>NW_023270504.1:3543807-3931058 GCF_011800145.1 Mirounga leonina
AAGGAAGGAAGGAAGGAAGGAAGGAAGGAAGGAAGGAAGGAAGGAAGGAAGGAAGGAAGGAAGGAAGGAAGAAAGGAAGAAAGAAAGAAAGAATTATTGAATGTTATGTGTGCAGAGCTTAAGTTATAAAGGAAAGGAAGCATCGAAATCTTGCTCTTCATAGGAAAGTCGTATATCACACTTCCTCATGTGATTATGTTTTTAAAACAACAAACTTTCTAGTCCCCACCACATCCCCATCCAAGGGCGGTTGTGACTGAGACCACGCTAACAGACCTGCCTGACCTGGAACATTGCCAGTCACGCTAGCAAAGGGAAGAGTGAACAGGACACACCATGCAAGCACTCCCAAGGCTTCCACTTGAAAGTGGCATGTTGCTTCTGCTCCTGCTTCACAGGCCCAAACAATTCAAGTAGCCATGTTGGACTTTAGCAGGGCAGGAATATATATTCTTGCTGTAGAGAGGCACCTTCAGGGAGGGCCCTCAGTTTTGCAGAACAGAAATCTTGATCTTGATCTCAGTCTCAAAGTGAAATGTCTCATCATGTAACTATTTTAAGAATAAATCTGGGTGATTATATTTTAAATCTTATATTTGATGGACAAGATATTAACCTCTCCGGTCCTCAGTTTGTCTGAAAAATGATGCAATGTGGATTGAGCCTAGATCCTTAACTTTAGAAGACCTCATCATAAAGCCCACTTCTATTATGGAAATGAAAGCTTCTGACCAGGATTCACAGGTAGGTGCAACACTGTTCCATCTCCTCACAAGAGATAGACACATAATCAGGATTCTTCTCAGATATCCATTTTGGATCTACTCAGGACCTGACCTAGTGCTTGGTCCACATCCAAAGTTTCTACACTGCTGAGCATTGCTGAGGCAGTCTGAGCCTAAAAATCTTTCAGCACAAATGTTACCAGTGATCAACTTTTGTTACAACTTTCTGGCTCCTGTCAAATGCTAGTAACTGTTCCCCTCACCAGTCTCAAAGACTGCTCCCCCCACACCTCCCATCCTTTTTTCTCAAGGTCCAGGAGAGAACCACCCCTGAGCTGCTGGCTTCCATTCCTTGCCCCTGGACCCTCACCTGGCCTCACTCCTCAGTCCTACACTGGGCTCCTTCAAAGCAGAAGCTTCGCAGAGGCCAAGTCTTACCACGTAAGTAGAAAACAAGGAACAAGAAACTGCACCAGGAGAAAGGGACCTTGAATCCTTCACTCTCTCACCAAGAACACAAAAGTGTACATTCTCAGATTTTATCTCTAATCATGAGAGGCCCTCCTTGAGAAAGACAGAAAGGTAAGGAAGGTGTTTGACCAAGAACTACAACTTGGAAATCTCAGCCATGCATTAGTATCTAGTTCTAAATAATATGATCTTCCAATGTAGCTGACAGCATGAAGAAGCCAGAGAATGCAATCCAATGTAAGTGAACTAATTAATTCAGCGCAGTCTGATACCTATTATTTATGTGCTGAAGAATGTCTATCAAAATTACCTTTGTTTAATCAAAGTTAGTGTTGTGTGTTTGCAGTAGGTTAAAAAAAATAGAAATTTTTTAGATAGATATGGATAGAACCATATCCAACAATCAATAAGTAGAAATAGAAATATATACCATCTTCTCAAACCATCATATAATAAAAACATTATTATTTCCTTTTTAAAGGTGAAGAAACTAAGTCACAAGGAAGTTAAGTTACTTCCCCAAGATTGAAAAACTAATGAGTGATAGGGCTGGAATTTGATGCAAGGAAGACAGGCTGCCGGGTCTGTGTTCTTCACCACTCTACAAGACTCTTTCTGGGTTTCCCTCATCACATATGACCTGTCATTAGGAAAATCCATGTCAAATAAGAATGACTCTCAGCTACTTCCCTGTAATTACTATGTGCCCTTAGAAAGAGAAATAATTTTAAAGTCTAGGCAAAACATGAATATATGTGAATAACTTGAACAAAACCAAATCCTGTAATCCATTCTCCTGTCTGTCATAAACACATCACTGCTTTTGCTATCCCAGAATACTGACAACTATTTTATTTCATTCCAATAACAAAGCTTTATACACACTCATGATTTAGGTAGTAGCTGAAAATATCTATTTTGTGATCTACTTAACCTAGACTTGACTCTGGAAAGAGGAGAGTATTTAAAATTTATGATATGGAATCTGAAGCTTCCTTTTAAACTGATTTAAAACAAGCTTACTATATTCTCATAAAAATAAGCATGTTATGGTAGAAAATTTTAAAATACAATCTAACTTAAAACTCATGGCCCAGTGATAACCAATACAGACACTGTGGTGTACATCTATTCAATTTTATTTCTGTGCCAATACTAGCTACCATTTACTGGGCATTTAAAGATTGTCAGGCACTGTGCCAAGCACTTATGTTTCCTGTTTAATTTTTACAAAAACCTACAAGGCAAGTACTATTATTATTATTCCTACTTTTTTGGTAACTGAGGCTTAGAGAGGTCTAGAAACTTGCCCTCAGCCTAAGTTCCAACCTAGTACTAGAGGGATTGCTAATCCTATGATCTCAGTGAGGCAGGCACCCCATCTATAATCCCTCCTCAGGCACTGCTTTGGCTAGAGGCTTATCCCTTTTTTCATTTATTCTTTTTAAAGGTGAAGAGATTTTTTTTAAGATTTTATTTATTTATTTGACAGAGTGAGAGAGAGCACAAGCAGGGGGAGCAGCAGAGGCAGAGGGAGAAGCAGGCTCCCCACTGAGCAGGGGAGCCGATGCGGGCCTTGATCCCAAGACCGTGAGATCATGACCTGAGCTGAAGGCAGATGCTTAACTGACTGAGCCACCCCAGGCGCCCCTCCTTTTTTCATTTAAATACAAGTTTCCTGGTTTATTAACTCAAGGTTTCTCAATCTGAGCAATAATGACATTGTTGGCTGAATGATTCTTTGCTGTGGGGACTGTCCTGTGCAATTGGGATATTGGGATGTTTAGCAGCATCCCTGCCCTCTACCCACTAGATGCCAGTAGTGTTCCCCTAGTCGTGACAACCAAAAATGCCTCCAGACATTGTGGAGAGAGAGGTGAGGGCAAACTTGCCCCCAGTTGAGAACTACTGTAGTTTAATAAGCTCTGTAACAATCTTTGGAAACTCATAATATATAGCCCATTAACTAAGACCTTTTTCATAGAAGCAATTCAATAAAGATGATCTACAGATTTCCTTTATAAAGAGCCCCTTTAGAATTCTTGAATGGCTCACAGGTAGGTACTTCTTTGCAGTTTCTAGGTATTCTGCATTGTTTCATGGTGTTCACCTTGAGGCTAATTGCCAAATCCTCTTGACAAATGAATTTTGACAGAACATCTCCTCAAATACTTTTATATGAATCTGAACCATCAATCCTGGAGTCCCTTTTCAAATATTTCTTCCAGTAATTCTAATCTTTCTTCTCATAATATTCTATTTTATACTTATGAGCCCAATTCATCTTTATTGCAGTTCGTCTGAGCTCTGATGTGAAATTCAAGCCCTCACCAAACGCTTTGTCTAACTTGCCATGGTCCTCTCTGGACAGGGGAGATGTCCCTGTAGTTCAGCAAAGGCAGGGTAGTGTTAGCTAATTATGCCCCTATGATCCTAGACTTGTCATTCCACCTACACTGTTAGGATGCACAGCTATGAGGGACCTCATTAAAAATCATTTTGATGAGGGGCCTAAATACCGACAATTAGCTTCTATGGCCTTCTAAAATCCATTTTACCTCTTGATTTTTTTTCCCACAGTAGTCAGATTGTTTTCTATAGTGTTAATGGATTCACTTTTGTCCTTTCACGCCCTTGAAGAGCCAATTTTCTCTTTAACTATCAATATGCTATTGAAAGGGATTTCTGAACCCAGGCTGCAATGTTCCTCCTTTGACCTCATAACTAAGGAGCTGAGACAGAAAATAGATTATATTTGTATTTCACTAATTACCTTAATTGTCTCCTATAACAAATACCATAAAGTTTCATTTAACAATAGGAACTATCTCAATCCATTTTACTTTCTTCCATGCAACAAAAATTTTGGGAGTCTAAAACACTGACCAGTTCAGTGTCAATAAAAGAGAGAAAGGGGACAAAAACAGATTACATGGTAGTAAACTTTCTTTAGTCTTTCACTTTTGAACCACATATTCTGATTTATCTTCAGTTTACATGGTAGGAAGAACCAATTGTCAAGTGCACTGATGAAAATTGGTGCATAATAGCCTGGCCCATTAAAACTGAGGGGAAAAAAGTATAATAGTACATCAATACCACTGGCAAACGAGATAAATTCTATAAGTTATTAGGATAATTATCAGAAGCTGCTACAATAGACAAATCTGTAAATTTCAATGGTTTAACTCAACAAATGTTTATTTTTCACTCAGGTAAAGTCCAAAGTAGATTGGACAGCTGTCCTCAGGTATGCCATCTGGAATACACCACCTCCACGTTCATTTCAGCAGAGGAAGAAAGGGATAAAGGAAACACACTGGCTCTTAACTGCCTTGACCTAGAAGTGCCACTAGGGAATTCTCTTCGCAGATCAATGTCTAAACTAGTGTGAGGATCCTAACTCAACTAAAAGGGAAGCTAAGAAATATAAGGGGCACAATGGAGTATTTGATGAGCACTAAAATCCGTGTTCAAAAGATGTATTTCCGGGGCGCCTGGCTGGCTCAGTTGGTAGAGCATGCAGCTCTTGATCTCGGGGTTGTAAGTTTGAGTCCCACATTCAGTATAGAGATTACTTAATAAAACCTTTAATAAAAAAAAAAGATATATTTCCATTGTTGGAAATAGCAATTTTTACATTCCACATAATAAAATATTACAAGGAATTAAAATTAAAAGCTGGAGGAAAATACTACTTTGTCACCAAAGGCTATCTCTGTATAGTATTAATATAGGTAATTTAATGTTATTCTCTATGTACTTCCTTATTGCCAAATTCTCCATATCATGGCCAAATACAATAACCATGTATTAAGAATTTTTATCAGGGGTGCCTGGATGGCACAGTCAGTTGAGCATCTGACTCTTGGTTTCGGCTCAGGTTGTGATTTCTAGGTCCTGGGATCAAGCCCTGCTTCGGGCTCTGTGCTCAGAGTGGAGTCTGCAAAAGTTTCTCTCTCCCTCTGCCCCTCCCCCATGCTCTCCCTCTCAAAAAAATAAATAAATCTTTAAAAAAGAAAAGAATTTATATCAATCCAATAAGCTAGAATACAATCCACCTCAGGATTTTGTGTATTAATAAACCCTCACTCGCTGCATGAATGAATGAAAAGGAAACAGGAAGAATTAAACAATGAGATTTGTTACTCTTACATGACAACCCTACTATAATGGAAAATTGAAATTTTACTTACTAATCAAAGAATCTCCATTTCCTATTAGAAAACAAAAATTTGATGAATGAGGGTTAGAATTATAATAGGTGACATTTATGGGTTAATTACCATTAGTCAGGTACTGCGTTAAGCATATCACATTTTTCATCTCATGTATTCCTCAAACTCATACCTTGAAGCAAGATTATGCTGATTTACAGATCTGGAAATTGGAGCACAGATCGTGGAATGAGGATTTGACTTCAGATAGCATGACTCTGGAGCCCATACCCTTATCCACTACCCTCTACCTGTCAATTATTTTTTGGCACTGAAAAATCCTCACCTACATTTACATTCTTCCCAAGATTGCTAATAGAATATAGACTTTTAAGGAGATAGAATAGATACAGTAGATTGTGCTTAACATCCATTCCAGCTTCTTTCTAATGAACCTTCTTTCCAGTAGAGACTAGAATATTAAAAATTGGATTTTCTAGATTTCTTTGTGGCTAGGTTTTTGAGTGTGACTTAGAAGGGGGAAGTGAGGCTGAGGTCACAGCTGTTTCTGCCATCAAGCATGGTCATGGAGGTATCTTCCTTCTCTGTGACAGTGCTACCAAAGATTATTCTCTCACCTCATGGGTGTTGAAGGATATGATGAGGTGCATCCATTTGCTGGTGCATAGTGTAACAGGCATGGCTTGGTTCTGGAACCAGCAACAGTATGTGCAGTTTCCTGATCATGGAGGTTTCCTTACTACGGTAGTTGGAGGTATAACTTTGAAGCTGATGTCTTCCCAATGTCAAAAAAAATAAACAGAAATCCATGAAACATTAGAAATGCATTAAAAAAATATTCACCAGGAGGCTTCTTTTGCCAGACACTATACTGTTCTAGGAGGTGGGAACACAATGACAAGCAAAATATACACATTCCTACAGTTAGGGAGCTTACAGCCTATTTGGGAAAGCAGAAATTAACAAAAATAATAATTACAAATAAATATTTGTTTACAAACTCTAATTACTCAAAGTTCTGCCTGCTTTCATTTTATCCTATTCCCAGGTAGTGAATACCATCATAAATTTCTATAATTCATATTGACTTACTGAATGTTTAGTCCAGTTTATTGTTCTCAACCTTCAAACTAGGGTAAGTTACAATCAGGAGTTCAGATACCAAATAAAGACAAATTGAACCAGTAATGATTACAATGCAAAACGTTCAAGAAGACCTTCTTCTGGCAAATGGCTACAATCCAACAATTACGGTAAGCAAAACTGTTCTCTGCTAAAGACAAAGTGAAAAAAAAATACAATCATGATGTCAGTGCTGTAGAAAATAATTGGTCATATTGACATACTGTTAATGGAGTGTATGTCTCAGTTGAATAATATTGATTCCACTAATGTTCTTTCTAGTGTCAGCTCCCTTTCATTTGTTATACAGCATGCCATCTTTCAGCTTGGAAGGATCACTACTCAGCATTATGATGCGTAATGATTTGGCAGCGGGTGTCTTCAGGCTCAGATCTTTTACCATATGGGGGATTCAGCACGACATGTAAAAGATTGGATTTAGGTACGTCTGAAGACATAATGACATTCAAATCATTTTTCTTTCTGGATCTGAACAGATTATGAGCAATTACTGTATCATTGACTATTACTATATCATTAAGACTCCCAGACAAAAGATAAAGATATTGCTCATAGAGTCATAGGGTAAACCTATGCCATAAAAATGGTTTTTTAAAAAAATAATGTTAGATTTTTATAAAGTTGTATCAGTCTTACTGCAAATAAAGCAGATTTAGATAGAGCTTAAGCACAACTGAAACAACTTTCACTTGTTTTTAACTTTTAATTACATAAGGAGAAAAAGGGAATCAATACGTATATGTATATATGTATGTGTGTGTGCAAGAGATACCAGACATTTAATTATACAAAAATGTTTTACCATTAACAAACAGGAATGTCTACCCAACTCATTATCTATTACCCACTATATACATAATAAACCCTAAACTGTTGCATGAATGCAGGAATATGAAACACAAAAGCAGTTTTAATTGTCACCACTGAATTTCAAGATGATTTAGATTTTCATCCTCGACTATAAAGATTAAAAGTAATTTGAGTTAGCTAGTTCTTATTACCCAGATTTGATACTGAAAAACTCATACTCCCTGATTTTCCAAAATCTGTAGTAAGGCTCAATTTTTTTTTAAAGTGAGGCCCTTCTATTTTCAGATAAATGAATATAACTTCAATAAGAGTGGTTTCATTCATTTTAACCATATTTATGGAAATATTTCTAAAGTATACAATAGATTTTAAAGGTTAGCTTGCATCAGTTTAGTTTTTTAACAATAAAATCTTTTCTTAATTACAAAGGGTATTTATAAACCTCTTGTCAAAAGAGGCTCTGTAAGGTATGCTGGAAGAGATTCTCCCTGCTGTGGGGTCCACCTCTAGGGGATTAGCCAGAGCTGCCTGGTAAAGGTAGGCTTGGTTCCAGAAGAGTGAGCTAAGCCAGTGATTGGGACATGGCAGTGGGAGGGATAATACCATTTGTTGACTACAAAGTATATGCCAGACTAAACCACATGTTAAGTATGTGTTGGATGTCATATGTACATGTTTTCTAAACTTGTAACAACTGGGCATTATCATCCCCATTTTGTGGGTGAAAAATCAGAGGCTCAGAGAGTTCACAACTAGGAAAGGTGGATTCAAACCTCAGCCTGTTGGGTCCAACCCATTCTATCCAAGGAAAGGTCTGTGTTCAAAGTGGGCAATTGTGTGAAAGAGAACCTGAAAGAGAACCGCAAACGACAGGTGGAAACTAATTGCCCTATTTCCTCTGTGGGAACAGGAATGGCAAGACAAGCTGGGAAGAATGTCAAAGCACCAGGTAAACAGGCAGGATTCAAGCCAGAGTCCTGTCAAGGGAATGGTTAGTATGGTGACTTTGATTTGGGGACACACATGTCCAGTAACAACAGACACACATCGAAGAGTGGGTCTTTGGCAGCAAGACAATTCCAGAGTCCCACCTCCTGGTGGTGAACTGATTCTCCCTGAACAGTCCTTGCCAGGACTGGCTTTTGGGACCAAGTGGCTGGTGCTGCACTAACAGAAGGATAATGATGGCCGAAGCTAAGAGGACAGGGAGGACACAGGTGGCACTTTGGTTACCGCAGCTCGACGTGTCAGGAATGCTGGAGAGGGCTACTGAGCTGTGTAGCATTCTGCATCATGAAATAGCCATGGACCACCACACTTTTCATAGTTTTTCTCTCTCCCCTCCCTGCTAATCTACTGGTAGTCGCTTTTTGCTGTCAGTATGCCTGACCAGCAACTTCTGTCTCCCCTCCTCTCCCCACCTGGCCTCTCCAAAAACACACATCTTACCAGCTCGTCTAGTTGCTAGAAAACTGGTAAACCAAACTCGTTTGATGGGGGTACAAATTACACACAAATTATTGGTACCATTCTTTCATTCACTCATTCAACAAACATTTCTTAAGCATTTTTAATCAAGAGTGGCAGGCATTGTGCAGGCCCTTTGAAAAGAATACCAAAGACCGCACGCATTCCTGCATTCGAAGAGCGCATGAACCAGTGGGGATGGAGAGCAGGGAATACAAACATGACGCTGCGGGATGTCGTAGAGACTGTGACAGAGCTCTGTGCAAGTGTGAAAGTCACACAGATACAGAAGCAAAACCATCACGAGAGTTGTGGAGGGCTGTTCACAAATCCACGGCATGAACTTCTCTACCATACGACAACAGGGACCACGTCTGCCACCTACAGAATTTAAAAGATGAATAGCTAATACTTGTTGAGTGTTTACAATGGGTCAGAGGTGTTCTTCCCATACGTTAACTCGTTTTGTTCTTACAACCTTACAACCAGGTAGCTATCATTTTTATTTTCCTTTTACTTCTGGAAACTGAGCCATGGAGAAGTTAAGGAATGTGCCAAAGGTCATACAGCTAGAGCCAGGATCTAAACCCAGGCTGTCTAATTCCAAAGCCCACACCTTAACCATTTAACAATATTATTGCCCCAACCCTTAGCACATAGAAAAGTGCCCAATAATTAATGGCCAAACTAAAATTAAATAAACTGTGGGACATGTTTTATTTGGCTAAAGGCCTTAGCTTCTTTTCAGTTTGTGAAGGTGCAGATATAAGAGAGGCCACCCTAGTGAGCCCAGATAACAAGGGATCAGTCAATTGTCAATTCAATGAATAAGTACAGTCCCAATATACAAATCAGCCAAGTTCCCAATGTTAATCTATAGGCTTGTACTCTGAAAATATTTCCTCAAATATTATTAAATGGGGCAAAGTGCCCTTTCTACTCACCAAAACTTATTTTAATCCATAATGCTGCTAAAATATCACACCTTCATAACACCAGAAATCAAATATCAAAATCCCAAAGGGAGCTTCTGGTCAGACAAAAATTTTAGGTAAAGGCAAGAATTATTATGTTTACTTTCCCTTCAGTAAAAAATAGTAACATTTATCAAGCACTTATTACCTACTCTATATGTACGTTCTCATTTGTCTTCAAAACAACCCTTTAAAGTATTATTATTATCCCCATTTTGCAGATGAAGAGACTGACACACAGGGAGGTAACTTGCCCAAGATCACAAAACCAGTCCAGGGCAGATGGAGGATTTGGACCAGACATTTGGGCTCCAGAACCCACATTCTTTTTTTTTTTTTTTTAAGTTTTTATTTATTTATTTGACAGAGAGAGACACAGCGAGAGAGGGAACACAAGCAGGGGGAGTGGCAGAGGGAGAAGCAGACTCCCTGCCAAGCAGGGAGCCTGATGTGGGACTCGATCCCAGGATCCCGGGATCATGACCCGAGCCGAAGGCAGACGCTTAACCGACTGAGCCACCCAGGCGCCCCCAGAACCCACATTCTTAATCATGACACCACAGTGAATACGGGGGGGAATTTTTTTTTAATGTGATAGGTGAAAAAGTAAATTTCTAAGGTGAAATTGACTAAGCTATGGGCAATAAAGAGGGGGGTGGAAGGCGTGGGGAAGAAGATTGAGAAAACACCTAGGAAATGAACAGTCATGCTGAGAGAATAAAGAAACGTGGCAAGGAGATTTGGGATCAGATGGCTCCTGGCACCACCCAATAAGCAGCCTTGAGCACTCAGGAATCTGGGTTGTTCCAGAAGAAGCAGAAAAACATGGAGAGCACCCTTGATTTACCACTTTTAATATGTAGACAGAATGTGTGGGCTTACATTTGTCCTCTTGTCCTGGCCCCCCAAAATGTTTAGGGGTGAGCCTGAAAAATCTGTTAATACAAACTATCCAAAAAGAGTAACAACACACCTGCATTTGCTCTGAAGCAAAGAGGTCTGTCCTAAAAACATTTCATCTCTTCTAGAGAAGGTAAACTCCTCAGCATCATCAGAGTGGGCCTGGGTCCTTCATTAATGTCTGCATCTGTACATAAAGAGTACTATCAAAAGGTATATGCATAAAAAGTGAAACTCAAATCGACACACAGAGGCTGGGATCAAGTCCTTATCTCTGAAAATAAGACTCTAGAGTCAAAATAATTATAATAGACAAGAGTCATTTCTAAAGAATTTAATTACCTGAATCAATATCTAACATTTTTTTTAAAACGTGCTAATTGACATCCAACTTTACTGGGTTTTAAGCCTGTGAAAACCATACCTTTGGTTTAGAAAAATAATTATAATGTACATATACATACCAGCAATTACATTCTAGGCAACAGTTTAAAGTGTTTTATATTTACTAACTCATTTAGTGTATGTTTATGTGTCTGTCTCTGTCTCTCTGTTTCCATCTCTCCCTCTCTCTCCTTATATCTAGTGTGTATATATATTATATGTAACATGTATGTACATATGTATATGTATAGATGCATACATAGTATATGTATAGATACATATATATACACACACACATATACATACATGCATACATCTATCACACACACATGAATGTAACCAGGTCAATAAAATTTAATTTATGCTAATCCAGGGATAATCAACCTCAGCACTACTGACATTTGGATCAGATAATTCTTCGTTTTGGGGGGTTCTCTTGTGCATTGTAGGACATTTAGCAGCATCCAGGTCTTTCTACAGGTAGCAACTCCTAATTGTGACAACCAAAAATGTCTCCAGACATCACCAAATGTCCCCCGGGGTGGGGGGGGGGGGGAGGAGAGAGGGCAAAATTACTGTCAGTTAACAGCCACTGATACATACTAACTCATTCTGTATATTCATATTCATGTAGAGGGGGTATGTGTGTATACACATTTCTATTACATATTTTTGGTTTGGGAGGTAATGATGTATAAATGTATAAAAGACAAATATGTATAGATAGACAAATACATAAAATCCTTCAAGATAGGTGCTACTATTAACATACACATTTTACATGGGGCACCTGGCTGGCTCAGTCAGTAGCATATCGACTCTTGATCTTGAGGTCATGAGTTCAAGCCCCACATTGGGCACACCATGTTTTATACATTTTAAAAACACAAAAACACCTTTTACAAATGAGAAGACTGCAAATCAGAGAATTAGCTTGACTATAAAAATATTACTTAATTTATAAATGCCAAAATTATTGTTTTTATAATAACCAGCATTTACTCAGTATAAAATGGTACCATCATGTTTGAGAAATTGTTTTGAGAGTCAGAATTTAAGGATTTCCTGATTTATTCTTAGGTCACATGGTGTAGTATCAACACTGTCAAATCTTCAGATAATAGAGCCATAATCATACACACATTAATAAACACAGCACTTTACACACACATTACAAAACACATATTACACACTATGTAACACTAAACAAGTCTCATACACAAACGTGTGTATACATATATTTATACATACATACGTATTTATAACAATTTTGCAGAACTTGACCTCTTTGGAGAGAAGAATCCAAATAGAATTTTTCCTGAATACAAATAATTTTCAAATAACTTATTGAGAATATAAAAAGCAGTCTTGACTGCTTCTAGGATTGTGTCACAAGCAGATCTCCTGGGTGATCTAAACAGGTGTGTTCTGAAATACACACATGCCCTGCTGGTGGTAAATAATACCAAGGCAGCTTAGGGATGTCCTCAGGACATTATTTTCAAAACGTAATCATGTAAACTGACAGGCAGGGAAGAGCTCTTTAGAAAGAATGGTAAGTATCTGGAGCCCAGAACATCAAAAAATACTGCAATTTTAGGGGACACGAGCTAGGTTTCCAGGGCCAAATAACTCCCCAAATGCTGTTAACAGACCTCTCTCAGAGTGCCTCATCTTGAGCCAATCAAATCCCGCTGTGCTTTCCTTCAGTTACTTGAAGCCTATCCTTAGATTTCAGCAATACGATAGCTGGGAACCTGAGCCCTGGCTAAGGCTGCCCTTGGCAATATCCCTTTATTAATTCATCCCAGGAGCCAGGGTTGAGCTGTGCGGGGAAGAAGAGAAGATGCCATTGTGTCCTCCCTGGCAAAGACAAGACAAGTGCCAGCACTTCACACACAGAGACATGCTTGTCCTGCCCTTCAGAGAGAGCTGTCCGCCTGCTGCAAGACCGCATACAAAGACCCTGGAGGAGTAATCATTTTGAAGTGCAATTTTATTGCAGAAAGGCCTGAGTCTACTGTTGCCTCTTTACAAATGTCTGCTAATACACTCCTGTCACAGACTGACAGGTGCTGCTACTCTCCCTCCAGCCCTTAGGGGAGAGACCTCAGGAGAACAGTGATCTCTCAATGGACGGCAACAGCCCGGCTATTTCAAGACCTCACTGCATTTTAAAGGTGTTATTTGTCCTCACAGACGTATAAATCACCACAGAACCTCTTTTCTGAGGGATGAGCTGGCCTGTAGGATTTCTAGAGAATTCCAAGTGAACTGGTATCACTATGAGGGCTTGGTACATCCAGCCAGACAGCCAATTTAAGTGACCCTTTCACAATTACATTTCATAATAAAGGGAGAGAAAATTTCCAAAGATTTTAAGCCATTGTTATAAAACCAATTTAATATAAGTGAATATATCTTAATATCTTAACAAATGTGGCTTCCAATAGTTTACTATAGCGGAAATATTAAAATAAGGCATTTTCCTTTCTTTTTTTGTTTTTTTGATTCTGGAGGGCAAGCAAACGTATGAAGGAAATGTACTGCTACTGCAGTGTCCTACAGCAACAACAGCAATCTCCTTCCCTTCATAAGAGCTTCCTTTCCTTGTAGAGTTTGAATCTTTTATAACAAACACGTATTAAAGATGATACTTTTACTTTGAGATGTTCTTATCTGAATGGAGAAGAGGACTCTATTTCTACTTGAGAATCTCATTACAATGAGTTCTTGAACTAGATACTATGTAAAAAATTTAGCTCATTGCTGAATTTTAATGTCCATAGCTGGACAACTGAAATTCTCCTTCTTGCATGTCAATTAGATTTAGTTCTCATGGTTCTACCTTGTGGTGTCAACATTCACAGATGGTTACTCTAGGGATGGATGCATTTCAGTAACAGTTTGAAATGCCCCTGGGTAATAAAGAGTGTAAATGATTGCTGGGCCTTTGAAATAATGCAATCAGAGTGTTAGTGGCTGATAGGATACATCTGTGGACAAAGTCCACATTTGCGTTTTGGGCCCTGTCTGCGCTGTGGATTAAAGAAATTTTAAAGAAATTTTAAAATATGTTACCTGAAAAAAAATAATAAATGTCATTCAAGATACTGGATTTTAAGAAAACCACAGCTTGTTTTTAAAAATCACATTTCAGAGTAAAAAAAAAAAAGGTTAATTTCACAGATGCTCATCTTTCTGCCTAATTGGAGAAACAATATGGGGTAAAATACTTGAATTAGAGGAAAACCTGAAATGAGATCATTTTAACTGGATACAGGATAAGCAGGAGGCTTATCCACAATGCATCAGTATGCACATTATTTCGTGTATGATTAAGTTGACTCAAAGTACCAGGCTCTCCTAGACTGTGCACAGGATATCAAAGACTTTCCTACTCTTAGGAAATGGAAAATCTACTTTGATAGAAAAGATTTCATGCATACAAGACAGTACATAATCAAGTATTGAGTTATAAGCAGTCCAGACAATAAGACCACAGGAATTTGGGGAAAGGAAAGAACAACATGAGCTATAGTCATTGGGAGTGCTCAACGGAGAAGGTGGTTCTTGAGAGAAATTAATGCAGAACTACTTTAATAAGACTAGTAAAGTTACAGATTGAATATGAATGTGGCAGATAAAGGAAATACTAGTTACTCCAAGTTCAGGGCTCACATAGAGGAATGGTGAGCACTGAATGTCAGACTAAGGATCTTGACCTTGACCTGACAGGCATGAGGAGGCTGCTGGCGAAAGGAAGGATTTAAGTGGTGTTTAAAAACTGATCTAACAGTATAGACCAGAGCAGTAATCCTTAATCAAGGGTACACATCAGAACCACCTGGGAAACTTTCTACACTAGAACTTGTCTTTATTTTTGGAGATTTTCAGATCACTCCAGAGATTGTGATTATAATAGAGATCAGAGGGTGTATATTTAAGAACTATTCTTCAAGTAATTCTTGGTGTGATTTCTGGCTGTAAACCACTAAGTGGAGAAGTTTTAAGCCAAACAAAAGCCAAAAAATAAAAAATGAAGGAAAAAAAAGCCCTCTTAGGAGAATATTGAAGGTATTCTAATGAGAATCTGATCTGTGGTCATAGCAATGAAAATGGAGAAGAAGGAAATGCTGTCAAAGATGAGTTCATGGTATTAGGCCTAAGTAAATGGGAGAATTTTGGTGACACAGACAAAATTAGGGGAAAGTTAGTAACTGTGGGACATGAAGCCACTGAGTAGTCATTCAATTGGCAACTGTGTCTACAAAGAAATAGTGATGTGAGAGGTCAGGGGTAGAAACGTGCCTCCTTGGCACAAAACACTGGAAAAACTTATGAAAATGAGTGAAAAAAGAAGAGCGGAGGCGAAGGACTGAACCAGAGCCCATTTTCACAGAGTAGGGAAGATACAGATCATTTAGGGGACTTTGGAGAAAGAGATGTAAGAGGAGAATGAGAATAGGGTCATGGAAGCCCCAGGAAGGAAAGTCATTAAAAAGCATTAGGTCCAGGGCGCCTGGGTGGCTCAGTCGTCTGAGCAGCTGACTCTTGATTTCAGTGCAAGTCATGATCTCAGGGTCCTGAGATCAAGCCCCATGTCTGTTTCTATGCTCAGTGGGGGAATCTGCTTGAGATTCTCTCCTTCTGTCCCTTCCCCTAAACCTGCTCACATGGGCTCTCTCTCTTTCAAATAAACAAAATCTTTTTTAAAAAAAAAACATTAGGTCCAAAATATTCACTGAAAAGAAATTATTGACTTGTTTAAAATAAGGTCTACAATGAACTTGAAGAAGCCCATAAAAAAAAAATCTTAGAGTTGCGAAGTCTTAAATCCACCCTCTGACTTCAAGCATTAGGAATCTAATAAACATCTTAATTGATTTAATGTTTTTAAATTTCCTCTTCTGAAAAAAAAATAAAAATAAACAAATTTCCTCTTCTGTCAGGGCAGTCTTATTTACTCACTTGCTAAGAGCAGTTTTCCTACTGAACCTCTTGAACATAACTGAATAATCCTCACAGATCCAGATGAGCAACCAAATCTAACCAGATGTGGCTGTGTATTTTTTTGACTATGTTAATACTATATTAAGTAGGTTTGATTTCTTCAAAAGAATAAATAAATAAATAAATAAATAAATAAATAAATAAATAAATAAAAGGTTATGTTATATGCCTATAGATATAACTCCTTAAGTAGAACTTATTCTCACCAGCTTGTATCTCTGTTTTCTCGGGGCAAATCTTTCTCCTTGGCTACAACATAATAGACTAGCTGCGAACACATAATCCCAGGTACACCAATCAATTTTGCCCTCCCTGGCAGGTAGAATTGGGATTTAAAAACACCTGTCTCTGCTGACTACTTAAACTGAAGCCATGTAATCTCAGGAACTGTGGAGCATTCATCTTCCACCAGGGCTATCAGGAAAAAGAAAAAGGAAAACTGAGGCAGGGAAGAAAGAAATAGATGTGCAGACAGAGGCAGAGTCTAGACCTCAGAGTCTACTTGGATATTCCTCACTCCGTGACTCCATGCACTCTCAGTTGCTTTCAGGCTCTGCTCCTCTCCTTTCTGCTGCCTGCTTCCACCACTGGCATTTCTGTTCCTTTCTCCCTGTCTTACAAACTCCCAGAGGGTAAATTTGACCAAGTCTGATTACTCATCACCCAATGTGAAGTAACCATAATGTACAGTTACCAAGCCTAGGGATGCCTGGAAACATGACCTCCAATTCATCTAGTCTTGCAATAAATATTGTGCAACTCATTATGTTTGGGTTGGCATATGCATTTCTCCAAATTAATGAGAATGAAAAATGTAAGTGATTTAAGCAAAGCTATACTATAATCCAGTAATCATATTGTATACAAGTAATTAACGAGCTGTACCTGCTGAGCAGGCAGGCAGGCATCCAGAGGCTCCAGAAGAGTCAGAAGGGCTGTCAGGGTAAAAAGACTGCTGAAGAAAGAAGGTGAGTGCCTGTCCACTAATGGAATCTGTGCAGGTTCCATGAGCAGTAGCTGTACCGCTGTGTGAGCTGGCCCATGTACTTCTGTCTCAAAACATGCTCCACTGTCACCCACTTGTACAGAAATTTCCAGTCACTTATATCTCAGTATTTGTCACGTCAAGGAAATCTAACATCTTTAAGCAACTGTGTCTATTACCATCATTCCAACAATGTCACCATCATCTGCTTTGATGCCTACACAGAAGACATAAGCCAGTAGACCCTACATTTTTTGGAGCATTTGGCAAAGTACAAAGATTTACCAGAATTGCTGAGAAGCACAGTATACAGTTTATATTAAGATTACAAGGCAGGGCTATAATTATCAGGAAGAGTCAATGAATTTGCTGGGAGTCTTGCCAGGCTTCTTTACCTATGGAAAGGGTTCTAACTCTTTAGACTACTATCTCTGAACAACAGTCTGCATATCTTATCTATTTCATAAGATAGCAGAGTACCTCTACTCTATCGGGATGTCAGTCATACACTTACTGCTGTTACAGACCAACCCAAGGCACCTCAGTCAGTCTGTGCAGACCTGCATTGCATAACTACAGGGGTGCCAATTCCATCACTACTCCTCAAAGTTATGCAACACAGCAGCCCTGGAAATTACCTGTCTATAGCATGGAAAAGCAAGGATGTGAATTCAGTGACGTTCACAAGCAATGTATTTGTACAGCTAGAGAAGCATCTGACCTGGGTGTCCTTTCAGATCATCATTCTCTGCCCAGCCACCAAACCCAGTTCTTGCAATCCCTACCTTTATTCATGTGCCTCTCTAAAATTGATTGGGCATCTCCTAGGATTTTCCTGTTTGTACACAGCAAAGCCAGGGTAAATGCTCAAGGTCAGGAGGACAATGTATGAGATTTCTCTTATTTCCCTAGATAAAACCTTCAGAGAGGCCAAAATGATCTACCAGGACTATCAGGGAAATCCTAAACTGGTTACTTGTTCTTAAGATCACATGACCATAATTCTCCCAAGTCAGACAGGGTCAATGTTTTATCTTTATTCTTGTTTTGCATCCTTCTAACTCTCACACTAGTCTTCTTTTTCTTCGTTCACTTAAAACATCTTAAAGCCCCAACTTTATTGTTCTAGACTTCAGCTGATTTTCTGCAAGTGCTTTTTTGACAAAGCATACAAATTTAGCAGCATGAAACAATATATATTTTTGACTTCAGAAAAAAAAATGGTTTCTGGGGCACCTGGGTGGGTCAGTCGGTTAAGCATCTGCCTTTGGCTCAGGTCATGATCTCAGGGTCCTGGGACGGAGCCCCACATTGGGCTCCCTGCTTAGCGGGGAGTCTGCTTCTCCCTCTCCCTTTGCCCTTGCCCCCCAACTCATGCTCTCTCTCTCTCTGAAATAAATAAAATCTTGAAAAAAAAATGGTTTCTTCTATAATACATATTGAAACATAGAAAAGGCAGATTAAGTTGTGTGACTTATGTAACTTGTTATAAAGTTACATGAATTTAAAATAAAGAACATATAGATGTATAATGCTATCATTCCTAAGAGACCAGCCCATCACCACAGAGAACAAACTTTATCAATGGCCATGAATGTCTCCAATATTACTCAAGATCGATATTCAATACATGTTTATGGGCATCATAGATCCTTATTCAGATGACCAGGCTATATACAAATGGCCTGGCCCATGCAGTTGAGCACTAGGAAATAGAATGCAATATGGGAACAATCATGACATGCTTGCAAATGGCCAGTTATTCATTTCACAGTAGATAATATCTGTTTCACATCTTTACAACAGAATTAAGTCTTACTACATTAAATTTTATCATTTTTAGGAAAATAATGGTAATCTGTGAAAACTCCCAGAGGAAGGCCTTATGGTGAAATAGAGGAGTTTCACCAAGAAAGAGCCTGCCTGCCCACCTGCCCGCCTGCCAACAGACTTTAGCAGACTTTAATCTGACATGATTCAGGTCATGAGCCATGGACCAGGAAACTTGATCCCATTCCAGACTCATTCAGGCTCATGGATACTCTCACACATGAATTAAAGCCCCAGGAGATTGATACACAAAGCCAGAATAGACATTTATTTTACAGTATAAATTATATAACTGCCAAGAGGTCAGAGAAGGATATCAGTAGGAAAATCACATTCTCTCCTCAAAGGCAAGCTCTCCAGCAACCAGTTAGCCAGGCACCAGTTGGAGGAGCATGGAATCAAAGTCAACATGAGATTTGTCTGATTCAAATATAACTGCATCAGGGCCCAAAAACTCACTATGTCTGTCTCCACAGCACAGGCCTGTTGGCAGAACTACAGGGGCTAGGCAGGGTGCCCACCCCCTGCTCAGTGCACCCTGCCAACATCTGCTTCTCAGGTTCTCTTTGTTCTCTGCTTCCCTTTCTAAACAACCCTACCTGGGATTGTTGCAGTCTTGATAGAGTATTAAGATGTTTTTTCTTAAGATTGTAGACAAAGCTTGCTGATCTAGAGCCATTCTGTCTCTGAGATTTTTACTTCTCTAGCCCTTTAATTGTTCATGTTATTCCTTATTTCTAAGTTCCTAGCAGGCACTTCATCACCACATCTACATACTAACTGCCCACATTCACTAAGTTATTGTATACTTATGCATGTTTCTAGAAAACTTGAAAAAGCTTTTTAAAAATTATCACCATAGAGACTCTAAAGAGAGTAGACTTGAAGCAGATGTTAAAACACAAAACAAAACAAAGAAATTGAATGAGGGTGCCTGGGTGGCTCCGTTGGTTAAGCGACTGCCTTCAGCTCAGGTCATGATCTCAGAGTCCCGGGATCGAGTCCTGCATTGGGCTCCCTGCTAGGCAGGGAGTCTGCTTCTCCCTCTGGCCCTACCCCCTCTTATGCTCTCTCTTTCAATCTCTCTCAGATAGATAAAATAAAATCTTAAAAAAAAAAAAAAGAAATTGAATGAGCAGTGCAGTGAACAACGAACTTGAATGATTTTAATCACAAGTCATTTAATTTTAAATAGTGTAGAAATTCTTCTTGGTAAATCTTAACTACCAAGAAGTGGGAAGTTTAGGGTGCCTGGGTGGCTCAGTTGGTTAAGCGACTGCCTTCAGCTCAGGTCATGATCCCAGGGTCCTGGGATCGAGTCCCGCATCGGGCTCCCTGCTCTGCGGGGAGCCTGCTTCTCCCTCTCCCACTCCCCCTGCTTGTGTTCCCTCTCTCGCTGTGTCTCTCTCTCTGTCAAATAAATAAATAAATAAAATCTTTAAAAAAAAAAAAAAAGAAGTGGGAAGTTTAGCTGTCTGGTAATTAGTCAAATATCCAAAATGGTGGTTAAAGAAAACAAAAGAAACCACCACCCAACTGTCCTTTCTGTGAAATAAGAGCTGTGGATTTCAGAATTCAGGATTCTCCACCCTTGTTGCTGTGAACCGCCCAATCCAGCTTGCTCTCCAGTGCCCATCTGTCTTGGACTCTCTGCAGCGTTGGTCTTTGGTTCTCGAAATGTTTCCCGTGCTGGTTTCCATCTGCCTGCTCTCCTGGTCACATTCATAGCTCTCCTACCACACTGCAATGGCTCTCAGGACAGCCTCTTCCTCTGCCTGCCCTGAAGGACTGTGATTCCCAGGGCTCCACGCACAGCCCTTGTCCTTCTTCCTCTACTTTCATCTCATTCACTCTGTGACTTCAAGAATGACTTATATACATGAGCCAGACACATGAGATGGGTTCCTCATTATTAATTTTCTTGTTTTTTCATTAGTCAGTCTTTGCACCAGCCTACTCCATACCTCCACTCTGATGTCTCATAGTTCCCTTAAACTCTGTGTGTTCAAAACATTTTTTTTTTTGCTTAGTCTCAAATTTTCTCTCCTGTGTTCTCTATTTCAGTTTATGGCCTCTCCATCCATCTGCTTTCCCAAATTGAAAATCTAGAAGCCACCACGGTTGTGAGGCATTTTGGCTAATATGTAAAAGTGACTGTGTAACTATAATTGTTAACAAAAGGTGCAAGAGAAAATTGCAAAGCTAGTTGCTAAGTAAGCCTGAGAAATGACTGTTGACTTATGCAGATGGTATAAATAGGAAGAAGAGTGGAAAGGAATAATGAATGGGTTATGAGAGACCTTTATTTGTAATTATAAATATGGAAAATTGACTATTTCCATTTTTCCCACTCAATTTTAAGTTCTAAGAGGGCAAGACCCATGCCTGTTTGCTTATCTCTATATGGCTAGCACCGGTATGGTACGCGCTCCACATATAGTAGATGCTTAGAAAACACTTGCTGGATACATTGTTGCTAACACAATTAGCTGAAAACACAACTGAGTTCTGCTTTGGTTTGTCTATCAAAATCAAAGACTCACCAAACGCCAATAGACAATATCAGTTTAATACCACCACAGAAACTAAAAATTGTCTAGTGAGACGAATAAAACTTTCTCAGAATATCTGTTGAGTCTTCAGTTCATTAATTAGAATTTTTTTTTCTCACTAAATCAAAGACCCTGATTATGATAGTGATTTTCACCTCCGCAAAACTAAACTGGCCTTGAGGGTCATTTATCATTTTAAAAGCCCCTTTTAATGATTAAACAAGTCTAGAATGTCTGATATCAAATTTCTTAGGCATCAATTGATCAGGAAGGTATGAGACAAGCAGAGAGGTCTAATCAAGATCAGGAGGAAAAAAAAAAAAGAACCAAGAGGGGGAACTTCTTTGAAAATATTCCACCCAAACACCCACCAAAGGAGAAGCTGGCTCCGTATTCTCTATGACCAAAGCTGACAACTCAGACCAGGTAAAAGGTAAATATGATATGAACAATCTATTCACAAGGATGAGTGTCTGTGTCTGTTTATGAACTATCCTGATATATAAATACACAGAAAATAGAAATCTGATATATAAATATACAGAAAATAGAAGACATTCTGGCACTTTGTCCTAAGCCTTTCTCCTTAAAGCCCTATATTTGTAGACATAATATTCACTCCAGCCTTCGATCAAACAAACAACAAACCCACTCTCCCTAGCCCCTCAGATCTAACTGATCATCAAATCCTAACAACCTGGTCCTCTAAGATCCAGCTCAAAAACCACTTTCTCTGTGTAAAGTCCTTGGCTCTTTGTGCTTCCAATGCACTCTGCAAATTATCATGTATTATAATTATTTTGGCATCTCTCTCCTCCTTCCCTCTTCTAAGACCAGGAACTACTTAAAAATTTTCAGAATCTCCTGTGTAATAAATGGGCTTAACATAGTACCTGGTAATTTAATTGGTATTCAATAAATCATTGTCTTTAAAAGAAGAAAAGAGGGGCGCCTGGGTGGCTCAGTTGGTTAAGCGACTGCCTTCGGCTCAGGTCATGATCCTGGAGTCCTGGGATCGAGTCCCACATCCGGCTCCCTGCTCGGCAGGGAGTCTGCTTTTCCCTCTGACCCTCCCCCCTCTCGTGCTCTCTCTATCTCATTCTCTCTCTCAAATAAATAAATAAAATCTTAAAAAAAAAATAAAAATAAATTAAAAAAATAAAAGAAGAAAAGAGATTTGGGGATATAGACAAAGGATTTTGATAGCAAAAATGAATCTTTTTATCTTTCTTACTTTGTACCTCTCCATGGCCTTTTCCTCGACCATTTTTTATCTCATACGATCATTAACTTGTGTCAGAGAGCCTTCCTTGCAATTTCAAGGATGTGGAGCTATGAGCACTGTACTTGGCATTAAGGCTCCTTTCCTTCCTTGTTTCTCTCTTACTCGGTCCCTGAGCAGAAACAAAGAACAAATATGGAGTTCAACAACAAATGCTAAAATATGCAGAAATCAAATATGCATAGCGGTACTGATTAAAACATTGACAAGAATTAAAGAATACTGCTTTCAAGAAAACTTAGGTCTCTCTTTGTCTATGTATACTACTCAACTGTCAGGAAACAACCAACTCTTTTGCTAGATAAGAGACAATGACACTTGCCCCCACCCATACTAATGCTGTTGGTATCTTTCCATTAAAAAAAATTTTTTTTAACCAATGGCCAGGTATTGGATATAAAAGAAGAAGGCTTTAAGATGACTGATAATGCAATTTGGCCTCCCTCATAGGGGAGTGGGTGCAGGTATCAGAAAGGTGAGGGAAAGAAAGTGATTCTGAGTAGTTTGGATTAATATTTAATCTTTAATTTTTATGAAAGAAATAAGAGCTTAACTTGCTATATAAAAGGTTTCAGTAGATAATAGATTTTTTTACATTGCTATGCAAGTACATAGAAATTAACCTGCCTTGATTAATGAAAACAATTACCACAAGTGGATTAATTTCACCATGTAACACCTCCTGGTGATTCTTCATTTAGCCCACGTGAAGCCAGGGGCTATTTGAGAAAATGTTTCTTGTATCTCAGAAGGTGTATTTTGCTGGTTTAAATCATAATTTTTGTTGTTCACATCTACTACAGATTTATATCTTTGTACATTCATTTCTAGTTTAGCAAACATGTTTTTGAGTGGGAAAGGAGAATATAGGATTTTGCTAGCAAAAAAGCCATTGTACTAGTGTGATATGCTAATACTCTGGAGAGAATCATTTATGAACTCAAGCTTCTATAGGTGCAGTTCAACTACTGTGGATTCAAAGATGGTCAAAATTTATTTACACTTACAATAAGGTTAAAGAACTAATTGTGGAAGACAAAAATTATACGTAAGACCTCAGGATAGGGAAGACTTTCTTTAAGAAGACACAAAATTACATGAACAAAGGAAAAAAAAAACCTGATAATTCAATTACATTAATTAAAGTTAGGAATTTTATCAAAGGACATCACAAAAAGAATGAAAAGACAAGGAAAAAATATTTGCAACACATATAAATGATAAAGAAAGAGGACCCAGAATATATATAAAAAACTCCTATACACCAGTATAAAAAGACAGATAACCTAATATTTTAAATGCTAAAGACTTAAATAGGCATTTCATAAAATAGGAAATTCAAACGAACATTTGAAAAGTTGAAAAGTTGTTCAATCTCTTCAGTAATCAGGAAAATGCAAATTATATAACTACAACAGGATACCATTCTACACCCACCAGTTTAGCAAAACTTTAAAATCTGACAATATCCAATAATGTGAGAATTCTCATACACCGCTGGTAGGTATATAAATCCTTCACTTTGGAAAATACGATGAGGTTGAAGATAGGCATATTCTATACCACAGAAATTACAGTCATAGAAATTCACAAACTTGTACATGGGATTATATGAGCAGAATATTCATGGCAGCACTCTTCATTATCGCCCAAAGAATGAAAGTAACCCAAAAGTCCACCAACAAGGGTGGATAAATAGGCCAGTGGGGTACACAGTAATTAAATAACTACTGTTGCATGCAACAACCAGGAAAATAACACAAAAAATGTTAAACAAAACAATATGGTATGAAAGAATATATACAATATGATTCCATTCATGTAAAGTTCAAACACAGATAAAAACTAAACCACATGTAACAAAACTATAATAAAAATCAAGATAATTACTATGACAAAATTATGGATTACCTGGGGTGGGGGAGTTGCAATTGAGAAGGAGCATGAAGGGAGATTCTGGGGTGCTCACAATATTCTACTCCTTTCACTGGGTGGTGGCTACATGAAGAGTGGCTTTATATTATTTGTTTAAACTGTGCTTCCTGTTTGTGTACTTTTTCTGTAAATAATGGCATATTTCACAGCTAAAGATGTTTTTTTAAAAGGTTATACAGATGTATAAGACTAGATGTTCCGGAAACTGGATGGGAGGAAACAAAGGACAAAAAAAAATATCATCAGGGCGCCTGGGTGGCTCAGTTTGTTGGGCGTCTGCCTTCAGCTCGGGTCATGATCCTGAGGTCCTTGGATTGAGCCCCACATTGGACTCCCTGCTTAGCAGGAAGCCTGCTTCTCTCTCTCTTTCTGCCCCTCACCCTGCTTGAGTTCTCTCTCTTTTGCATGTGCACACACATGCAAAAATAAAATCTTTGAAAAAAAAATATCATCAGGGCTCCTGGGTGGCTCAGTCGGTTAAGAGTCTGCCTTCGGCTCAGGTCATGATCCCAGGGTCCTGGGATCCAGCCCCGCGTCGGGCTCCCTGCTCAACCTCTCCCTCTCCCTCTGCCTGCCGCTCTGCCTGCTTGTGCTCTCTATCTCTCGGTCAAATAAATAAATAAAATCTTTAAAAATAAATAAATAAATAAAAATAAAAAATAAAAATAAAATATCATCAGTAGAGAACATGTGCCATGAAGAAAGATAAAGCAGGATAAGGGGAGTAGGTTAAGTAGAGAGAACTATTTATAGCCCGCAAAATCAGTGTCTCCGCAGCTAAGTATGGAGTGCAAGGGCAATGCAAACTGAATGCACAACGAAATTTCAAATTGTGCCACATGCAAGATTTCATAAAGTCCATAGAAGATGGTTCCAATTACACCAAAAGGCCCTGATAGATAAGGATCTGGAAATGTTAGACTGTTAACAACTGAAGAAAATAAAAATAAAAAGGCAGTCTATATTTTAGATGCTTCATATGAACATTTTAATAATATTTATTAAAGCCTTGAAAAAGTTTATTAAGTCTTCAAATTTAATCTGAGATCTGAGATGTGAAGTTAAGACTGTATGTCATAAATAACAATAAGCCATTCATTCTTAATTTGAAGAATTAGTTATTTTTATCAACATTTTCATATGTTTATATATTTCAAAAATGAATTCCAATCAGTCCTTTTTCTTTTCCTGACTATTTACTATGAAGTGTTGCGCCCAATTTTTAAGTGAATTGATTTTTTCTGTATGTCAGTTGTTCACAGATAACAAAGGTCCTCAAAATGGATTAAATTTTAAGCCTTCACACTCACAACTTTTCTGTTCAATATATTAGAATATTACAATTCCACATGGTTCAACCTATCATTTTTGATCTAAAAAAAGGCAGTTTCATATAATTTGCCCTAACATGTGACCCCCGCTGTCTAAGTTATGTCCTATTTATGGCACAATCCCGCCTCCCAGTGCTTGAAGAGCTGGCCATTATGCAGAAATGTGTGTTTTTCACTGTAAGTTTCCCCTCTATTTAAAAGCAATCGACTATCTCCTGTTCAGCAAAATCAGAAACACTGATGAGGTTTATACCTTTTTTTAAAACTAGACTATGATTTAGCTCATACATTCAACAAACATTTTTTTGATCATATACCATGTGCTAGCGCCTAGGGAGGGACAAAAACAAGCAAGACAAGGATCACGGACTTGTGAAGCTCACAGGTAACAGGAGAAAAAAAGGTTAGAAAACCAACAG
Source organism: Mirounga leonina (assembly GCF_011800145.1). NCBI lineage: Eukaryota > Metazoa > Chordata > Mammalia > Carnivora > Phocidae > Mirounga > Mirounga leonina. The sequence goes on from NW_023270504.1 coordinate 3,570,207, forward strand.
GTACAAGATACTATGGTAAGTGTTACTGAAGTTTGTCCAAAGGTGGAGACATCTAAATCAGATTTCTCATTGGGCACTACAAATACAGTATTTTGTTTTGAGATATTATTTCATACATTTTTTAAGCTATAACAAAAACACAACAAATTGGTCAAAAGCAGATATTAGGACAAAATAAATCAAAAATATAAATTCTGAATAAGCTACAGATGAGATAATAAGGTCTTGAATAATTCCATTTTCTTAATTTTAAGTTGGAATCTTATAAAACAGGAGTGTAAGATCAAAACGGTGTCTTATTTGAATTATAAATCCTCACTTTAAAACAGCAGATGGAGCGCCTTCTGTTCACAGATGGAAAGCCAAGGGCTCAGAAAAGGTAACCACTTGGCCAAAGGCAAAGAAGCAAAACACAGAACCAAGGTTCTGAACTTTTATCCCTCCAAAGGTAAGAGACTTTGAATTTCAGATACTTTTACAGAAATAGAAGGTAACTAGTGTAAACTTCTCTAATGTGTTTTCCTTTCTGAATCAAGGAAACATATACATTCAAAGGAAGATTTTCAATGACATTGAAAAATTTTGAGTTTCCCGTCTGTGAATTTAAGTCAGTACATTTCTTCTGCTATATAGCATGTTGTTGATGTGGTTATAAACATCCTTTTTTTTTTTCAAATGCCAAAACTATACATACTCAAGCATGTAACCCTGTAAGAATGAGGAAATATATGTAAAATTCTGTTCATTCAAAGAAACTAGTACCCAACATTTTGCTTTTTATTTGTAGATCTGGTTCTTATAACACTGAATCAAAGAAACAGTCTGCTTAGAAAATAAAGATCCTCTCAAACTATGGCACTTCTTTCAGTGGAAGCACTGACATGCAGTTTGATAAGAAGGCGAGGGACACACACCAAAAACAACCTGACAGAAGAGGAATTTTAAATGGTTAAACAACATGAAAGAAAGTTGTTCACCCTTATTAATAATTTAAAAATTCAAAACACTGGGGCACTTGTGGCTCAGTCAGTTAGGCATCTGCCTTCAGTTCAGGTCATGATCTCAGGGTCCTGGGATCAGCCCCATGTGGGCTCCCTATTCAGCGAGGAGCCTGCTTCTCCCTCTCTCTGCCCCTCCCCCTGCTCATGCTCTCTCTCTCTGGCAAATAAATAAAATAAAGTATTTTTTAAAATTAAATAATTAAAAATAAATAAATAATAAAATAAAAATTCAAAACACTATGTATGGCAAGCATGTTTTAGCTACCCAGTAAGCAGGGATTTGGGGGAAAGAAGGCATAGATTTCTGTTTCCTTTGTGTACAGGTCAATAACACATGTGACCACAATTCCAGCATTTTTCATAAGTTATATTTTTAATCACATGTTTGTTCCTATTAATATATCTCAGAGCAATAACAGACTTCAAAAGGTCATGCCTGAGAAGATTTCCGACAAGAAATGAAAGCACCATGAAATGCTTCTTGGAAAACTGAGGGCCATTTTGACTTGATTTACCAGACATTTCATGGTGAAATTATGCATCTTACCAATGCAATAATATTATTTCTACCCTTAAACTAAATATTCAAACTTTATATGATCATTCTTGGAGCTGCTTTGTACGCAGCCATGTAGTCAGAACTGAGAGCTTTTGAATGAGGTTATAAGTTTTCATAAAGAAGTAACAGCATCGGGACACCTGGGTGGCTCAGTCAGCTAAGCCACTGCCTTCGGCTCAGGTCATGATCTTGGGATCCTGGAATGGAGCCCCGCGACCAGCTCCACACTCAGCAGGGAGTCTGCTTCTCCCTCTTCCTCTGCCCCTCTCCCCTTGCTCGTGCTCTCTCTTGCTCACTCGCTCACTCTTTCAAATAAATAAATAAAATCTTTGGGGCACATGGGTGGCTCATTCAGTTAGGTGTCTGCCTTTGGCTCGGGTCATGGTCTCGGGGTCCTGGGACCGAGCCCGGTGTCGGGCTCCCTGCTCAGTGGGGACTCTGCTTGTACCTCTCCGTCTGCCCCCTGCTTGTGCTCTCGCTCTCTCTCTCAAATGGATAAATAAAATCTTTTTTAAAAAAATCTTAGAAAAAAAAAGTAACAGCATCATATCATAGCATATTTGCTGATGAACTTCCCACTTATGTCTCCCCATTTTACCTCTTTCCTTGAGTCTATTCTTTTTCACTGAGCTATTCAGTCCAAATAGACTACAGGCAAGGATACATAGCAAAAGTAGAGGCAATAATAGAGGAATAATGGTCTGTATGTTGCAATAAGGAAGAAAAAAATATATGCTGTTGTCTCTGGATTCTTAGGTTTATAGGATATGGGAGAGAATGAGCAAAATCTTCTACAAAGGGCTGCAGGAAGAAGAGATGGAAAGAATATTCCAGGAAGAGATTAAGGTACAAGAAAGTCTGCCTGCTATGGAGAAGGATAGCGGACAGTAAGTAAGCAGGTGGGGTCTAGGAAGTGTGCAGAATAAGAGAACTGGTGAGCAGAAAGAGGCTTGGTTGAAGGAGGAAACACAAGGCTTTAAGAAGGTACGAATAAGAGAAAAAAATTAATAAAGGATATTCAAATCCAATTATAACAGTCTCATTTATAGCCTTTCTTTTATTAGACCACAATGAGAGGCGTGTAAAGATGCTATATTCTTGACTTTTAGGCATTTTTTAAATATTACATCTTTATAAAGTTTCTGGGCCATGTTAAAAAAAAAATTCATCTTTGCCAGAACAGGAAGGAAGCCAGTGAACCAAGTAACTCATTGTGAATATAATTATAAACACTTAGCATTGTTTTGAACACGAGAAAAAGAAGAGCTTTCATTTAACAGTTTTTCATAATCTGGAGAAATAATCCATCCACCATTTATTTTCAGGGAAACATGATGCTGCTTGGAAGAAGCCCAGAGGATCCTGCTGTTAAATCAAGACCCATGCAGGAAAAAAAATTACCCACTCCACAATAACATGGCATGTAACACAAAGGCAGTGGTACTTAACCAGCAGGGAAGGGCCCCTTCAATACAGGGATTCCCACCGGCTGACTTAATTACAGTGCAGCAAGGCAATCCACTACAAAGAGTGCAACCCAAAGGAGGACTGCTAAGATCTGTCCAAAGTACTGGGACAGATGGTTCTGCTGCTTTTCATCTGGTAGGAGACCTTCTAGAAAAATCTGAAAATGGATACATGCCAACAAGTTTTCCACTACTGATATTTTTTTTAAAGTCTACCATATGCTACTATAAAAATAATCCTTAACTTCAGAATCAATCAGCAAGTATTTACTGAGCCATGACTGGATGTAAAGGGATAGGAAAAGGTCTAAAGCAGTTTACTATCTAGTTTAGGGACATGGATTAAACTCTGATTTAATTTAAGAATTTTAATTTTTTTTTCATCATGCTGCACACAAAAAGAAAAAAGAGAGGCCATAAAAGCACTGCCTTAAAATTTTTGAGATTACAACAAACACAAATTCACAGAAACAGCATGGGTCTACATTAGAAAATATGGCGTTAACCATGGATGGTGCAGTAAAACCTAATTCAGCAACAAAGGTAACACTGTTGTTAAAAGCAGTTACCTTAACAACCACAGGGCATATGAAAGATTAGCTCCCTCAGTTATGAAGTTGTCATGCAGTTTCTAGATAAGACCACTGAGTAATTCTCTTGTAAAAAGTTTTCAAGAAAATGGAAATTGAACTACAAACTTACTAAAGAAAGACCAAGTTATTACTGTAAAATACTGTTTTATGAAATTAATGCACATGCAGCTTTCTTGCATGCAGCAAATTCTACCTTCCTGGTAACTTTAAAGTCTATGAATTAATAAAATCACAAAATTCTTCATTCTTACATGTGAATGTACAATAATGCCATGTAAGAAATTTACAGTTAATTTACAATTTCCATAGCATGTATATACACATAAATATGCACACATACTCATATTTAATACTCATAACAACTTTATGAACTTGAAGAAAACACAGCTCAATGAGTTTGAATAAACATATGTAAAGCACTTGGAGAACTGCTTGACAAATAACCAGCACTATGTAAATCCAAGCTATTATCCCTACCATAACAGTATTATATTATTGTTGTTGCTAATATTATTATTTAAGAATGCAAGTTTTGAAGTCACACCACCTGATTCAAATTTTGGTTCCATCACAAGTTAATCTATCTGTGCCCTAATTTTCTCACTCATATAATGCAATAATAATAAAAATATATACTTCATAGGCTATTGAGAGTATTAAAATAAGTATTAAGTATTTAGCACAATACTTAGTGTTTGGTAGATGGCAAACACAATTGAGTAACTTTTACAGTTTAAATGTATGGCCTTGGTCTCCTAGGCAGCAAATAGGGGATGTGAATTAAAAACTCAGGTCTCCTGATAAAGTTTAGAGCACCTTCTATAGCCACACTGCTAGAAAACATAGAGGCCATTTAATTGAATAGATACAATTAAGTATTATTTATGATACAGTAGCAAAAAGTAACATTGGTCACACTGTGCATTGGGTGACACTAAGTACCAAAGGCTTCATAGTAGATAACATAATCAGGTCAGACACCCCAGTAGGACAAACACAACCAAACAGGCTAACTAGCTTGTTCTCTTTCCTTCTGCTATGACTTTTTCCTTTTTGAAAAATATAGAGAAAGTATATATCTAAGCAATGAATCACTACAGTAAATATTTGAAAGTATTACTTCAGGTCCCCAAAGCAAAATAACTTGTTAATAAGCTAACCAACTTTAAAATACTAAGTATTCAATGAAAATCAGAGTCTTGATAAACCAAAACAGTGCTCGAGCTCCAGATATCAATGGCTATGTCTGGAGCCATAAGCAAAGCTGATAATAAAGCTTCTCAATAAGGAACTGGGGTATGTTTAACCACGTGCTTATTTTCTTAAGAATGTGGTCCAAGTCAATACAGCTGGACATTCTTCTGGAGAGATTAGGATTCACAGCAAGTTTAGGAGCCTGAGGGTCTGGAGGAAGAGGGAGGGGGATGTGAAGCAAGGGAAGGCAGGAGGTGACCAGTTATTCCTTTTTCTCTATTCTCTTTTCCTCCACTCTCAAAATTCACTCATAAATTCATTTATTCATCAAAATGTCAAGGTCAGTGCTTGGTGATATAAAGTTGAATAAGACACAAAGAATCTAGTAGAGAAAACAAACAAAAATCAATGGTTACAGAACAGGGGAACATTACAGTTACCTTACGTTTTACAGGACAACACAGACATCAGCTAACCAGAAGTTATACTTTGGGCAAAGTTATATGCCAGGTGCTCCTGTATATACTATCTCATTTGAAAATAAGTATCAGTCCTATTTATTGTTCCTATTCAGTAGCTGAAGAAATGGAGGCTTCAAGATGTAAGAAGTAGAACTCAGAATGAAATTGGGGCCCTCTTAATCCAAGTCCAGGGCTCTCTGTAAGGCACCATAATGCTTCTCCACATCCTCTACTTTCTCATTCTTGACTTGCCTTTCTCCTTTATTTTTTTCCCTAGAAGGGCAAGAGAGTGTCAGCATCTGGATCAGAAGTCAAAACTCTAATGTCAATAGGGAAGTGGCAGATGGTGTAAATGAGGAAAATAGACAGTAAGAGGATATAGATGAGATGGTGGGGACTGTGGCTAATTGGGGGTTCATGCCCTTTCTGAAGGAGACTCACTTAGCTCTGATGTCATGCAGAATGTGGACCCAGGGCTTTGTAAAATCTTCCAATTTTTTGAGAGAGGTCTGAAATCCAGTCTTTTTATATAACTCTCATTTTTTTTTAAAGAAGCTCCCTAAATCAAATGTTTCCTAATCACTGGGCTGAATTCTGCCTATGGGATAGCAGTTTGCAATCTCTGCTCTAGATGACAGGTGGTCAATCTGACTGGTATTGTTTTCCATCACTGTGGTATTTCACCCCTAGAGTTGAACAACCAAGCAGTCATCACAAAGCAAACCACAGGACTGGTGCAACTGTTGTTATCAGGATTTTATTCTAATTCTGCAGTATGAATGGGACAGGCACATTTACTGACAGAATCACAGTTATGAAAACAACTTAGACATCATCTGTTCCAAAGTCCATCAAGTGCCTGCCTCACTTCCTGGACATCCCTTAGCAAGTAGCTTTTTGGCTTTTGCTTAAACATCTCCATTAGCCAACAGGGAAGCCTCTCTCCTCGGAAGGCCTGCTAATTTTCACTCTGCTCTTAGTCTTACCCATATGGAAAGTCCTTCTTCATATTAAGTTGAGCTCTGTATCCTTGCATCTGCCACCTATTTGTTCCTGGATCATTATACGTAGAGCACGATATTCCAGGAGTGGATGACTCACACTTGTCATCACGCCTTGACCTGCCTCCCTCGCCCCTTGGGACTATGGAATGATCTAGCAATGCAAGTAAGTCAACAAAGATCCACAGAAAGATCCACAGAAAGAGGGCTGTTCTTTCTACCAGTCATGTTTTTCTTACTTTAATTCCAGTTTAAGGATGCATTTATGCCCTAATCTCCGTGTTCCTAATCTAGAATACACACATTGCGTCTTATAAATAACTTTTTTAACTCTTTAGTTTTAAAAATACATCCATTTTAGGGGCACCTGGGTGGCTCAGATGGTTAAACGTCTGCTTTCAGCTCAGGTCATGATTCCAGGGTCCTGGGATTGAGCCCTGCATCGGGCTCCCTGCTTGGCAGGGAGCCTGCTTCTCCCTCTCCCTCTGCTGTTCCCCCTGCTTGTGCTCTCTCACTCACTCTATCAAATAAATAAATAAAATCTTTTAAAAAAAAATACATCCATTTTAATAACCAGATGAGGTTGTCTTCATAGAACATTAAAAGAGTGTTTGATTTCATAGGAAGAAATTTCATAGGAAGAAAATGACTTAACAGTTTAGCTTTTAAATGAAAACTAAGAAATATGGCTATACACCCAATGTGTATCATGAAATGTAGCCAACTTAAGTCCAGTAAATTACATCATAGAGCATAATAACTATAGGACGATGCTTGTTTATCTGTCAAAGTCATGAATCCTTTCCAAATGTTAAATGCTTTTGGCAGACATATTTTAAAATTCTTTTTTAGGGGCGCCTGGGTGGCTCAGTCAGTTAAGCGGCTGCCTTCAGCTTGGGTCATGGTCCTGGGGTCCTGGGATCGAGCCCCACGTCCTGCTCCCTGCTTGGCGGAGAGCCTGCTTCTCCCTCTCCCTCTGTCTACCACTCTGCCTACTTGTGCTCTCTATCTCTCTGTCAAATAAATAAATAAAATCTTTAAAAAAAAAATAAAATTCTTTTTTAGGGGCACCTGGGTGGCTCAGTCATTAAACGTCTGCCTTCAGCTCAGGTCATAGTCCCAGAGTCCTGTGATCGAGCCCTGCGTCAGGCTCCCTGCTCGGCGGGAAGCCTGCTTCTCCCTCTCCCGCTCCCGCTCCCCCTGCTTGTGTTCCTGCTCTTGCTGTGTCTCTGTCAAATAAGTAAATAAAATCTTAAAAAAATAAATAATAAAATTATTTTTTAAACAGAACATCAAAATTGGGTGGTGCCTGGGTGGCGCAGTCTGTTAGCACCCAACTCTTGTTTTGGCCCAGGTCATGATTTCAGGGTCATTAGATTGAGCCCTGGTGGGGCTCTGTGCTCAGCGTGGAGTCTGCTTAAGACTTTCTCTCCCTCTCCCCCACTCCCCCATGCGTGTGTGTTCACGTCCGTTCTCTGTTTCTCAGATACATAAATCCTTAAAAAAAAAAAAAAGAAAGAACATTGGGGCACCTGGGTGGCTCAGTTGTTTAAGTATCTGTCTGCTTTCGGCTCAGGTAATGATATCAGGGTCCTGGTATTGAGCCTGCAGAGAGCCTGCTTCTCCCTCTCCCTCTGCCTGCCACTCCCCCTGCTTGTGCGCTCTCTCTCTCTGTCAAATAAATAACTAAAATCTTTTTAAAAATTAAAATAAAAAGAACATCAAAACTGGGGTCCATAAGAATTTGAAAATTCAAATAAATATGGAGTATTTCATCTCCTAAATTGAATTGTGAAATGTTATCCTATTCCTTCATTTTCCTATCTCCTTATCATATGATTTCTTTACATTATTCTTAACTTCTTATTTTAAGAAACCCCCAAACCAGGAGCCATCCTAATTTCTCTTTCTTTTGCTCTCACATTCAATTAATTAGCGAATCCTTCAGCATCCGGCATTAGATCATCCCCTCCCCCAAGGAGATTCTCCCCAGTCCAAGCCAGCACCATCTAATACGGGAACCGGAGTCACAGCCCTCCTCACTTATCTATCTCATTCTGTCCACACTCTGTAAGGCGAAGAGCCAGAGTGATCTTTTTAAAACATTTATCAGATCACATCACTCCAGTGGCTGCCCATTATGCTTAAAATAAAATGCAGATTTCTTGCCAGGGCTCAAGGACCTGGTTGCTGTCCACCTCTCTATCCTCCTTTCTAACATCTCCACCCCCAACTCCCTCGCTCCAGCTTTCAGAGATTCTCAGTTGGGGGGCAGGACTGGCACCCTGCAGGGGGAGAAGCAGTGTTCAAAATGGGTGAGAATGTTTCTTGTTTTGTGTCTCTTTTCTTTTTATTTATTCATTCTTTAAATGGAGATACAACTGACAAATAACCATGTATTCGTTTTAGGTGTACCACACAATGAGCTGGTATATGTATATACTGCAAAATGATTACCACAATAAATTTAGTTAACATCCATCACTGCACATAGTTATAATTTTTCTTGTGATGAGAACTTTTAAGATCTGCTCTCTTACCAAGTTTTAAATATGCAATACAGGACTGTTAACTCTAGTCACCATGGTGTACAGTTCTACACTATGAAGGATCACAGTACCCACATGCCAGGAATACCCATGCCATTTTCACAAACACCAAGCTCGGTCCCACCTCAGGGTCTTTGCATTTGCAGTTACTTTCAGCCCAGGACACTGTGAAATCTTTCCTGGCTTGCTCCTTCTCTCCACTTGGGATGTCATCTCCTTTGAACATGGACCAGCCCTCGTTTTTAAAATAGCCTCCCCTACCAGCATCCCTGCCAGTGTTATTATTTTTTTACCCTGCTTTATTTACTTTTTAGCACACATCACTATGCCAAAATTTTTTATTTATTTGCTTACTCTTTTATTGCTTTTCTCCCCCACTGGTGTGTCAACCCCTTCAAGGAATTTGTACCCCCAGCACCTAACAAGGCCTGGGATAGAGCAGTTGCTCAAGAATCATCTGTGAGATTAATAAATACCTATAATAACTTTTCTTATTTAGGATTAGGAAAGAATAAAACTTGATTTTGATGTACAGTGTCTCCTACCCATCATTCCACAGCACAGAGAGGTTAACGGTAAATTTTAAATGTTCTGAGTCACCACTTAACTCTTTCAGAGAATGTGAAAGAGGGTTTTTTGTTTTTATGAGCACCATATTTCTGTAAACCTCACCATAAATGTGTCACTTCTTCTGGCTAACATGGTCAGTACAGCGAGGGTAGAAGTGCTTCCAAGAGCAAAAGTAAACACAGGTGACAGTAGTCCCCTTTACTTTGACTGGAGCATCTCCTGAATCCACCAGAGGAGAGAATGAGAATTACCTTTTGTCAAAAATGCTCACAAAACATATTTTCAAGACCAAGAAGAGCTGAAAAAATAATACAATGTTAAAAAATTATTTTTCAAACACACTTTGAGAGTGCTAATTCTAAAGTTTCAAACCAGGTCTATGAAATGGGCTAACGGAGAAGGGATAAGTGGGGATATGTAGGATTACATTTAGATTTTATAATATGAATTTATGAAATGTATAAAAGCATTATTTATTTCAACATATGGAAGTTTGTTAAAGAAGAAAGTATAATTTGATTCCTTTCATGTTCCACACATATATGACTTATACTTGGACAGAGTCTAGATTAGATACTAAATGCTAAGTGCTTTTCTTTGATGAGTGATATTGGGGGTCTAGTATACAATGACCTATGATTTGTGTGAGATTGTTGGGCCCAAGTACTGTGTGCATTTTTAATTGTTTCCAGCGTAAGAGTTAGTCAGAGGTCCTAGACCACTGTACTGCCAGAATCAAAAGCCAAAAATAATGGTTTTAAAACAGAAAGCTAATTAAATTATTTTCCTGCTTTGAGGTTTTGAAGTTTTCGACGCTTGTCCCATGGCATTAGAATAAAGCTGAAGCTCCTTCGCATTCTCAGAAGTGACCTCCTCCTGTCCTGAAGCCATAAGAGAGACTCTCCCAGAGGAGAAGCAAAAGGAAGGTTGAACCCGAATCAATGGCAACTGAGAGAAAAGACAAGAGAGAGGAGGAAAATGGCAATTAATCTTAATTAGCAAAGCCAATGGCAGAGAATATTCAAGTCTAATATGGACAGAGCTTAACATAGCCAAAGGCTTGATCAACACGTTCAAATCTAAGTCAAGACCACAGGGCATTAGAGGCTCTCAGAGCTGAGAGTCAGGAATCCGATGGGGGGTGAGGACCAGAAGGAATAGTACCAGCCCAATGTCATGAAAGGACAGTGGGCGATGAGGACCCAAACTAATGGGCAATTAGGCAACCTGGTCACAAAGGCAGGAAGACTGGGAAGCTGCCACTCTCAGAGAAATTCACAAAAAGCCATGAGGCTAAAACAAACCCTAAAACAAACCAAACAGAGCACAGAGGAATAGCAGATATTTCCAGACCCCTAATTCGTTAGAGGCACCTTCCTCCAGTGTCACTGGGCCTGCTCTCACTGGTAAAGCCTTCCCATGGCAGACATTAGAGTCAGCTATACCGAGGCCTTTGCTGGTGGGGACTGACAACCTCCTTACAAGACCTTTCACCACCTGGCCCCAAACCATCTCTCCAGGCTCACCTCCCACCTCTTATCTCATTTCAGCTGCAACCACACAGCTGCTCACAAGCAACAATCCCTCCAAGCTTCCCTCTTTCACAGGCTGTTTCCCTCTTCCTGAACGACTCTGCCTTCTCAGCTGCCTGGAAGATCCTACTTTTTCTTCAATGCCCACTCACAATTGTCTTGATCAGGAAGTTTTCTGTTTTTGTTTTTTTTTTTCCTCTGATTTTTTTAAAGATAACTTTGCTGCCTTCCACTTCCATGTCCTATCAAGCACAGCCAATACATTATTGGTTTTATTATTTTATTATTCTTATTACCACCACATCCATCATTTATCAGGTGTTTACTGAAGTGTAAACTTAATAGAGTCTATTAATGCTTCACTTGGATTTTTCTTTAATGCCCATAGTTATTATCTTCCTCTATTTTACAGAGGAGAAGAGTGAGGTTCATAGAGTTTTAAGTATCAGCCTAAGATCACACACACTAAACAGATTCAAATACAGTTCATTCTGACTCAAAAGCCCATGATCTTTCCAATAAAATACATAATCACCTTTGTTCATGTCTGTTGCCACCAACGGTAATAACTAACTTAAAAATAAAGACCAGGGGCGCCTGGGTGGCTCAGTCGTTAAGCGTCTGCCTTCGGCTCAGGTCATGATCCCAGGGTCCTGGGATCGAGTCCCACATCGGGCTCCCTGCTCCGCGGGAAGCCTGCTTCTCCCTCTCCCACTCCCCCTGCTTATGTTCCTGCTCTCACTATGTCTCTCTCTGTCAAATAAATAAATAAAATCTTAAAAAATAAAAATAAAAAAAATAAAGACCATATCTTCCTCATTTTTGTATAACAAGCATAATGCTTAGCATATAACTGATGCTCTCTAAATATTTAATACAGTAAAAACTTCCAGCCATAAAATAAACAAGACATGAGGATACAATGTACAGTATAGAATGTACATAAAAATATGTAACAACTTCATGGTATGGTAAAAGACAGTAGCCAGATTTATCATGATGATCATGTCATAAAGTATATAAATGTTGAATCACTATGTTGTGTACCTGAAACTGTACAATATTGTATGTCAACTACACTTCAATAAAAAAATTTGATACATAAATGAATGAAATAATGACTAGCATCCATTCCAGTCCCTCAGAAACTAGAATATCAATGCTAGCACAGAATCCCTATTCCAATGTCTTTTATGTCACCTTAGAGTAGGATCTACTGGATGGCTCAGACGGTCCAGAACAAGAGAGAATAAAAGAAAGTTAAAGATTCAGGTACAAAAAAACTGGAGAAGTCAACACAGCATCTTTTTAGTAAGCTGATTTAATCAAAAATGGTTATTTTTAGGGCGCCTGGGTGGCTCAGATGGTTAAGCGTCTGCCTTCGGCTCAGGTCATGATCCCAGGGTCCTGGGATCGAGTCCCACATCGGGCTCCCTGCTCCTTGGGAGCCTGCTTCTCCCTCTGCCTCTCTCTCTCTCTCTGTCTCTCATGAATAAATAAATAAAAATCTTCAAAAAAAATGGTTATTTTTAAAACAAGTGGTGTAATGCAACCTCTTTTCAAAATAACTGGCTATCTGTGGCATCTGGCTGACTCAGTTTGTACAGCATGTGAGTCTTGATCTTGGGGTTGTTAGTTTGCCACATTGGGTATAGAGGTTACTTAAATAAAAATATATTTTTTAAAAATAAAATAACTGGTTATCTTAATAACTTCATCTTTCTTTTCTAGCCTAAATCAATGCAATACCATAAACATCTATTAAATACTTGCTATGGGGGGGAGAGTTAAAAAAAAAAAAAAAGAATGCATCGTATCTCGTGAGCTACCAGTTTAATTTAAACTCCTTTTCCTGGAAAGAAGTTAAGTCTTGCTTGAATGTATGCACAGGTATCTCACTAGGGGAAAAAAGAGTGTGCAACATGTGACTCCTTTGCTCAAAATCCTCCACAAGTTTCCCCATCTTAGAGCAAAAGGCAAAGTCCTGGTTACAACCTAAAAGCTGCTTCATCACTTAACCCCCATTCTCTCTGCGCTCATTTACTTTTCACCCCCTCATTCAGTCCCAGACAGCCAGATGGCCTCCTTGCCATCCCTTTCTAGGAGCCTTTCTCTGACCACACTATTGAAAATAGTAACCTGGGTGGCTCAGTGTGTTAAGCATCAAACTCTTGGTTTCAGCTCAGGTCATGATCTCTCTGTCAGAAGATGGAGCCCCATGTTGGGCTCAGCGCTCAGCAGGGAGTCTGCTTCCCCTCTCCCTCTGCACACCCTCCTTGCACTGTCTCTCTCTCTCTCTCACTCACTTGCTCTCTCTGAAATATATAAATAAATCTCTAAAACAATTTTTTTTTCACTTGGAACGGATCAATGATAAAAACCTCATGGGTAGAGAGTTCTTTTCACTGTCTTTTCCTGAAATGTCTTACTGTGACCACTGTCTAAAAATGTAATTGTGGCTTTGAGATCCTGGTCTCAATTCTAGCAAATAATAGCTCATATTATCCCAAACACTTCAAGTGCCCTGCAAGGTATATTATTTATTTTGCTGAAATGAAAAACAAGCACATATAACTTGATTGGAAATAATTACAGTGATTAAGACAGATGACCTGAGGACTCTCTTAGGAAAGGGTTCTTTAAATTATTTTAAAATATTGGGGCACCTGGGTGGCTCAGTCGTTAAGCATCTGCCTTGGGCTCAGGTTATGATCACAGGGTTCTGGGATGGAGCCCCGCATCGGGCTCCCTGCTCGGCGGGAGGCCTGCTTCTCCCTCCCCCACTCCCCCTGCTTGTGTTCCCTCTCTCACTGTCTCTATCTCTGTCAAATAAATAAATAAAATGTTTTTAAAAAATTATTTTAAAATATTAACTAAAAGAGGATCTTCTTGTTCAAATCATTAAACCATAGTTAATTCTGAATTACCAACACTACTTAAGAACCTGTATCAATTTTTTAAAAATAATTCAAAGAGCCAACAATTTAAAAGAGATTTAGAATTGGTTTTCAAGTGCAATATATCCCCTTCCCTCTGCCTCTCTAATGGTTGCTTTTCCTTCCTAATTATATTTACTTGAGGTTTTGAGTTTAAAAGCTCTGCACACACACCAGCATTAGCAGAAAGCAAGCCAGATTGTGATTTAACGGGGAAAAAAGGGTTGTATATGCCAAGGAGATAATGTGCAAGATGATAGTATCTTCAGCTCAACCAAAGAAGTCATGCACAGTCTTACCTCACACTGAGGCCAACTTAAAAAAAAAAAAAAAAAAAACCTCCTAAAACCTTCTAGAGAATGGCAATCAGTAAGGCTTATCAACAACGCACATCCATGTTATAATATAAACCTCTTTCAATTTCAAAAATTGATGGGTAAGGGCTCTTCAGCAGTGGGCATTTGAATCCACATTAGTCTGCAGTATGCAAGAGAAAAACAAAGACCATCATTCTGAACCTTCCATTACAGACCCACGCCAAACTGCAACAAAACATTCTTAAGGAAATTGCTGTTATTGTGTACTTCCCATAAATGTAAACAGGTTTCTTATTTTCAATTCTAAGTTTAAAGATAGAAACACAGCAGTTAAATATTACATTTTAGAAGAGTGCTTTTTCTCCATAAAATACTGTTTGAAAACAGTAAGCATGTATAACCAAAGAGCAATTGAAAATAACCCCAGAAGTTAATGATCAATGTATCAAAGCAATTCTTTTTTAATATCCTATTTATAAACTTGTAAAGTTTGCATAAGCTACTGCAAACAGAGTAAAGCCACAAAATAGATTCAACACAGGAGACAACTTTCAAAAGAAACTTTAAACAACCCTGGAGGATATAAAAATAAACACAGTCTCATTTAACATACTTCTCTGTCTAATGCAGTCAAGTTTTTGATGATATTTGTTGGTTTTCTGAAAGGCTTTACAGCATTTTAATTTCTAGAAAATGGAGAAGTAAAAAGACAGTGCAGTTAAGGTTTCCATATTAGCTCATAACTTCCCAGCTTTTCTCTCCAAAACACTTCTATTCCTGGGGCACCTGAGGGGCTCAGTTGGTTAAGCATCCGACTCTTGATTTCAGCTCAGGCCATGATCTTAGGATCATGGAATTGGCCCCGCATTGGGCTCCACGCTGGGCATGTAGTCTGCTTAGGATTCTCTCTCTCTCCTCTCCCTCTGCCCTTCCCCACCAAAAATAAATAACAAATAAATCTTTTAAGAAAAACAAAAAACACTTCTATTCCTGTGGAGTCATTTACTCCTAGAGTTGGAAGTTTCTAAGAGAGGTTCTCAGCCCCAGCTCTACCTATGAGGGAAGAAGGGTTAACATAATAAAGCCCCGGCTCCACCCCCAGTGACTCTGAACTATCCTGGAGTGGGGTCAAGGCAGCAGCGTTTTTGTAAATCACTCAGGTGACCCTAATGAGTAGTCTGTATAGAAAGTCACTGATTCTGACTCAGCTCTTCTAAAAGAAGATCCCAGGGTGGGTATTTAAGCTTTGCTTTAAACACTTCCTATGCTGAGACCCAAAATCTCATCCAAAAACTCTAAAGGTAATATAGTACTTTACAGATGGTCATTTTTCAAATATGAATGGCTATTTTTACGGGGCAGGGTGACCCATCATTTCTCCTAACAACTACAGAGTTCCAAGATCTTTGTACTTGTACCTCTTCCCAAAATTCACTTCCCCCAATCTCCATGAGACTCATCATTCAGGTCTGGGCTCAAATGTCACCTCCGGAGAGGGCTTCCTGATCACACTTTTCCCAACCAGTCTCCACCTCTCCACTCACGGCATTCCTCACATCCTAAGTGCATGTGTGCTTGCTGATGATCTCCTAGGTCTGAAACATCAGCTCCATTCAGGCAGCTCCATCTTGTCTGTCTTGCTCAACACTCTATCTTCAGCAAGTGGCACAGTGCCCAACATAGTAGCCACTCAATACAAACATTTGAATGGATAAATGAAACAGAACAAGAGGCATGGGCAATCTAAAGCAAAACCCAAACTCAGATTGCTATATAATGTAAATAGTTGAGGGCGCCTGGGTGGCTCAGTTGATTGGGCGACTGCCTTCGGCTCAGGTCATGATCCTGGAGTCCCTGGATCAAGTCCCGCATCGAGTCCCGCATCGGGCTCCCTGCTCGGCAGGGAGTCTGCTTCTCCCTCTGACCCTCCCCCCTTTCATGTGCTCTCTCTCACTCTCTCTCTCAAATAAATAAATAAATAAAATCTTTAAAAAAATAATAATAATGTAAATAGTTGACAATTATAAAATATTGTCAATATATAAAAGTGCCAATTATAAAATATTGAATTAAGTGTAAAAGACAAAATATATCATTGTGTATATGTGTGTGTGTGTGTGTGTATGAACACAAATATTCTGGAGGCTATAGACCCCCTCAGTGTTAACCATATAGCTTCAAACTGTACAAAGTTTCATGGAAACTTCCCCAAATTTACAGAGGTAGTCATCTTAAATTCCTTATTATGCATCAGTTTTCTTCTGAAAATCAAGCAAAACATAATCAAAATTAAGATAAACTTTTGATATACTTTAAAAACATTCCAAATATTCAAAAGTCATAAATACTGCAAAATGCTAAACATTAAAACAGAAAAATGTAACCATACTGGAAACACTGTGATCTAGTGGTGGGGAAGGGAGTATAAAAAAACACAAACAATATGAAATTACTTGGAACACGTGAAATGATAAAATCAAAAAACTCAGGTTGCGGTGGGGAAAACTTTAGAGATCATTCTTTTTTTTTTTTTAAGATTTTATTTACTTATTTGACAGAGAGAGAGAGACAGCTAGAGAGGGAACACAAGCAGGGGGAGTGGGAGAGGGAGAAGCAGGCTTCCCGCCAAGCAGGGAGCCCGTTGCGGGGCTCGATCCCAGGACCCTGGGATCATGACCTGAGCAGAAGGCAGACGCTAAACGACTGAGCCACCCAGGCGCCCCTAGAGATCATTCTATATAAACTCCTTTCTAAGTATGAACCTTCCAGACAGTATTACTAGCATGTGGTTGGCTAGCCTTTCCTTAAATTTTTTTGGTGACAGGGAACTCACTACTTCCTAAAGAAATCTGCCTTGTTTCATTATTGGACACCTATACTTGTTAGTTCTTGATTTTGACTCAAAATCTGGCTCCCATGGACCCAGTGGGCCTTGTTCTGCTCTGTGAAGCCAAGTACAAATATGTCAACGAAACAAACTCAATTCTACAACAATATAGGTATGATTAAAGAAGTAAAGTGAATCCAGAAGGGAAATAAATTTAGGCCAGGTGCTCAAAGGAAAAGAGAACAATGAATTGTTATAAATAAATAAATAAACAAACAAACTATCAAGGGACAGAATACAAGTGTGAAAACAGGTGGATTATCCTGGCTGGAGGTGAGTGACCAGAGTAGAAATAGATAGGAGGGAAAAGACAGAAAACAGTTGATGCACATTCCTGAAGGCTAAGTAAAAATTATGGTAATTGAACAAGATTATTCTATATTTTGTAAAAAAAAAAAAATAGAATTAATTTGAAATGTAAAGGACAAGTAGATAAAATAAGTAGACTAGGTAACTCTAAAACAGAGCATCACAGAAATTTAGAGCTAAAAAAAATCATAGAAATTATCTATCCCAACCCCTTAATTTTATAGACAAAAAATTAAATCCTAATAGAAAAGGTATCAATTGCCACTCTTATATTCCTTTTCATTGTTTTAAGGAAGAACACTTTGCCAAACAATTTCCTGTCTTATAGCCGTTGATCCCCATTGCCTACGTAACATGCTGAATCTGAGATTCTGTATAAAACCCTAACGAGCTATATCAAAACTCAACTACCACAGGGCAAAGATGGAATAAAATAATGAGGCTCAACTGCCTGAATCATCTTGGCTTCTCACCAAGACCCAGTATGGACAGGATGTGGCCACACTGCTGGACCAGTTCTCACCAGCCATGGAATCTAGCCACTTATTATGCTGATACATGTAGCCCCATCACCAGCCAAGAAGACAAGAATCAAAATTGCTGCTAATTCACCCACAAAACTTTCCATTTTTTCCTCGGTATTATCACACAAGGCCACCTGCTCCCTCCAAGCCCCCAGGGTCACCCACACTCCCTGAGATTCTCTGGTTTTCTTCTCTACTCAGTCCCATTTTCTTCACACTTGAAATACCAGTGGCTTAAAAAAGAAGCCCTGCAGGGCACCTGGGTGGCTTAGTGAGTTAAGCATCTGCCTTCAGCTCAGGTCATGATTTCAGGGTCCTGGGACTGAGCCCTGTGTGGGGCTCCCTGCTCAGTGGGAAGTCTGCTTCTCCCTCTGCCCTTTCCCCCATCTCCCCCACCGGACCCCACTCATGCTCGCTTGCTCGTGCACTCTCTCTCTCTCTCAAATAAGTAAATAAAATCTTAAAAAAAAAAAAAAGTTAGTCCTGTTCTAGAAATATCTGCATTTTAAAAAAATTTTTTAAGATTTTATTTATTTATTTTTAGAGAGGGAGGGCAGAAGGGGAGGGAGAGGGACAAGCAGACCCCACACTGAGCATGGAGCCTGACACAGGGCTCCATCCCAGGATCCTGAGATCATTACCTGAGCAGAAACCAAGAGTCTGACACTTAACCAACCGAGCCACCCAGGCACCCTAGAAATACCTGCATTTTAAAAGGATATAGTATTAAATGAAAAACACCAGGTGGCAGAGTAATATGTATAACATGACCCCATTTTTATAAAAATAAAAGAACAGGAAAAACAAAAAACCATGTCAATGGATTCATATGTTTAAAGACATTTAAAACATGTATAGAAGTATACCAAAGTGTAAGAATACAGACAGAATCAGAAGAGAAAGGAGAAACAACTAATTTGCATATGATTTTATCTAACTTGGATTGTGGCCATAAATTATAATTATAGAATCATCATTTTTATAAAAGCAATCAAACTATTATGACCAAAAAAAGAAAGAAAAAAATTTAAATTAAAAGCACTAATGCAATTTCAAGTTATCTGTCAGCAAGAGGTGTGTGCTCTTTCTCCCAGGCCTCTCTAACCTAGGAGGTCAGGAAGGGCCAGTTTTCCACTTACGTTGACCTCTGGGTCCTTCCAGCCCAGCTTCTTTGCCCATTGTTTATTAATTTGCACATCTCCTAATTCAAAATGCAATCAAACTAACTGCTGAAAATATTGTTGAGTTGTTCATATCTTCTATGTTCTGGAGATTAGGTTTGAATAAAATTACAACAAAATGCACAAATTATTCATTTGTTTTATTAAACTGAGGGTTGAGTATTTGAATTTCTCATTCAACTTATGCCTCCCCTCAAAGAAAACATGACTTAAAATGACTCATATAACCTGGCCATCAACCTGACCCTCTAAAAGGGCTCTTCCCCATAGCACCTTCCTTCCTTCGTGAATGGAGCCACCTTCTACACATCCGAGAAAATTCTCAACTCTACTCTTTTCCTTACTTTCCACATCCAGACCCAGTATCATGTTCCACCCTACACCTTCTAAACAGCTAATAGGTTTGACCCCTCCTCATCATCCCTACTGCCCCTGCACAGCTCCAATCCACTCTCTATAACCAGCACTGGGACTTTCTAAACCATACTTGTGACTGAAGTGTTTCACCCTCTCAGGTAGTATGGTGCAGTGATTAGAAAATGGGCTTCTTCCTAAACCAGGTTCTACCACTTAGTTTTGCAGCCTTGAGAAGAATCCTTAACCTAAGACCTATTTTCCTCTTCTGCATAATTCAAGTAATATCTACCTTATAAAAGGATTCTTATAAGAATGAGAGATAAGGTATGCAAAATGCCTAGCCCTAAATGGAGCTTTGTACAGAATTAAGTGCTTTATTATTTTTATTATTTTCTTATCTGTAAAAATGAGCAGTAAGTTTCTGAATTACTCTGAAGATTAAATAAGACGTAAGGCACCAAACACAGTGTTACTAAGTGTTTCTTTTCGTTTCCTTTTAATGGTTCCCCTAGCCCCAAGACAAAATGCAGCTACTGCCACTTTCCCAATATCATCTCCTGCCACTTGACTTCACATGTCTCCTCTAGCATAATGAATTATTTAATAGTAAGACTGCATCTCTTCATGCCTTCCTCTCCTTCAAAGCCATATTTACAGGTACAACACTATGTGTGAGAAAGACTTTACTATATATTTCAACATGCAATAGTTATCATATTTTCAAATTTAGAATGTAATAGCTATCAGGTATAAGTGTATTGAAGGGGATGATATAGCAGAATATTCATAAGCATGAAAATCTGAAAAAAAATCATCAAACCATGGTTACTGTACATGTTCATGCAAACATAATGAATGTGATGAAAGATATAACATCCTGTTAAATGATATCTGAGCAATAACTTTTCCGGAGATGAAATTTTGAGTTGAAATAAAAAGAAGGAATGGTGCAGGTTAGAGCAACTGGGTCAAAAAAAAAAAAAAAAAGAATGACTGAAAGTGATTGTGTTTGTTTGTTGAGGTTGTTTGTAAATATTTTGCAATACTTTCCAAAAGCATATGTTGATATATTATAGATGTTTTAATTAATTTGGTAATAAATATGATAATATAAACATTTCTCTTTCAAAACAGTGAGAGAGAAAATACTAGCTAGGTAAATAAATTATTAACATTCTCTATGTTTATTCCTAGATTGGAAACGAAATCTGGGGGCTCCCTCCCCCCACTATGATTTCATGATTTAGCATATACAAACCTAACAATCTTTCCAAGCATATGAAGAAAAAAATTTCTGTTTAAAGTTGAATCCAAATAATTAAATGGCTTTCATCAGGTCCCCAATGTGACAGTCTCTAAAAATGTGTAAGTTCAATGTTTATTCCTTGAACGATTTAACCATAGCCCTGAAAAAACAGAAAATTGGCTCCAGGAAGATAAGCTGTTCATTGTCCACAAAGTTCTTCTTTAGCAAATGGTGTCTACCCTTGGCGTCAGTGTTAAGAATATAAGCAAAAAAAAAAATGAGTTGAAGATTCTTAGTACATAGTCTACCGTAACCTAGCTGCAAAACTTTTCTAAAGTCACATGGATATGTTTTCTACAATGCTACCAAGAATGCTGAATCATTCCTTTCTATGGGGATCTTTTTCAACTTTACTACTTCTTAAATTTCAAATATTTTTTAAGTAAAAAATAAAACAAACACAACACAAACAAATTTAAATTCTAGGAGTTTTTTTTTAATGTATGTATATTTTTAGTTTTAAAATTATTTTGGAACTATGACTCTTCCTCAAACACTACTTTGGCCTAAGTGACATTCACAGTGCTGATTTACACACATCCCAAACATACAATCAGCCAGGACCGGAATATAACTGGGCATGGGTGCCCCTCAGGTCACTGAAAAGCATGCATTACTTGTGAAATCATAAAACCATGCTCAAGTCTTTTACCAGACATGTTGCTTTGTCCAGCTCCCCAAAGATAATTAAAAGGAGAACATTAGGATGATGGACCAATTACTTTTAATGAATCATATTTGTTGAAAGAGCCTAAAAATAAGTCAAAGATTTTATACTTGGCTTTGTAGATAAAATGCAACATTGTTTACTATATGTACCTGCAAATGAACAAAACTTCCCTTTTAAAAATCAGAGCACTCATAAAACATGTCTTTCAAAAATGGCTTCTATATGATATCATCATTGGTATATCTCAGTTTGCCCAATTATTCTGGATTTCCTTTTTAAACAGGAAATATTATTGAGACTCATTTAGCGCATTTAAATAATACTCCCCAGTAAAGTATACATTTAAAGAATAAAAATATCAGGTCACATTATCAAATGATCAAATATAATGATTATTTTATTACTCTTAAATACATTTTTATGTAATTGCTTAAGACAGTTCATTCAGAATAAAAAACGGAATTAATTTATGCTAAGTGCAACTCAAAATACATATGTAAATGAGTATCATTTGGTAAAAATAATCCTGATAAATTTTTTATTAACCTCCTGCTATATAGAACAAAATATGCCTCAAATTTTTAAAGAAAAAAATTTATAACTGCTATTTGCATTATTCTGTATTAAGAAATTACGAGTTGTACTATTCTCACAAAACATTTTTTCTCATTTTTCCCATTATTGTTGATGACAGTAATATAAGTAGTGTTTCAATACCAGTCACTTCCTATACTTCCTAATTTTCTTAGTCTTTCTCTGACACTAACCAATATTGACCAGTGAATGTATGATAAATGTGCCCCTTCTTCCAGTATAAATTTATTCTTTAATAAAATATTTATTATACACTTACAATGTGATAGGCTTTGTGTTAAAGGCTTTGGATGCAAAGTAAATTAAGACAGATTCCTTTCCTTAAGAGCTCATGGTCTGGTAAAGGCAAAAGACAATTGCATTATGGTTTACTATACAGGGTAAGTGCAAATGACACAGAAATACCCCTAGAAAGGTTGTTTAAATCAAGCAGGAAGATCAGTTAACAGTAATACTCCATTTCATTAAATTAAGTCTACCTCCTTTATCAAGGAGGTGATGGCTCA
This sequence comes from Mirounga leonina, assembly GCF_011800145.1. Lineage (NCBI taxonomy): Eukaryota > Metazoa > Chordata > Mammalia > Carnivora > Phocidae > Mirounga > Mirounga leonina. The sequence goes on from NW_023270504.1 coordinate 3,592,720, forward strand.
CCACTGCCTAGCTTGCACTTCCTCACATTGGCAAAGCAGTGTTGACAGGTTTAAACATCAAAACATCCCTGAGAATTACAATCACTATCTTGTTTCCTGACTTCACAAGGTTTAACATCACTGAATTTAAACATATCTGACCTAACCTAAGTTGGAAAATAGCCGTGAGTCCAGCTGTTGTTAAGAAAAGACATGTACATGGTAAGAAAAACATGAACTCAGAATTTACAGCCTGATACATGAAAATCAGATTTTTAGTTGGGGTTTTTACCATATGTTTATTTGTTAGCAGTCAGGCATCAGAATAAAAATAAGACATACCTGAAAGTGTGTTTACCATATTGTGTACTAGATTAGAAGACAAATTGATTAGATAGGTCATAAGTCATGTTTTTTAACTGTAGCAACATAAAACAGACACCCTCCAAAACACTGAGTAAGAAAAACGTTTTTGATAATATATACCAAATTTAGAATTAACACTTAAAAGCCAATATGCACCTAAAAATAAAGACTTGCCACAAAGAAAAGCAGTGTGTACACTTAAATTTATAACGGTGACTTGTTACCCATAGTGCTTCAGGAATCAGGTAAAATAAACTGAGTTCCTTCAACAGTATGTATATTCTTATGAGTGCTTGATAGGAAATCAAAGCATATCCATTATTTCCTTCCAAACATTAGCCAGTGTTTAAGAGAAGCCAAATACCGAAAGACTAAAGAGGACCAGTGTTATAACATGGCCCATTTGTGATCCTCTGGTTTTACAAACACAGTCATTTCAAACAGAAGAGCCTCATTTGATATGGACGGCTACCCTTGTACTTGATACATACCATTCGGACTATGTGTAGGGGAGTTAAATCTTCCCTGGTCAGGGTGACCTTATATGACTTGGGCATGGCTCTGCCTCACTCAGAGGCGAAATCGAGGCAGTGGGATCACCCAGCAGAGTTGTTTTTCTCAGGCAGCCCGATGACAAGAATAACTAAAGCCAAGGAGAAGGAAGACTGCCCAGACTTTGTCAGACGGGATTGGCGGAGAGTTCTAGTAACAGTTAGTTCCCTCTCGCACCAAGGAGTGGTTACCTTCAGAAGGCTGAGAGGTACCATAGATCCTGCATCCTGAAATTGTGGGTCCCTCAGCACAAATCTACTCATCGCCTTTGTGGATTATGGGATTGTCGCTGGAACCTGGGTTTGAAATAACAGCAGTTTTGAGAAGTTGGATTTACACATTCCAGCCGAGCTGAATGTCGCCTTAGAGTGCTGAGACTTAAAGACTTCTGAATCTCCCTCCCCCACAGCCTAAACAGCCACTGCCTCTCAAATTCCAGCTTATACATTCACTTCCCGGGCAATTTTTCTCTTGGGGGGAAAACAATGGACTCTTTCAATCTTCTCTTATCAACAAAGGACTCTAAGACGAAGAAACATTCCTTTCAACCGCATCCTTTCCGACTTCTTTACAAATGATGAGTGGGCGTCGGGGGTGGGGGGACGGGGCCCGAGGAGGGATGAGGTGACAGGCAACTCACCTCTTTCAGCTGCTCCAGCTCCTGTTTGAGGCTGTCGTACTCAGCCTCCAGCTCGTCATACTGCTGTTTGAGGGTCAGCTTCTCCTCCAGGACCACCAGCCCGTACTCGGCAGCCTGGATCTTCTCGTGGGTCGTCTCTGTGAGCTCCTTGGTCAGCCTCTCTATCTCAGTCTTATAATGGTCCACAGTCTGCAATACCTCTTCTGCGGCCATAGCCCCGGTGGACGGAGGCAGGAGGGGGCGTCGGGGTGGGGAGACGGACGCAGAGCAGGCGGGGGAAGGGGGAAGGAGGTGGGGAGGGAAGGGTAAAAATGGAAAAGAAAAGTGTGGCTGGATGAAGGAGCAACGATTCCCCGACTGCTGCTCCGGCGGCAGCGCCTACACTGCCGGAGAAACTGAGGAGAAACGCAACATGGAGAACGCGGGGAGAGGATCAGGGGCGAGGCGGCCGCCGCTGCCGCATGTGTCCTCTGGGTCAGCAGCCGTGCGGCATGGCCTGGGCTGCGGCGGCCGGGGACGACGAGGGGCTCCGGATTCTGCTTATTCAGAGGCGCCCGGCCGCCATGTCTCCCGGGCAGCGTCACTGCAGTCTCCCCGGGGCCTGGCGCTCCCCGGCTCGCGGCTCGCTCGCTCGCTCGCTCCACCTGCTCCCTCTGGCTGTGCTGCAGCCGGTGCGGAATGATGCAGTCTCGGGCCCGCTCCCTCCCTTCGCGCCTGGCCCCGGCTCCGAGCAGGGGGCGGGGAGGCGGATGGAGTCAGCGCGGGGGGAGGGAAGGAACCGACGGAAACGTCCCGAGGCGCCTCCCGCCGGGCGCGAGGGGCCGCCGCCGCGGGCTGCACCGGGCGGGGGGGGGGGGGGCGCGGGCCGGAGGCCGAGGCGGAGGCGGCGGGACGCGCGCGGGGGGAACCCCCGCCCTGCCCGGCTCGCCCCGGGCGGGAGTTCCTCCCAGGACTTTGGCCCGTGGACGTCGCGGCCCCCGGAGTGGCGGGGCCGCCCCTGCTCTGCCTCTGAGACGCGAGCCAGAGCTCCGGAACTGCCTGGAAAAGGCGCCTTTCCCAGGGAAAAGCAAACAGTAACTAACGCGCTCGGGGCCCGCGCATCCTTCTCGCCCCCTGGGCTCGCAGCCTCCTTCCCAGCCTCCTGCACCCAAACCAACGCTGTGCTTCCAAAGCCTGCCAGACGCGCCCCAAGGCGAGCGCTCTCCCCGACCCCCACCCCTTCCGCCTCCCCTCCCTTCCCCTCGCCAGCTTGGCCTGGTTTACCTCACACTGTCACCAAATAACCTTATTACCCCTCAGGACGGTCTGCACTGAAGTTGCTTGACCTCGCACAGCGTTCTGTGCCCAGCTTGCCACAAGATTGGATCTGCTCCGAAAAATGCATGCACCCAATAAGCCTCTAGGTACTCCTCTTTCTTGCCTCAGTAGTTCTACGCTACACATTCTTCAATAAAGGAAAACTGCATGAAATTCCCTATATATGGTATCAACGATACCCTACAATAAACATGTTTAAAAGAGTAAGAGCTAATAGTTCTTGAGACCACGTGCCAGCCATTCTCTGAGTATGGTATGTGCATTCTCTCTAGTCCTAACGACCACTCTTGGGAGGTGGGAACCATTATCCCCAATTTAAAAGTGGTGAAAGAAAGGCACAGGAAATTGAAGGATTTGTCCAAATCAGGCAACTCTTTTTTTTTTTAAAGACTTTATTTATTTATTTGAGAGAGACAGAGAAACAGCATGAGAGAGGAGAGGGTCAGTGGGAGAAGCAGGCTCCCCGCTGAGCAGGGAGCCCTACGTGGGGAGCCAGGATCACGACCTGAGCCTAAGGCAGATGCTTAACCAACTGAGCCACCCAGGCGCCCCCAAATTAGGCAACTCTTAAGTGGTGAAGCCAAAATTTAATCCTAACTCCAGAGCCCTAAACTGGATCATTATATTGGCCTCACCACTCATTAATAATACACACCCAGCAACTAAATATTATATGCTCGTGAAATGACCACTTTGATCAATATGAAGAGTCACAAAAGGAGCCGAAGACAAAGTCAGAGTGAAAAACCAAAAATGGAGAAGAGATGAGAATGGAGAACCTAGAGGAAAGGGAGAAATAGCAGAAAAGGAGTGATTTCTGTGGAAATGGAAGGGAGGCTCTGGGATCAATAGACCAAAGGTCTTACCAGTTCCTTCCTTCGCTTCTATTGGGTGCCACTATTTAGAGAGCTGTTTCTCAGTGGCCAGGAGGTGCTCAACACACACAGAATTTTCTGATTTAGAAAGCAGGACTCGATGCTCCTCTTCGTTTTGTAGATGGTAAAGAAAAAAAGATAGTTGCTGATGGTGTGGGAAGAAGAGCAAACAAACAACAACGCTCTTACAAAGCCTGGACTAATAGGCAGTCTGGATGTGATTTTTCACTGCCTCTGAAAACAGACAAAAAAATATTCCTTCTGGATGCTGACAATAATGACAGAATATTCTCTTGTGATTATCTGATCTAGAAAGAAAGAAGAAAGAAAGAAAGAAAGAAAGAAAGAGAGAGAGAAAGAGAGAAAGAGAGAAAGAAAGAAAACACTTGAAACATGCTACAAACCATGAATTCCAACCTGGCAGAGAAGCAGGGGTAATAATGACCACATCATTCCACGTATACTGCCTTGATGTCACACTCCAATTGAGAAGCTCCTCCTGGGTGCTCCTGGAGTGCCCATCCTCTATCACAGTGATGAATGATCATGAACCACTGAGAGAAGAGATGAAAGCTGTAATTGTGGGTAGCCAAACTGCCTTCTTCCCAGTATGCCCCTGGCCTTTCCTCACTCTGCAAAGTGTAAGCAGAGCGCTTCCAAAGGAATCATAACACTTGGGGGAAGATTGCCTGTTACTCCCTTTCCCTTGGATAGAACTAAGAATGGAGTTTGCCTCTGTGACTTTCCTTCTTCGAAGTTTCCATTCCCCCCCATTCCCTGTGCTCTGTCCTGCCCCATTTTTCTGATGGATCAACTCTTGTTAATGTATTCAGTCTGACTTCATTCAGACATTACACTATCTTAACATTACAAGATTTTGCATATTACAACTTTGATCCTTTATATGTTGGTATTTAACTTGAAGAAAATCAGCTTGTATACCATACTCTTGCAGGACTGCACAGATTTCTCTTCATATAGATGTCATACATACCATGTATATATAGGTACAGACCTAGATATAGATGGATATAGCTATAGATCACTGACAAGTATCTAGAAAAGAATTTCTTAAACCAATACTGGAAGTAGGGTTCCCTCATATTTCTTTAAATTAGCAGCCTCCAATTTCTTAGGAAACTTTCTTGCTTACAAATATTTAGGGAAAATTAGGGGCGCCTGGCTGGCTCAGTCAGAAGAGCGTGCAACTCTTGATCTCGGGGTCATAAGTTCGAGCCCCATATTGGATGTAGAGATTACTTAAATAAATATATATTTTTTAAGATTTTATTTATTTATTTGACAGAGACAGACACAGTGAGAGAGGGAACACAAGCAGTGGGAGTGAGAGAGCGAGAAGCAGGCCTCCTGCGGAGCATGGAGCCCGATGCGGGGCTCGATCCCAGGACCCTGGGATCATGACCTGAGCTGAAGGCAGACACTTAACGACTGAGCCACCCAGGTGCCCCTTAAATAAATATTTTTTAAAACACAAATATTTAGGAAAAATTATATTTTGTGACTTAGTACCTCAAACCAACCTCTCGCCAACTTTGCATGAATATTGCTTTCTCTTGCTCTCATTCATTCATTCATTCCTTAAACAGATATTTATTAAGTACCCCTTATGTCCTAGGAACAATAGGAGGCATTGTGAAATCAATGACCAGTAAGATGTCAGTGGTCAGTGGTCCCTGACTTCATGGAGCTTATGTTCTGCGAGGGAAGAAGCAAACAAATACATGACAAAACAGACCAAAAACAGACAACAACAGGGATGCATGAGTGGTTCAGTCGGTTAAGCCTCCAACTCTTGGTTTCAGCTCAGGTCATGATCTTGGGGTCATATCAGCCCCACAGTGGGCTCTGCACCCAGAGCAGAGTCTGCTTGAGATTCTTTCCTCCTCCCTTCCCCTCCCCCTTTGTTCTTCCCCACCCCCAGCCTCTGCTCATGCTTCCTCTCTCTCTAAAATAAATAATAAATAAATAAATAAATAAATAAATAAATAAATAAATAAATAAATAAAATCTTTAAAAAAAGACAACAAAAAAGATAAATTAATACAAATATTCCAAATTGTAATACTGATAAGCAGGATACAGCATAATGGTTAAGAGCAGAAGCTAATCTGCTTGGGTCAAATCCAACTTCGCCACCTACTAGCTATGTGTGCCTCAGTCGCCTCATCCTTAAAGAGGGGACAATAATATAATTACTAACAAGATTGTTGTGAATAGAACAATATTTGACACCTAATAAGCAGCATATGTGTGTTTGTTTTTAAGTTTTGGGAAAAAAAAAAGAATAAGATTGAGATAGAAAAAAGAAACAACAGAATAATCAGTGGAGATCTCTCTGCAGAAGTGATATTTACCTTAATATCTAAGGTATCTGAAGGAACTGGATATGCTAAATGTGGAGGAAGAGCTTTCCAGGAGGAGGGAAGGGCATGTGTAAAGGCCCAAGGCAGAAAAGAGCTTGGTGAGTGCAAAGAATAAAAATCAGAAGCTGAGGCTTATAAGCCAAGGGTAGGTGACCTACGACTGCACTAGAAAGACAACACAGAAGGGACACTCAGATCATGCCTGCCTTGCAGGTTAGACTAATTTGGATGTTGAACACCTGAAATTAATATAATATTATACGTCAATTATATCCCAATTTTTAAAAAAGAAAAAAAGAAGAATATGGTATTTCAAATTGCAAACATTTGCAGAGTAAAAATTTTCCAAGGCAAATGAGTTTCACACCACACAAGAACAAGAGGAGACAAAATACTTCTATTTTGCTTCTCAGCATGCTTTAGAAAAAATTTTAAATAACCCTAATGGTTTAGCCTTAAAGTCAGAACAGCTGGTAGGTTGTAACCTGGGATTTTAAAGCTGCCAGAAAGGACTTTTTAAATCCTCTGCTCTTCTTTCTAATTCCCCTCAAAATGATGTCTGAAACTCCTTTGGTAATAAAGAAAGATGCTTATTATCTCATAATTAGAAATAACTTTGAAATGCAAAAAGTTATTAAACTTAAATTTATATTTATATTTGTTTTATATTTTTTTCCTGATTCTGATAAGAAAATACCCCAAGGAAGGAACTGAAGGGCTGAAGAAGTGGAGGCTGGGAACATTGCAGACAAACATTATCTAATTCACATCTGTGCCTAAGGCTGGCCTTGCATCCAGCTCTTCAAGATTTGAACAGAATTTCTTAATATGCTTCTTTCTGCCAAAATATATCCCCTTCTCTGGTTTTAATGGCCCTAGAATTTATATAGAGATTCCGAACCTGTTCAGAAACATTCCTTTACCCAACAGCTTAAAAAAAAAAAGAAAAAGAAAAAGAGAAGAATAAGGAATTTGGGTTTTACTCTCAGTGCAGTGGGAGACTTGATTATTTAGTCAGGAAATGAAATTATTTCATTTATATTTTAGGAACATCACGACTACACACAAAAAAAGTTTGGTGGTATCAAAAGATAGAAGTAGGAGGGGTACCTGCCTGGCTCAGTAGATCCTGCAGCTCTTGATCTCAGGGTCATGAGTTCAAGCCCCACTTTGTAAGTAGAGCTTATGAAAGAAAGAGAGAGAGAGAGAGAGAGAAAGAAAGAAAAAAAGAAAGAAAGAGGAGGGAGGGAGGGAGGGAGGGAGGGAGGGAGGAAGGAAGGAAGGAGGAAGGAAGGAAGGAAGGAAGGAAGGAAGGAAGGAAGGAAGGAAGGAAAGAAGGAAGAGAAAAGGGGGTGCCTGGATGGCTCAGTTGGTTGAGCATCAGGACTCTTGGGTTTGGTTCAGGTCATGATCTCATGTGTCATGGGATGGAGCCCCACATCAAGTCTGCATCAAGCACAAATCGAGCCCCTCATTGGGGACCACACTCAGCAGGGAGTCTGCTTGAAGATTCTGTCCCTCTGCCCTCCCTCACTCACACATGCTCTCTCTCTCTCTCTCAAATAAATAAATAATAAATCTTAAAAAAAAAAGAAGAAGAAGAAGTGGGGTCACTAGTCAGGAAGCTGTTGTGATTGTCTAGAAGAAGATGGTGGCCTGGACTGAGGTGGTAGCAATAGGGAAAAGAAATGAATGGATTCCTAATATATTGGGGGAGGGGGAGGGGAGATAGAAGTCTCAAGACTTGTTTGGAGATTGGATGTGGGATAGAAAGAAAAAAAGCAACCATTAACAAATTCTAATTTTCTTTTTTAAAGATTTTATTTATTTATTTGACAGAGACACAGCGAGAGAGGGAACACAAGCAGGAGGAGTGGGAAAGGGAGAAGCAGGCTTCCTGCAGAGCAGGGAGCCCGATGCGGGGCTCGATCCCAGGACCTTGGGATCATGGCCTGAGCCAAAGGCAGACGCTTAATGACTGAGCCACCCAGGCGCCCCACAAACTCTAATTTTCTGACTTGGGCAACTGGGAAGATGGCTTGCCATTAGTTGGATGGGAAAAGCTTTGAGGAAGTTTCAGGAAATTATGAGTTCTATTTTGGACATATTAAGTGTAAGACACTTTGGAGACATTTGACTAGAAATGTTAAGCAGACAATTGGATATAAGACCAGAATTAAGAAGAGACTTCTTGGGAGGTATAACAGTTCTCCTCTGGAAACCATTAGCATTAGATATTTTGTGGGTTTGTTTTTGAAAGTAAACTCTACACCCAATAGGGGGCTGGAACTCATGATCAGGAGATCAAGAGTCACATGCTCTTCTGCCTGAGCCAGCCAGGCACTCCAGCATTATATGGATTTCAAGTGAAGGAAATGGATGGTATTATTTAGGAAAAGAGTACAAATAGAGAAGAGAAGGGGGTCCCTGAGGTACCCCTATTAAAGGTTGAGTTGAAGAGGAAAAGCCAATAAAGAAAGTTAAGAGGTAATGATAGAGAACAAACTGATGGTTACCAGAGGGGAGGTGGGTGGGGGAATGAGTTAAATAGGTGATGGGGATTAAGGAGTGCACTTGTGATGAACACCGGGTGTTGTATTTAAGTGTTGAGTCACTATATTGTACACCTGAAACTAGTATTACACTGTATGCTAATTAACTGGAATTTAAAAAAAACTTGAAAAAAAATGAAAAAGAAAAAGAAAGCTAAGGAGGACCAGTCAGTGTGGTTAGGAGGAAAATCAGGAGAGAAATATCTGAAGGGAACAAAAAAGAGCATTTGAAGAGTGAAGGAATAAGGACCAAGTCAAAGACATTGAGAGGTCAAGGTCAAGTAAGATGAGGACAAAGAAATGTCACCATATTTAGCAACATGCAAATGGGTACTCTTTTTTTTTTTTTAAGATTTTATTTATTTATTTGACAGAGATAGACAGTGAGAGAGGGAACATAAGCAGGGGGAGGGAGGGAGGGAGAGGGAGAAGCAGGCTTCCCTTGCAGCAGGGAGCCCGATTCGGGGCTCGATCCCAGGACCTTGGGATCATGACCTGAGCCGAAGGCAGATGCCCAACAACTCAGCCACCCAGGCACCCTGCAAATGGGTACTCTTGACAAGAGTAGTTTGTGCAGAACAGAGAGCGTAAAAAACAGAATATAGGAGATTGAAACATGAAGAGAGGTTTAAGATGTGGAAACAGCCTAAGCTGACAACTCTGTGCCCCCAGAAACAATGGTGGGGATGACATACAATGAGAAGGTGGATCTGGATTGGAATCTCAGCTATGAACTGCTGGTGGGAAATCTGTCCTTCAAGAGCATTTCACACTGAGACCTCCAAATGCACCCTCTCACCCTCAAGGTAAGAGTGCGGTTTCCCCCATCAATGCCTTTTGAGCCAGAACTTGATCTCCCAGCTGCTCAGATAACAGCCCCCTGAGCAGCTGCCTCTGGCTCGGATCCTGGAGCACACCCCTGGGTCCAGGCGCACCCCCAGAAGGTGCTGCCTCCCTCCCTCTGCTCACATGGCTTCCTGTGCCCCAGCTACTCTCTTTGGGGTGCTTATTCAGGGAGCACTCCCAACTCTGCTACCTCATCTGTCTTTTGTCTCTTCTAAGATGCAAGATGCTAATGAATAAAAGCTGGAGTATTTTGTAAGGGGGGGATGGGGGCAGAACATAGCTGTTCTCGCCTGTTTCACATCTTCAAAATCAGTGACTACCAAATTCTCTGGGGTTGTTTCTTAGCCACAGCCTACATCCTTGTCATCTTCCCACCAGAAAGACACTGATATAATTTTCACTGGGATTACATTTCTCCAACTGTGTTTTGCTTTACTTTCTAAATGATATTTTCTTCAAAACTCTTGATTTTACCGTTTTTGCCATCAGCATTTGCCTATTTCGGGGGCTCTCATCTCATTAATTATTTTTTCATCATTAAATCTGTTTCCCGGGTGCCTGGGTGGCTCAGTCGTTAAGCGTCTGCCTTCGGCTCAGGTCATGATCCCAGGTTCCTGGGATCGAGCCCCACATTAGGCTCCCTGCTCAGCGGGAAGCCTGCTTCTCCCTCTCCCACTCCCCCTGCTTGTGTTCCTGCTCTCGCTGTGTCTCTCTCTGTCAAATAAGTAAAATCTAAAAAAAAAAAAAAAAAAAATCTGTCTTCCATGTATTTTGGCTGAAAACAACCACAAGAATTTGCACATTGTAGTACACAAGCTAATAATAACTTATTCTTTCTTTAAAAGAAGACTAAAGGGATGCCTGGGTGGCTCAGTCAGTTAAGTGTCTGCCTTTGGCTCAGGTCATTATCCCTGGGTCCTGAAATTGAGTCCCACATCGAGTCCCACATCGGGCTCCCTGCTCAGCAGGAAGCCTGCTTCTCCCTCTCACACTCCCCCTGCTTGTGTTCCCTCTCTTGCTGTGTCTCTCTCTGTCAAATAAATAAATAAAATCTTTAAAAAAAAATAATAAAACAAGACTAAAAAATTCTGACTGCCATATATTATTTCTTTAGAATTCGTCCACTGACCTGCCTTGATTTTCTTGATCTGAAGCAATGTTCTAAGTCATTTGTTTCAGAAGACCAATTCCTCTTTTTTATAAAGTTTATTTTGAGGATCACTTTAGTGAGCAAAACTATATGCTAACAGCTAAAGTGATAGATAGAGATAGATACATACCCAGGTCTTTTTTTTTTTTTTTTAAGATTTTTTTTAATTTATTTATTTGACAGAGAGAGAGATAGCGAGAGAGGGAACACAAGTCGGGGGAGTGAGAGAGGGAGAAGCAGGCTTCCTGCGGACCAGGAAGCCCGATGCGGGCCTCGATCCCAGGACCCCAGGATCATGACCTGAGCCGAAGGCAGACGCTTAACGACTGAGCCACCCAGGCACCCGATACATACCCAGGTCTTAAAAGGTGCTATGGATCAAAGAACATAAAGATTGTTTTGAATAAATTTTTGTCACCCAGCTGAGTCAAGAGCTCAACTATAGTTAAATATCATGGATTTATAGAAACAATAAACCCATATAGTTGTATGGCTTTTTCCAGAGGATCAGGTGTAAGAGTGGAGATGGTGGGTAGATATATCAGTCCAGACTTAGGGTTTTGTCAGTGAGTGTGTAGGAGAAATAGGAGACAAGGAAATTGAGGATATCGATGAAAAGGTAGCTGGTGGGTTAAATTGTGGAACATGGCCAACTGCTAGGTGTCTCTCAACATCTATTTTCTTCTATAATAATTGCGTACCTAATTTTTTGCTGTATGAATGGTCATGTAATAAATCTGGCTATTTATTTAAGTAATACATTCAGTTACTTGCCAGTAACTAGCGTCTGGCTAATTGGATTTAAGAAGTGGTGTGTACAACTCCGTAATTGTCCTTAACATGGGGAGGTATGCCCTTCTCCCCTTTCGTTTTAATGCTGGCTGGAATGCAAACAGAATGACTGAGCTCCAGGAGCCATCCTGGCCATGAAATCACTTTGATAATGAAAATCATATAGACTGAAAACAGGATAGAAGGTGCCTAGGTCCTTAAATCTTAACAGATGGATTGGTGAGATATCCAGCTTTAATGTTCCAAACTCAACCCATGTAAAGTGACTTTTTTTTTTTTTTCAGTTAGAAAAAAATAAAGAGCTTGAGAAAATCAGCTTAGCTCTTATTCCTCCTTCCTGACTGCAAGGAGCACCTAAGAAGAGCAACATTAGAAATCATCTATTCTAGTCTATCTTTTTTTTTAACAGCCTTGTTGAGATATGGGTCACATACCCTAGAATTCACCCATTTAAAATATACAACTCAGTGGTTTTTATTTTATTTTATTTTATTTTTAAGATTTTATCATACAGGCTGCGGTCCCAGGTAATATCAGAAGGTAGATGAAGCTCAGGATTTAGCATTTACTCAGGACTCTTAAATAAAACTGAGGTTAAAAGGCAGTGGTGACTTACAAAACACCTCATACACTAACATGTCCTGGAGGAAGAATTAGTTATTTCCTGGTTAGCAAAGTGTCCCATATCCTGGGGACAAGAAGTTTGATTCCCCAACAAGAGCCATCAGCCTTTCCTTAGGGAAATAGATAAATCTAACTTTAAACCTTAGCCATCCTACTTCCAAGCTGTTTGATCTTGTGCAAGTTACTTACGTGCTCCAACCTCAATTTCCTCATCTATAAACAGGAATGACTGTACACCTACTTCCCAAGTGGTTGTGAGGATTCTAAGTACTAATTTCTTTCTCCTTCTCAGGACCCTCCTGTTTACGATAGTACAATATTCATCAAGGATTTAGGGATTAAAGAAATATGACAAAAACAAAGATAAAAAGCTTATAGATGAAAAACCAGATGTGTTTCCTGTACGGAAGCTGTTTTGGATCTCATTAGACCATAATTGAAGGAGACTTATGCTGGAGGTTTCACATTTAATGTACATGCATCAGACTTTGTGTGGAAGTTGAAAGAGCCCAGGAAATAACCAGAATGAAGAGAAGAAGGACTGAGCATGGATCCTGGGCAACACCCATATTTAAGAGGCAGGTAGGGGAGGTAGAGTAGGATCCCTGAAAGAGGTAGAGTTTTCTCCAGTATATGTGTGTGTGTGCATGCATGCACACATGGGCACACTATTAAAATGATCTCAAACTTGTCTAGTTCAACCTGTTTTCTCTACATACAGAAGCTGCCTGTCCCCTGCACACCCTGCACTGGTATCCTAGAGCATGGTTACTAAAGATGCTCATACAGGGCACTGCATGAGGGATCCCACAGTCTTGTGGTGGGTCAATTATCAGCTTAATGCAAGTTTAGGAAGGAGTACGTCCCTCCCCATATCTGTGAGAAGAAACAACGGTAGACCCTGGGACACTGGTGATGGGCATATTACTATTCGAGTGCAGGTGTATCTGATAGGGTCTAAGGGCTCAGCTCTCTCCTGGGCATAGAAATCTCCTAGTCCTGGACTCCCTTCATGGACAACTCCAGTGATCAGCTTTTAGGTTTCTGAAGGCCCCTGGAAATCCTCTTCATTGTTATCCTTCCCCCCCAATCTGTTACCCCAACATTGTCTTTATACCTCCCCCCTCAAATATTCTTGCTCCCCAAACCAAATCAAAACAAAACCTGCTTTCTTCTTCTTTCCCCTTGGTTGGATTGTGAAATCAAACCTAGAACCCAAGTAATTAGTAATTGAAAACTGTTCCTCTTTCTAAGATATTCCAATGGATCCCAAAAGTGCCTTCCATTCTTCTACTGCAGTAAATAACAGAAAAAAAAAATAATAAGATTCTATATTAAGAAAAACTGCAGATTCATATCATACTAGAGCAACTCATAAAACTCAGGAAAAACTATATATAGCATAAGATCATATGCTATATATAGTTTTATATCCTGCTTTATTTAATATTGTAGTCTGAGACATTTTTCATATTATCAAAATATTTCCTCAGCATCATCTTTTAGAGCTGCATAATTAACTATTTCATGTTAATTTCATTTTTTTAATCATTCCTACTTCCATCCAATCCAACAGTCCTTAGTGCACATGAAACTGACAAAATACAAAAGCTGAATTCTAAGGATTTGTTGAAAAGCACAATCTCAATCTCATGCCCCACAACATTTATCAAAAGGAGGATTATCTAAAGGATATCAGCTCACTCACTCACAGGTACTCTATAATCTCTAGACCAGTACAGAATGACATGCCTGGCCCACATCCTCCTTGCCCACTACCATGTTTTGATGCTGGGTCATGAGGCCCTACGGGAAAAGTTGGAATACTCAACCCAGCAGAAGTGGTCATCTTGTCTACACAAGGATGCTGTTGAGGTCATTAGCCATGACCTCACCTAATATCTTTTTATGAGAACCTTCTGTATTCTGTGGAATAAATCTGTGTCTGATCTTACTACCAAGAATAGTTGGCCTTCTCCAGAGTAATTGGTCTGCTTTAATAACATAAGTACTGTAAATTGTATAACTGATCAGATTTCCCTTTATCCACAGGCCGCTAGGAAGCTTCTAGGCAAATTTGTGATTTTTTATCAAGGAAATAGGTCGAATAATATGTATTTTTAGCCTAATTCCTGTTTTATGTCCCCATCATTGTTTTTTCCTTCTTCTACAGAATTCTTGAAATTATCTTGTGTTTCATAGAGCCTTGCCTGCTGCCTTTGTCTTTTCTAGAACTAGGCAATAGAGCATAGTGGTTCAGGGCCAGGTTCTGGGGTTGGGGCCACTTCTCTGCGTGTCCTTGAGCAAGTAAGTTACTTACTTCCTCCGTACCTTGGTTTCTTCCTTTGTATAAAAGGGAATAATGGCATCTGCCTCATAGAGTTTTGATGAGGATTAACTAACAATACATGTGAAGGCCTCCGATTTGTGCTTAGCTCACAGTTAAGTGCTTTTAAAAGAAGTTTTAAAATAATTAAAAAGAAATCATTGTAATGTTTCTATGGTTAGAGTTTTATCTTGTGTAGGACTTACCCCAGTTGGAATGACTGCAAAGACCATGCATGTTTTGAAGGCTGTGTACTAATTTTCCCATCAACTGGCACGGAAGAAGCTCTTGTTTTATCATGCCTTTATCTGTGCTAAGTTCTTTAAAAATCCTTGCTGACTTGATAGGCAAAAGTGGAGTATTGTCATTTCAATCTACATTTTGTTGATAACCAACGAGATTGAACCTTCTGACCAAAACTACTGCATTTATTCTATTATCATTTACATTTCTTCCCTCTTTCCATCTTTTGCAATTTTCCTATTGTCTTTGTGTTTTTCCTTTTATCTATTTAAATAAGATAAGGGACCCTATTTTCTCTGTCTCCCATCATTTGCTGAGAGAAGGGAGACAGTGTCATAGAGAGGCTTGAGGAACAGTCACAGGGAATAGATAAGGGGTGACCAGGAACACATAAAGGATGCTCAGGTCAGCATGCTGGTCCTGCAGAGTGAACTGAGGATGGACACATAGTTTTAAAAGCAAAACACTCGAAACACAGTTAATAGATCATTTCCATAATCTAACTCTCACCTCTTGTTCTTTTAAAACATGCCCAAATCCAGAAAAATAAGTTCTTAAAACATTAAGGTTTTCGGGCTCCTGGGTGGCTCAGTCATTGAGCGTCTGCCTTCGGCTCAGGTCGTGATCCCAGGTCCTGGGATCGAGCCCTACGTCCGGCTCCCTGCTCAGCGGGAAGCCTGTTTCTTCCTCTCCCACTCTCCCTGCTTGTGTTGTCTCTCTCTCTGTCAAAAAATAAATAAAACTCTTTAAAAAACAAAACAAAAAAAAATTAAGGTTTTGTTCTTTCAGTTGAAAAAAAAATTCCTTGAATCCCAAAGTAATTTTAAGATCATAATCAAACACTTGTCTGTTGCAAAGACTATTTGTAGAAGAGCTATTATTTTTGTAACCATGGAAACCCAGTTGATGCCATGACTACATATCTAGCTTGCACAAATAATTTTTAGTGAACCAAGTCAAACAAATCTTATATCTACCAAAATCATTTCTTTTTAGAAAAGCCTCCTGTCATTGCTAGTAGAGGGAAGTTCGATGGCTTGGCATTGTGTTACACGAGCAGCTCAACTTCTTAGCATCAATTTTTTGACAATTTTAGCTTTTTCTGTTCTCTTAAAAACATTTTAACAAGTACAAAGCACATGCCATAATAATTCTCTAATCTCTCTTCTGGTTTCTCTTAATAAGTTTCTGGATATACCAACCTCTTTTCATGATACTGAGAGATTTCAAAGTTGCTATATATCCAGCCCATGGCCCCATTCTAGGCAGAGCTATACAAACCTCATCACCCATTTAGCTCATGTGCAAATGCATTCTCGGGGTGATTAAGGAAAACCCAGCTGCAAGCTTTTGATGTTCAAATTGGTAAACAGACATGAAGGTTGATTTCATCCTAATCCATTGTCCTGTTCTCTAAAGTCTTTCTTTAAAGATAACATGTCCTGAATGCTACTCTATGGCAGGCCCTGTTCTAAGCGTTTTACAATGAATTGACATAACAACTCCAGGAGATTATATTCTTATTTGACAGATAAGGAAACCAAGGCACAGAAAGATTATATATCTTGTCCAAGGTCTCACAACTGGCAAATGACGTTCATCAACTGTAAATACAAGATTTTCTCCTAAGTCAGTTTCTCCTCTCCTTGAACTAGAAACCGGGATTGTCCAAAAAACTTAAAACTTTGTTTCAAGCCTTAAGCAATGCAGAATGAGTCAAGTAAAACATTGTAAGCAGAAAGGGTTAGGGGTTCCCAGAAAAGAAGGACAAGACATAACTCCTGTGACAAAAGAGAAGTTATTGTAGGCCCCCAGCTATTTTCCATGATCTGTTCCCTGCTTGCCCAAGCACACTTCTTGCAGAACTTCCTAAGAGGTGTTGGAATTACAAAGAAATGCAAAAACCTCAGTAGCTAAGAATTTTCAGGGAACAAAGGGAATGCAAACACTAACAGTCTCTACCAGGCCAGGAAATAGCCTAACAGGATCAGGACAATAAATAAATATTAAAACTCCCAGTGCAGTCTCAAAAGTAAGCAAGGACCTGCACTCCTTCCCCGAGATAGCGCACCCAAGACCCCCATGTAACTTACAGCAGCTCCAGGAGCATGCCCATAGCCCCTGCCCCTGCTCTGACAGTTACTTCTGTTTCATTAGGAGTAGGAGGAGCTTCATGAACACAACATAGGATGTATGCATAGGCATGTTTTCCAAGTGCCTGCATAACCTTATGCCCGCCTTTACATGCGATGTAAAGAAAGTTCCCCTTTCTGAATATTCATCCTAACTCTAAATAAAAAGAACCTAATCACCACTGCTCAGGGAGTCACAGCTTTGGAAGTTATTCCCCATGATCTCCATATTTCCTGCAAATAAAGTTTCCCTTGTGTGACGAGTCCACCTGGGATAGTCTTTAGCTGTGATTCATCAAGGAGCGAACTCACCTTAGTTTGGTTACAACATCACTGATGCTTTTTGCTCATGTTTCCAAACATCACTCCTGAAGCAGTTCGCACAACCGAAAATTGAGATGGATCAGTGAGTCAACTGCTACACACAACAGACCTCCGGAGCGTGAGGGGCACGCTTTGCAGACTGTGACGGCATATATCGAAGCTCACATGCAGGACCAGCATGGAGGACATGTTGAGGGATGTGGACAGGAACAGGGGTGGGGATGGAGGACATGATTCATATCACAACACATCCAACTAATTTTTAAAAACCATTTTTTTCATTTCGGGACCAGAAATTCTATTACTCATCCTCAAGATAAAAATAAAGAAACCCTAAGTACTTTTGATTTTTTTTTTTTACCTGAATGTAACAGATCGAATCCTGATGAGATAAACACGTAAGGTTGGCTCCATTGTACATGTGGCTAAGGCAAGCAGGCCTGATGCTTTCAGGATCCAGCTTACTCCATGGAAAGCACTGTCCATTGTAATATCCTTCTTGCACCCTTCAAACGGGGCTGGGAATAGACGGAGGTAGAGGAGCACTCTAAGGCGTATTCGTCTATAAGACCAAGGGTATGGGCTAAGAAGTAGTCCTAATGGAGGAAGTAGGCAGAAGAAATTCAAGTCATCAGGAGGATCAGGCCACACTATGTCCTTTTACCCTAAAGAGAATGCTCCCTGAGCAATCTTTCTGAATATATCCACAGCCTATAACAAAGGCTGTTGAGTGAGGGCTACATTATTAATCCACCAAACCATGTCTATAGCTGTTTACTTCATAAATGAGGCTATATCATACTTGGCTCTTCAGGGTGGATACTGAAAAATAAACACTATAAATACAACCAAAACTTAATGGAACACTTTTGAGAACACTTTTGAGATCCCGTTGTATCTTCATTGAGCTCACCAGTTCATGACTTGGGCTCCTAGAGATTACTCATTTTGGGGGACACAGGTTACCACCTTCAAAACCTGTTCAAAACCTTAGAAAGACATGGAACACAGAGTAATTTGGGTTAGGGGAACCTTTGGGATGATAGTTATGATAATAATGATATCCCAAGCCTCCAGTGGGAAATTGACCACCATTTGGCCTGAGGAAAAATTACAAAATTACAGAAGTGGGGGGCACAGAGGGAGGAATTAAGTAAATCCTAAATTATTCAATTTAGAGCATATAATAAGGAACATGTTCAAACATAGAAAGGGAAGGCAAAAGAATAATATAATTGATCGAATAATAAGTGGAAAAAATTGTTTACAAATTTCATACTTTCTCATTAGAGAGTTCAAATATGTATGGAAATAGGAAACTTACTATTGTGTGTCTCCTCTATATATGGGCATATAAAAGGCTATAAGCCTTTGTAGGGGGAGAAGGGCTTTCCCCCTACCCTTCGAGGTATGATATCTGGGTCTAGATTAACAGGAGAAAAGGTATACAAATTTTTTAATTTTTAATATTATGTACCTGGGGGGAAAAGTGAATAGCCAAAAAAGCTGTGAAATCTGAGAGCTTTACAGTCTCAATAGTGCAAGGGAAGGAGAGGATGTAGGCCACTTAGGAGAGACTCCATGATTTTTTTAAAAAAAATGAATGGGCCTTAGGAGAACAGATGGGAGATAGGAGTTTGTGACAAAGTTCGTCTAGATGTGGTGTTGACCTCTAGTCTCCTTCCTGTGATAAGACTCAATCTTCCCTGGTTGATGAAACTCCAGGAGGGGGCATCTCTAACAACTGCATTCCTATTCCTTGGGAAGGGTCTGTCTTTAGGCAGGTAAGAGGAGTTCAAGAAAAGCTTCTTCCAGCATTTGCTGATTTTCAAGTGTCTTCAGCTCAAAATAATCAATATACCAAAGGGGCACATTTTGGGGTGGCATGTCCTGAACTCTTTCACCTCTATAAATGAGACTACAAATATACTGAAGAAGCCCTTTGCAGAGGCTGTACACTCCGTAGTACACGTGCGGTAGGCAGGTCAGATGCTCTTCTTGGGAACTCCCTCATCCCCTCAGGGGCTGGCCAGCATGCTAATCAGCAGGCCTCGGGGCACCTGGGTGGCTCAGTCCGTTAAGCAGCTGACAATTGGTTTCAGCTCAGGTCATGATCTCAGGGTCCTGGGATAGAGCCCCGCATCAGGCTCTGCACTCGGCAGGGAGTCTGCCTGAGGATTCCCTCTCTCCCTCTCTCTCTGCCCCTCCTCTGTTCACGTGCGCACTCTCTCTCTCTCAAATTAATAAATAAATCTTGAAAGAAAGAAAGAAAGCAAGCCCACCCTACAAGTGCTTATCTTGAATAAGTAAGGAGACTTTGTTAATCAGCATCATTATGTTAGAAAAGAGTTTTCGTTGGTAAAACCAGTGGTGATGAAGATATGTGGATTAGCTAAAGTGTTTTAGCCACTCTTGACAGGAACAGAGTATAAGAATCTGGGATGTTCTGGAGCCTGCTCCCTAAGGGTTGGCACCCAGATCCTGACTTCTAAACGTCCTATGTCCAGCCACTGATTCATAGGATTTAGTGATGAAATTAACCACATCCTGCCTCCAGCACACTGATAACCTGTGGCTCAGAATGAACCTTTTACACGAGATGTGCTCCAGCACCTAAGGAAACACACTGGGACTTCATCTAACCATGCAGAACAGATTATGTGAACTGCTGGGTGCCTGCTTGCTGCTCAGTGCATGCTCGATAAATATCTGTGTGGGTGGCCTGATTTTGCCTGAAGTTTGCTTTCATTATAACCTGGTAGTGAGGGATGGGGATTAGCTATCTCTGATCCACCCCAAGGGCAGTTACAATATCTATCAAAAAATAACTTAAGGGATGCCTGGGTGGTTCAGTCTGTTAAGCGTCTGCCTTCAGCTCAGGTCATGATCCCAGGGTCCTGGGATCAAGCTCCACACTTGGCTCCCTATTCAGTGGGGAGCCTGCTTCTCCCTCTGCCTCCCCCCTGCTGGAGCATGCTCCCATATGCACAGTCTCTCTCAAATAAATAAACATCTTAAAAAAAAAAAAAAACTTAAAAATCATGTAAGTCCAAATTGTTACATGTCATTTAACAACTATGACCAATACTCATTTCACTCCCCCTCCTTTGTGCAAAGGTCATGGTATTTTGGGGAGATTGACTATCCTGGGGGGTCATTCTTGATCCAGTCTTTGAGAGCAACCCATAAATACTACCTCTCTTCCTACCTGGCTTCTGAACCAATTGAGAAATACTACATAGGAATAAGGTAGGTGGAAACTCAATTATTACATTTGGTACTGATAAAGTATAGTTTAGAAGATGAAGCTTTGTGTAGAAAATAAAACAATCATGTTAACTCTCCAACCCTCCTGTCTAACCCTTAGAATAGCCCACCTACCAGCAAGTTTGGGACAGCAGAGCAGATATGTAGGGCTAGTGGCTGCCTTCATTGGGCTAGAAAAGGAGAGAGGGAGAGAGAGAGACCAAAATCTCCACACTTGAGACCTTTGATAATTCAGCTTCACCCAATTAAGAAACAAGGCCCAGTGGCTGTCACTCATGGGTCAGGCAACATACCAATCCACATAGATATCAGTAAGGAACGAAGCAAGTGGCTTTATCTTGATGCCACTAGTGTTAAGGAAAAAATCCATCAGCTTACATGGAGTTCTACACAAGATCATCATCCTTTTGTGTCCTCGGCCCAGTCAGACAAAAGGCAAGAATCAGCAGCTCTCCCTGGCCCAGCTCAGTCTGTCCCCACCCATCACACCTGTGGAACAGAGGATAACAGATGTCTAGGACAGACCTATAAGTCTGGGACCTACCCATAGCCCCACACCATGGCACTCAAGCCACAGTAGCCAGCTACCTCTGACCAGCCTCATCAACACCCCTCCCACTCCAGGGTATTGCTGGGGAGCAGATCTATTTTCTGTGGCTTGCGAGGGAACAAGCTCCTTCCAAACTTGAAGAGTTCCTTCTTTTCAGCAATTAGCTCCTCTTTTATGCAAATATAAACCCAGGATTAAGAATGTGACATTAAAGTTATCCCCACTTTACAGATGATGAAAAAACAAGGCTTGTCTTGTCACAGCCTAGATTTGAAAACAGGACTGAATCTATTTAGCAAAAACTCTAAACTTTTCCAAAACTTAATACGTACTCGTAGAGATCAAGTAGAAAAATATACACACACACACGTATAAAAATCATATGGTGCCTGTTTTAGATAAATAAAAAAGGAAATTTTATTTTAAGTGAATTTCCTTCTCAAAAAAGGAAAGATTTATAATGTTACTATATACACTGTTGTTTCATTAGATTATGACATAAATATGGCTCGGCTGTTGTCTCTTTTAGCAAAATAGACTGAAGGTTCATGGAATGAACTGAGTCATCACTGTGGCTTCTATTGAGACCAAAAACAAAGTTGAGATATAACAATAATCATGGAAGCATTTTAAGAGTGAGAACCTTAATGAGTACCTACATTTTGTAGAGGAAAAAAAGTGACATTTAAAAACACCGGTGTTTGCAGTATATCTTTAAGAGCATCTGATCAAAATATTTAAGAGCATTTTGGCAAAAAAAAAAATAGAGAGATTGGTCAAGATCATAAAGTTTTAGGAGTCATCACAAGGAAAGAAATAGTATGGGATAATGTGATTCATTCTAAGTGTAAATCCAGACATACATTGTTTAGAGGAAAAGAGAGCTAAGTGGAAATGAAAATAAAGTTGATAAACATCAATAAAACAATAAAAAGTCACATATAAGCCCAGATTCTTCACATCCGCCACAGTATTACTTGTGCAAGGCAGGCCTCCTCAGACCTCAGGGGAAAGGGGCTCTAATGCAGTCTCAAGAGAAAGCCCACTTAAGCTAGGGGAAGTTGTTTTAAATCACGCCATCAGAAGAGGACCCAGAGGAAGAAACTACTCTACACAAGGAGTTCCTTCTCCCCAAACCATCTCTGAATTTAAGCAAACAACCTCAAGCATAGAGCATTGTTCCTTAGGAAACTGGAAAGGAAAGTATAGATCAGGCACTCTGCATATTCAATTTTTTTTTTAACTACACCCTACACATGTCTGAATTAGCCCTATTGTACAGATGACAAGACTGATGCTCCATCAAGAGAACATACAAAACTACTAGAGCCAGAATCCAAACCCAGGTTTGTCTTCTGTTAAGTTCTCTGCTCTTTCTGGGCCTCTTCTACTTCAGACTTAGGTATAGACCAAGACCCTCACTTTAACCCAATGCTACCTCTGAGCTCAGATTGAAGCTCCCCAAAATATGCATAAAAAAGGAAGGGTATCGGACAGGAGAAGTGAGGAAGAGCGAAGTATCAAATATTAAACTTAGAAATCGGGGCTCCTGGGTGGCTCAGTTGGCTAAGTGTCTGCCTTCAGCTCAGGTCATGATCACAGGGTCCTGCGATCAAGCCCCACATCGGGCTCCCTGCTCAGCAGGGAGTCTGCTTTTCCCTCTCCCTTTGTGCTCTCTCTCTCTCTCTCAAAATAAAATTTAAAAAAATCTTTAAAAAAAATTAAACTTAGGGGGGCGCCTGGGTGGCTCAGTCGTTAGGCGTCTGCCTTCAGCTCAGGTCATGATCCCAGGGTCCTGGGATCAAGCCCTGCATCGGGCTCCCTGCTCCTCAGGAAGCCTGCTTCTCCCTCTCCCACTCCCCCTGCTTGCGTTCCCTCTCTCGCTGTGTCTCTCTCTGTCAAATAAATAAATAAAATCTTAAAAAAAAAAATTAAACTTAGAAATCTAGTCCAGGGGTGAACAACATTTTGCTGTAAAAGGCCAGATATTAAATATTTTGCAGACTACATGATCTCTGTCGTAATTACTCAACTTGGCCATAATAGTGGGAAAGCAGCCACAAACAATACTTAAAGAGAGCAGCTGTGTTCCAATAAAACTTTATTCATGGACACTGAAATTGGAATTTCTTATCATTTTCACATGTTACAAAATGGACTTCTTTTATTTTTTTTTCCATTACAATATAATAAAAACCACTCTTGATTCATGAGCTGTATAGAAACAGGCATTGGGCCAGATTTGGCCAACAATTCAGTTTGCTAACCCCTGTCCTAAGCTAAGCCAGTCCTCAACTAGTAACTGTTTAATCAAACATTCTTGTGATTCAAACATATTCAAACATAGACTTGACATTTTAAAAGGGTGTACTATTTACTAGGTTTACCTATTTAGTAGGCCTAATAACCCAGGAGGATTAATGTTCAAATAATATGATTTTTTTGTCCAACAAACACTGAATCTGATATCTGTGCTGAAATGTGCTAAAGTTATTAATGATGTTCCTTTTTCCTTTAAGTTTTTTTTTCTTAATTTGCTACATTCTGTCCAGTGTCTTTACTTACATATTGAGACTGGTTTTTTTTTAATAAGCATGAAATTCCTCCTTTGTGAGATGATATTAATGACAAAAGCATGATTCATTTTAAAGTAACTTCATAGTAAACTTATGAAAGCTATGCAATCCTGCAGAGAGACACACTTTATCTCTTGAGATATTCACTAATGAAAATTTGATTTGATAACCCCCAGTACAGCTACCAGAATGAATACATCAAGAAAATGAACTAGAAGCTGCTGTGTTTGAGGATTTAAGACAGTAGACATGTTGCTGTACAGCAGAGTAGGAATAGACAGTTCATTTGTACACTTGTCACAGTTCTGAGAGGTGCTGGCAAAGGAAAAACAGGCTCTGAAAATGAATGGGAGCGGGGGGTGCTGAAAGCAAAGAAGAGCTTCACTCTATGGTATTGGGTTGCTGGCAGCAGCAGGAAATGTTCTATCTGCCACTTGAAGACTCCTGGCCAGTGGACTGACATTCTCTGCTGTCAGTACCCTGTGATTGGGGGTGAAAATCCCCCCACCGGAATCCTTCAGGAAAGGCAATATCCTTGTCACTTGTCAATGCCCTTGACAGCCTGTAGGACAACCTGTCAGCTAGCTGGTGGTACTAAATTAATGAACATGGCCCTTGAAAGGAGAAAAACCCTAACAGTTTAGCACTGAATAATCAATTAAGAAACTTTCTCTCTTTTTTTTTAAGATTTTATTTATTTGACAGAGAAAGACACAGTGAGAGAGGGAACACAAGAAGAGGGAATGGGAGAGGGAGAAGCAGGCTTCCCGCTGAGCAGGGAGCCCAATGTGGGACTTGATCCCAGGACCCTGGGATCATGACCTGAGCCCAAGGCAGACACCCAACGACTGAGCCACCCAGGCGCCCCAATGAAGAAACTTTCTTATTTTTAAGATGTTAAAATGTGTCCATTACTAAGGTGAGCAGTATAGGAGCAGTTATAAAGCAGTCCTCCACCCTTTCAGTTCATTAAGACTTTCCATAACCAGCTAGAAGGACTTTTATTCAACATTTCATATAAGATCACAACAACAGAGAAGGAACGTCCCACAGGTTGGCTTTCCCATACACTCACATAGGAGCAGAGGGAAGGTTTTATCTGGCCACTTACCTCCAGAAGTAAATTTAAAACTGGTTAAAACAAAAAATCTTAAGGATTTAATTTATTTAAAGCACTCATCATCTTATTTAAAGAAGTATGTGAATATTTTAATGTTTCTCTATGGAGCTACCTAAAAGAAATTTCAGAAATAACTCCTTAACCAATGGCAGGAAGCTATATTTCCTCCTCCACCCTCAGAGGCAAGCTTCATTTCGCCATGGCCCTCATTCCTGAAATTCCACCTCAATCATTCCAACACTACTCCTCTTCTAGAGATGCCACTGAATTGCAATGCATCTGTTCGCCCTGCCTTGTGGCAATTAACCAATTAAATAGCTCCCTGTAAAGAAAGATCTTTCTTTCAGTAAGCCAGTGTCAGATCCTCCCAGTGGCTCATTCAGTGCCAGTTGCAACCCCTTCTAGCTTGCCATCCCACACTCGAGATGCTGGAAAACTAAGAACTCAGTTTGTTAGACTCCCTTGTAGCCACAGTTACATATATGGCCAGGTTTGGCCAAGCAAGCTTGGGAGACTTCGGAGGTAAAAAAAAGTCCCATGAGGAGGCAGCTGCCCTGAGACCCACGGGCGCTGGTGGGGCTGGCACATGATTCCTCCAGGGTTGCTGGGTTAGAAGTTCCACTGACCACGCTCTGGTGTCCCAGGCGCCCAGGCTCTCACGTGCAAGTAGCAGTGGGGGGGTGGGGGGGGTGTGTGCTGACGGTCCATGGTGTGGTTGAGTGTTTCTTTAAATAAGCTGTGCCGCACTTAAGCCTGGTCCCTGGCACTCTTGGAAATTCTGTAAGCTATCCTGTACCGGGAAACCAATCCCTTTCTGCTTACAGAGCTAGAGAGCTTTACTCTGTTTGCAACCATCACTTTGGTTTGCAGCTCTCCGAAGAATCAGTGAGGGAACTGGTAAGTCTGCTGCCTGCCACATAGTAAGTCCTCCATACATCATTGTTTCCTACATTTAAAAAATAGGATATTTATGTGGGAGTAGAATAGTCTTTTTTTTAAAGATTTTATTTGACACAGAGAGAGAGAGCACAAGCAGGGGGAGCGGCAGGCAGAGGGAGAAGTAGGCTCTCTGCTCAGCAGGGAGCCTAATGCAGGACTCGATCCCAGGATGCTGGGATTATGGCCTGTGCCATGATCCCAGGATGCTGGGATTATGGCCTGTGCCACAGGCAAGACGCTTAACTGACTGAGCCACCCGGGCACCCCTGAAGTAGAATAGTCTTATTTAGCCTTTAGAGAAAAGTGTAGGGAGACATCCAGTGGTGGATAGGGAAAAGTATACAATTGGGACACAAAGAAAAATAAAATTCCAAGAGAGGGATGGGCCAGGAATGTGCAAATGTGAGGTCCTAGTAAGTGTCAGATGAGATAATACCTAGAAATAAGACCAGGCTGAAGTTCTAAAAAGAGAAAACTAACTCCAAGTTAGAATTCACGCTTTTGCAAGTAAAAGAAAACCCAACTTCAGGCTTAAACAACTAATAGATCAATTTTCCCACACAACAAGCCCAGAGGTAGGTTGTTGCTAGCATCCGTTTGGCTGCAAAATGATGCAAAAGGGACTCAGCTCTCCTGCTGCTCTGCTGAGCTTAGAGTGTTGGCTCTTGTCCTCACACTGGTCATCTCAAGCTTGCGGGAGGGCTGCTTCCACTGCTCCGGAAATTCCCCCAGTTCAAGCCAATAAAAAGGGGTAGGGGACACGAGCTTTTTCCTTTGGTGCCTTTGTCTTGTTTTTCAGGAAAGAAACCCCTCACAGGTCAGTTCCACCGCCATCTCATTTGCCAGAATTGGCTCATGGATCCCCTTTAAATAAATTACTAGCCAATGGAACGAAATCATAGGAACACTTTCATTTTTATTTTTAATAATACATAAGTTGTGGGGCTTAGAAAGGGAAAGCAAGACACTCCTGTTTCAAAAAAGTGGACAGATAAAGGTGAACTGAAGCAATAAAGTAAGGCTATCTTTTTGCTACTTATCCACCTTGTGCGCTACCAAAGAAAGGAGCTTTTCTTATAACCTTATATAGCCTTGGCCTTCAGATCTGCTGGGAATCCAACAGTGAACTGGCAGAGAGATGAATGTAAGCCCCAGGAATGAATGAGCTGTGACTAATATAGCATATTTGTAATAGAACCAATCCCCAAAGTGGAGACAGTATTTTAGAATGCAAGTCTAAAAGTGTGTGCATATGTGTGTGTGTTGGTTGGGAGGGCATTGATTCGTGTCTGATCCAGGATGGAATCAGTATTAGGGAATCCATTCTGATAGACAGGGACCTCAGTATAAGAGTCAATGGGTACTGGATTTTAACTTGCTTTTAAAATCATAGCGCCATTGTGGGTTCAGAGATAGCCACTGGGCACTGAAGTGAACTCCCTAGGAAGAAAAGAGAAAGCAAGCTAGAGCTCTGCAGGGGATCTGGTCCATCGCCAAATGGACTGGTTAATGGTAGGACTCAAATCCACTACGCATTTAAGAAGAATCCCACTCAGTCAAATGAGACACATAAAATGTGTAGTGACAGAGGGAAAAGAGGGAAAGCCCTACCTCTGAACTTTACTCTGGGCTCAGTTAAGCAGATCAACTCCAGATCCTACCCATGTGAGACGTTGGGGGTCCTGAGCCAGTCAGATTGACTTTTCATTGACTTGGAGACTGCAAACCTACAGCAAGGCTGTGACACTCAGCTGTTGAAGGAAGGAAAGAGTTCCTTCAACAAACTGAGCATCCATTATGTGCAAACATTGTTGTTCTAAGTGCTGGAGATACAATAATAGGCAAAAACAGATGTAATTCCTGCCCACATGGAACACACTGGTTCTCCCCAAACAACTGTGGGGTGGGGGGAAATAACTACTGGTCAAGGGCACAGAAATTCCAAGGCTTCAGCATCCCTTGATCTGGGAAGAAATATGAGTCCCACGAAGAGATTAAAGGTACGCAAGATATGATCTCTGTCTTCAAGCCCTGATAGTCTAAAGGAAAAGTTTTCAACGAGGAGACTCTTCCAGGAGACTTCTAAAGAGATAGAACAGCTAACCCTCAGACCATGACAGCTTCAGGAAACTGGTGCCCCTGCCTCTCAGCTCTTGCCATTTCACAAAAGCGAGGGCTGCAACTAGAGCTACCCTTACTCTAGCATAGGGAAAGCCAGTGGGAGCACCCTACACATACCACCTGTCCCCAACCTTTGCATTTTACCGGGTAGGTTTTCAGAGTCTGATATTCCTCTGGCAAACAGTGGGGATTCTCTGGTTAATGGATCATTAATATACATCAGAAACAAGAGAGCTGGTGATAAATGTCATTAATGAGAAAACCGTCATGCAGATGTCAACATTTCCAACAGTTGTGATCGGGGCTTTGCTCTTTGTCCAAGTTACCTACCACGTGCCTGAAAACGCTTTCCTAACAGTGATTGTTTGCCTTACTAACCTGATAATTTCAATTACAAGTATGAACAGACGCATGAAAAACAGTTGAGAAATGCAAACTCACACAAAACACACCACTTTCTCATTCCACTTACCAGGTATCTGTTAAAGCATATGTTATCAGCACACATGTGACTTTCAGACAATGCTCAGTTTTCCAAGGTGGTAGAGATTTAACATGGGTTATTAAAATCAACAATCCAGGGAGAAATTTACTATGTAACTGACTGTAATGCTGAATGACCAGCAAGTAGTGACACCAACTGATTTAGTTAAGTTTCCATTATGTTTTACTGACTGCCTAGTCAGCTAACGAGGAAAGCGTTAATTATTGGTCAAATAGTCATAGATCATAAGGCAAAAAAAGGAGGAAAGGAAATAAGGGTTTAGTTAATACATGACATAGACAGCCGGTCTCTGAATTTACATAAATTAATATGTAATTCAGATGTCATTGATTATTGATCAAGAATTCAACAGAGAAGATAACCAATGTCAAATTCATATAATAAAATCATTTCCATTTCCAAGGATCAGCAATACCTGTTAAAAGGCAAAATCTGTAGCATTAGCAATATTCCAGAAAAAAATAATCATTAAAAATATGTTATAAAATATAAATTAAAATCCTTATTGAAATAACTTTTCTCACCTATTGGCAAAACTTCAAAATTTGACAATATACTCAGTGAGATTTTGGGAAAACTAGGCTCTCGTACATTTCTGATGGGAATGCAAAATAGTTCAGTCTTTATAAGGGCAAATTTATCAAGTTAACAAAGTTATAAATGTATATCCCCATTTCTAGTAGTCTATCTCAAAGATACAAATGTAAATAAACAAAAAAATTTGCTATTTTTGCTTGTATTTGCAGGATGAACCAATGAAATTCTGATGTAAATTACTACCCATGAGGGAATAGGATGGATGGGACAGTGACGGAAATGAGACCTGTCTGAATGCAGTTATTTAGTCTTAACCTTGAATAATAAAAATGTTTGTATAATAATAAATTAAATTAAAATCAACATCTAGAAATTTCAAATAAATGAAAGCAAATTAATCTAATATGTTATATAGGATCTTGACTGAATATCCTCAGGGGGATACTCTAAGGATAAAAAGAACTGTGGGAAAAAAAAATCTTGAACTTCATTCTATGTTCTTATTAGTAATGATATTAAGATTGATATTTTGATACAAACATATTTATATTGTTGGCTAAAGCAAGCAATTATGCTGATAATGTTAAGAACCAGGGTTCTCAACATGAGAAAAGACATTCAAGTAAATTGAACCAAAGGTTTTAAGTAAAAATCCAGTAATCGGAGGTGCCTGGGTGGCTCATTCGGTTAAGCAGCTGCCTTTGGCTCAGGTCATGACCCCCGGGTCCTGGGACGGAGCCCCTCGTTGGGCTCTCTGCTCATCCAGGAGCCTGCTTCTGCCCCTCTCCCCTTCTCATGCTCACGCGCGTGTGGGCACGCGTGCGCTCTCTCTTTCTCTTTCTCTCTCTCTCAAATAAATAAAATCTTAAAAATAATCTTCCTGGTGCTATCCAATGAAAAGCTCTAGAAACAATGACAACCCAGCAGCAGTGAACACTACTAAAAAACCCAGATCGTGGTCTTCAAATATTCATTCCTCATCTACAAGAAAGTAACTAAAGCTAATAAGTGAATTTGGCAAAGTCATAGGATATAAGGCTATTATACAAAATTCAATTTAATTTCTATATATTACTAATAAACAACTGGAAACTGAAATTTAAAATACCATTTACAGTAATATCCAAAACTGAATATTTTAACAAAATATGTATGAAACCCATACACTGAAACCACAAAACATTGTTGAGAGAAATTAAAGAAGATCTAAATAAATGGAAAGGTACACCATGCTTATTGATGGAACAATCAATATTGTTAAAATGTCAACGCTCCCCAAGTTGGTCTACAGATCCAATGCAATTCCAATAAGAATTTCAGGAGTCTCTTTTGTAGATATTGACAAGCTAAAACCAATATGGAAATTCAAAGAACCTAACAATCTTGAAAAAGAACAACAAAGATCAAAGACTTACACTACTTCCTTTCAAAATTTCCCACAAAGTGAGCATAATAGAGATCAATGCAACAGAATAGAGTCCACAGATAGACCCGTGCATATGTGGTCAACTGATTTTCAAAAATGATGCCAAGGTAATTCAATGAAGGAAAAAAACTGTCTTTTAAACAAATGGTGTGAAAATAGGAAAAAAAATGAAACTCAATTCTTACCTCACACCATACACAAAAAATTAACTCAAAATGGATCATAGACCTAAAGATAATAGCTAAAACCATAAAATTTTTAGACAACATAGGGGGAAAAAATCTTTACAACTTTGGGATGGTGAAAGATACTTTCAGACATATAAAAGCAGAAGCCTTAAAAGAAATAATTGATAATCTGGACTTCCTGAAAACATAAAACTTCTGCTCTTTGAAAAACACAATAGGGGAATTAAATTAAATGGCAAGCCACAAACTGGGAGAAATATTCACAATAAATATACCTGTCAAAAGACTTGAATTCAGAATATATATAAAAAAGAAACCTTTACAACTTAGTAATAAAAACAAAACCCAACTTTTTTTAATGGGTGAAAGATTTGAACAGACACTTTCACCAAAGATATATGGTCAATCAGCACACAAAAACATGCTCACAATCATTAGTTATCAGTGAAATGCAAGTTAAAACCATAATGCAATACCACTACACACCCATTAGAATAGCTAAAATTAAATACCATTTCTCATTCCAAGACACCAATCCTAATCCATGTGTGGGGCAGAAAATATACAAGATGAGCTTGGAACAGCTTGTTGTACCAGAAAGCAAAGATGTTATCAAAACCAAATAATGGGAACACATCAAAAAACAAAAAAACATGAGCCAGCTGGAAGAGGCTCCCATTGGTCAAGATGAGATGATTTGATCATCAAAAGAATGATTAAAATGAATTTTTTTAAAAAAGACATCTTTAAAAAAAACAAAACAAACAAGAGTAAAGAAAATACAAGAATGTATGGATACAATTAAAGGTTGCTGGGCACTAACTAATTACTCTAAAAATTGATAACTAAAGGGAAAGAAATGAGAATTTATTTTGCCTTTCTAGTATGAACAGAATTTCCTGGAAATTAAATAGCTCTAGCAGATAAGAGTTCTATATTTGAATTAGAAAATCAACATTTTGCAACTCCTGAGAAACTTTCCAATAAAGGGAGCAGGTTGGACTCACTGATCAGTCTTAGCACCCACTAAAGGTAAGACAACAAGATACTACATTCTTTTGCATATGATGCAATATGAAGTACACAGTGCCACCTATGAAAAAGTCTTTAAAAAACAAACAAAAAACCTCAGACCTGAATCTAATCAAGCCTGAAGTCTACAGGAAACATGGAGGACATAGGAATAAGTTAAGTAACAGTAAGAAGAATATTCAGTCAAAACCAGAATTTGGGACTTTCTATGTGACAATTAACCTGGCTTTGTAATCAAGTCAATAGCATTTTGTAGGGGAGGAGGGGTAGAGGGAGAGGGAGAAAGAGAATCTTAAGCAGGCTCCACACTCAGCATGGAGTCTGACTTAGGGCTAAGTCTCATGACCCTGAGAACATGACCTGAGCTGAAATCAAGAGTCGGACCTTAGCCACCTGAGCCACCCAGGCACCCCTCAAAACATTCTTCAGAAACTAAAACTAAATGCAATAAATAGACATATTGGTCTACCTAAACAGAAAATTTTTACCATATTACTTCTTTGTCTAAAACTCTTTAGACAGTGGGTGAGGGCCCACTGTTCATTCATTAAAATTCATTCTCAGTGTCTGAAAAGTCTTCAAAGAACTGGGCTCCCTAAGTCCCCAGTTTCATCTCCTTCTTCTCCCTGTAATAAACCTTACTCTCAGGTAATACTCAATTGCTAGCAAAACCCTTCTCTCAGATCCCCATTCTCCCAACATTCTACTGTAAGTTTGGGATTCATGCTATGGTTTATGATTGTTCCCATCTTGGAATGTCTTCCCAAGTTTCTTT
The DNA here is from genome assembly GCF_011800145.1 of Mirounga leonina. Lineage (NCBI taxonomy): Eukaryota > Metazoa > Chordata > Mammalia > Carnivora > Phocidae > Mirounga > Mirounga leonina. Next base: position 3,624,858 of record NW_023270504.1, read on the forward strand.
GCTCAGCCAACTCTAAACCCAGCTCATTCATTGTACTGTAGCTCAGGCCTCATCTACCCTAGAAAAATCTCCCCAGTCTCCTAGGTGGGGTATAGGACCCTTCTCATTGCTCCTATGGCACCATGTACATACCTTTACCTTAGCACTTATCTTATTTCTTGGAATTTCTATTCGTGTCTTTTTCTAACCCAATAGACTCTTCTAAGGCAGCACAGCACAGAACTTAGCATATAACAGGTGCTTAACGAATATTTGCTGAAGTTCAAATTCCACTGGGAGATGTGAATATTAATCAATCGTGGTTAATTAATATATTTGATATAGGCATTGTAAAATTAGGAAATGATTTGTCCCTCAAATAAAAATAATTGGAGAGTCAAGTGGTTTGAACAGCATGCTTCTCAGTCTATTTAATTGCTCTGTCAGCTAAGAATGGTAATTCTAATATGTTCTCTTCTTCTGAAGTGACTGATAACGAGTGGAAACTATGGGGGATTCCAAGAACAGCTATTATAACATTAATAATACAAGCCATGATCTATTAAAAATTATTCTGCTAGTAATATTAAAATTCAGAGTACATAAAGAGTCATAAATTCTAACATAGATAAAGTGGTGGACTAGGTGAGAAGAGCAGAAAATATCAAAGATTTTTCCCTTTGCTGCCATCTTTTCGTTGAACAACAGTAGTAAACCACAAGAAGAAAGCAAGGGAAGGGGTACCTGGGTGGCTCAGTTGGTTGAGCATCTGACTTTTGATTTCGGCTTAGGTCATGATCTCAGGATCATGATCTCAGGGTTGTGGGATTGAGCCTATGTCAGGCTCCACGCTCAGCATGGAGTCTGCTTGAGATTCCCTCTCTATCTTCCTCTGCCCCACCCCCCCCACATGCACACCTTCTCTCTCTCTAAAAGTAAATACTTTTTAAAAAAAGAAGAAGGGGTTCCTGGGTGGCTCAGTCAGTTAAGCATCTGCCTTCGGCTCAGGTCATGATCTCATGGTCCTGGCACTGAAAGCTGTGTCAGGCTCCCTGCTCAGTGGGGAATCTGCTTCTCCCTCTCCCTCTGCTCTTCCACTTCCCCCTTGACTCGTGCTCTCTCTCTCTCTCTCTTGCTGTCTCTCAAATAAATAAATTAAATTAAAAAGAAGAAGAAGAAGAAGGCAAGGGAAGAAATTTTACTCCCGGCACCAGTAAGGGGACTTCACATACATTATTTCAATTTATATTCATAGCATTATTCCATAAATGATATCATCCTCCTTTTGATAAGAGAAAAAAACTGACTGTAGCAGACACTGTTGTCATCTTTCACAAACCAGATTATGTTCATTATGCAGACAAATCCTTCAGAGGAGTCTCAGTGCCCTCTTAGACTAGGGGATAAATTTTAACTGGCTTGAGCAAACACGGGGTTGTCATTGTGCTTGCCAAGATGAGCAGGTCTGAACAGGAACATGAAATGAAATTTTAGGCAATGGAGCCTGGGGGGTGGGAGGGTGCTTTCAGGAAGGTTATCTTCACTCTTAGAAAGAGTCAAGAAGAGACCTATCATTTTCTACCTCTGGACGCTCTCATTCATATGTGACCATGAAACTGTGACAGCCATCTTGGAATCACGTAGGAAGTCAGCCTAACGCGCACACCAGTATGTTGAGAATGGCACAATGGAAAGATGGAAAGAACTGGTTGCTTTTCTTTTCTTCTTTTTAGATTTATTTATTTATTTTAGAGAGAGAGAGCAGGAGCTGACAGCAGGGAGGCAGAGGGAGAGAATCTCCAGCATGGATTCCCAACGCAGGGCTCAACCCCAGAACCCTGAAAGCATGACCTGAGCCAAAATCAAGAGTTGGCCACTTAACTGACCGGGCCACCCGGGTGCCTCAAAAACAGTGATGACATCACTGAGCAGCTGTTCTAATTCTAGACTTATTTTTAGTTAAGATATTAAATGTAACTGTTTAAGTCATTTTTATTTTGGATTTTCTATTACTTGCAACCAAAAGCATCCTGATTCACTGAGGTTTAGTAAAATTATTTACAAGTATATATGTATATTTTTAAAGATTTTATTTATTTGACAGAGAGAGACACAGCGAGAGAGGGAACACAAGCAGGGGGAGAGGGAGAGGGATAAGCAAGCTTCCCGCAGAGCAGGGAGCCCGATGTGGGACTCTATCCCAGGACCCTGGGATCATGACCTGAGCTGAAGGCAGTCGCTTAACCAACTGAGCCACCCAGGCACCCAAAATTATTTACAAGTATAAAGATTTGAATCTAGTATATCATGCTACTATCTACCTGTTTACTTTTTTTTTTTTTTTTAAGATTTTTATTTATTTGACAGAGAGAGACACAGCGAGAGAGGGAACACAAGCAAAGAGAGTGGGAGAGGGAGAAGCAGGCTTCCCGCGGAGCAGGGAGCCTGATGTGGGGCTCCATCCCAGGACCCCAGGATCATGACCCAAGCTGAAGGCAGATGCTTAACGACTGAGCCACCCAGGCTGTCCCATGACAGGACCATGAGACCATGACCTGAGCCGAAGGCAGATGCTTAACTGACTGAGCCACCCAGGAACCCCTTCTTCTTTTTTTAAAAAGTATTTACTTTTAGAGAGAGAGAAGGTGTGCGTGTGGGGGGGTGGGGCAGAGGAAGATGGAGAGGGAATCTCAATCCCTCTACCTGTTTACTTCTTACATACAGAAAAGAAGCAGAAACTCTGAGGGAAGAAAGGTTTAAAATGTAAACTTTCATCTAGCCAACAGAAGGTCCAAATTCCTAAGGAAGGATTGTGTAATCCTTGATTGAATCTTGAAGAAAAAAGAAAAAAGAAAACCATAAAGGACATTATTAGGACTACTGGGGAAATTTGAATATGGACCATATATTAGAAACCAGGAGAGCTTACTGTATAATTTTTTCCTGTGTTTTAAAGTAATCTCCACCCAACATGGGGCTCAAACTCATGACCCCAAAATCAAGAGTTGCATGCTCCACTGACTAAGCCAGCCAGGTGCCCCTAAATTCTAAGTTTTCTGAGTGGGGTCATTATATTTATATGTGTAGTAGAACACCCTCATACTTAGCATGTAAAGTAAAATGTTTATTTTTTTTTAAAAGTTAGAGAAAGGATTCACAATTACTAAGTTTTCTCACAGACATTATTTAAGAAGGGGAGTAGGAAAAGGTTCTTTCCTTTCCTTCTTGGCAACTGTGGAAATTCATTTTAAAAATTTATCCTTACACGGATGGATGGAGAGAGAGAAAGTTAAAGCAAATGTGGTAAAAATTTAATGACTGAATCTAGAAAGTGGCATAAGGGTGTTTACTGTAGTTTTGCAACTTTTCTAAAGGTTTGAAATTTTTCAAGATAAAAATAAATATGAAGGTATTCAAATACTTAGAAACATGACTCTCGGATTAATACAGTGAGAAAGTACCAAAGGTGAATCTAGGTTAAAGGTTTATTTATTAATGAAAGGGACCAACAGGGTGGAAAAACTGGTTCAAAGGAGAATTTGAGAGCCTGGATATAAATAATCACTGGGGAAAAAAGAGAATGCCAGCATATATTTGCTACATTACCTAAAAAACTGCTTAAAATGAAAATTGTAACCTTTGGAGTTTATCTTTCCTACTGGACAGAAACCATTTACATTATACAGAAAAAAATATCATTTGAAAATTACCCATCCCTCAGGCAACAAACTGAGGGTTGCTGGAGTGGAGGGGGGTGGGAGGGATGGGGTGGCTGGGTGATAGACATTGGGGAGGGTATGTGCTATGGTGAGCGCTGTGAATTGTGGAAGACTGATGAATCACAGACCTGTACCCCTGAAACAAATAATACATCATATGTAAATAAAATAAATAAATAAATAAAAGAAAATTATCCATCCATTTGACATTTAACTTCAGAGTCTGGATCCTAGTTGATTGTACAGTCCCCTAGGGCAAGGGCTCTCAAAGTGCTGTCTGGAGACTCTTGGGGGTGGGGTGGGCGGGACAGGCAGCTAAAACCCTTTTTAGGAGGTGTGCAAGGTCGGGGTGCCTCGGTGGCTCAATTGGTTAAGCATCTGCCTTCCGCTCAGGTCATGATCCCAGTGCGGGGCTCCCTGCTCAGCGGGAAGCCTGCTTCTCCCTCTCCCACTCCCCCTGCTTGTGTTCCTGCTCTCACTAACTCTCACTGTCAAATAAATAAACTCTAAAAAAAAAAAAGGGGGTGTCTGTGTGCAAAGTCAAATTACTTTTATGATAATACTAAAATAAATATATTTGCTTTTTTCATTTTCATCCTTTCGTGAGTGTATGGTGGAGTTTTCCAGAGCCTACATGTGATATTGCAACAGATTGACAAAAGAAGCAGAATCCATGTGTCTTCTATTAAGCCAGAGATTAAAGAGATTTCCAAAACTTTAAAACAATGCCATTCTACTCACTAATTTATCTTTGGGAAATATCGTTATTTATTTATTTTTTTAAATTTATTTATTTGACAGAGACGGAGCACAAGCAGGGGGAGCAGCAGCAGAGGCAGAGGGAGAAGCAGGCTCCCCACTGGGCAGGGAGCCCGATGCGGGGCTTGATCCCGGGACTCTGGGATCATGACCTGAGCCGAAGGCAGACGCTTTAACGACTGAGCCACCCAGGCGCCCTAGTTATCTTTAAAATCTATATTATTTAGGGGCGCCTGGGTGGCTCAGTCATTAAAGCGTCTGCCTTCGGCTCAGGTCATGATCCCGGTATCCCGGGATCAAGCCCCACATTGGGCTCCCTGCTCCAAGGGAAACCTGCTTCTCCCTCTCCCACTCCCCCTGCTTGTGCTCCCTCTCTCGCTATCTCTCTCTCTGTCAAATAAATAAATAAAATCTTTAAAATAAATAAATAAATAAAATCCAAAATAAAATATATATTATTTATGTTCGTATATAATGAGTTACTATTATTTTTAAATGAGCTAATAAATATTTTTAAATTTTTATCATAATTTCTAATACATCAAATATTTTTTAAAGATTTATTTTATTTGTGATAGAGAGTAAGAACATAAGAGGGGGGCAGAGGGAGAAGCAGGCTCCCTGCTAAGCAGGGAGCCCAATGTGGGGCTCAATTCCAGGACCCTGGGATCATGACCCAAGCCAAAGGCAGATGCTTAGCCAACTGAGCCACCCAGGTGGCCCTCTAATACGTTAAATATTGATTGATATTACCCATCTAAACAAAAGCTCTTTGAGGTCCTCAGTAATTTTTATAATGTATGGGGTTTCTAAGACCAACAAGTGTGAGAATCATTGCCCTGGAAAGTTATATAATACTTGGCAGAACTTCTTCTAGTATGACTTTGAGAAGATACATGCCATAATCTTGCTTTATTTTCAAATTGCAGATTATCCTTAACAGAAAAAAAGAAGTTGTTAAATGAAATAGAAAAAATAAATTGAATTTATTCTCACTATAAAAAGTAAAAACTAATAAAAAATGGTATCTAGACCCTGAATAGCCAAAGCAATCTTGAGAAAGAAAAAAATTTGGAGGCATCACATTGCCTAATTTCAAACTATATTACAAAGCTAGAGTGATCAAAAGAGTATGATATTGGCATAAAAACAGGCACGTAGATCAATGGAACAGAATAGAGAAATGAGAAATAAACCCGTGCATATGGTCAATTAGTTAACAACAAGAAAGCCAAGAATACAAAATGGGGAAAGAATAGTTTCTTCAATAAATGGTGTTGGGAAAACTGGACAGCCACATGCAAAAGAATGAAACTGGACCACTATCTTACACCACAAAAATAAACTCGAAATGGGTTAAAGACTTGAACATAAGACCCGAAATTACAAAACTCCTAGAAGAAAACACAAGGTATAAGCTCCTTGACATCAGTCTTGGAAATTAATTTTTTGATTTGACATCAAAAGTATAGGCAAGAAAAGCAAAAATAAATAGGTGGGACTACACCAAATTAAAAAGCTTCCATACAGCAAAGGAAACCATCAACAAAATGAAAAGGCATACTATAGAATGGGAGAATATATTTGCAAATCATATGTCTGATAAGGGGTTAATACCTAAAACATGTAAGAACTCATACAACTCAATAGCAAAAAAACAAACGGTTCCATTAAAAAATGGGCAGAGGATCTGATAAATGTTTTTCCAAAGAAGACATACAAATTGCCAGCAGGTACATGAAAAGGGGCTCAGCATCACTAATTATCAGGGAAATGCAAATCAAAACCACAAAGAGCTGTCACCTCACATATGTTAGGATGGCTTTTATCAAAGACAACAGATACCAAGTGCTGGCAAGTATGTGGAGGAAAGGGGACCCTTGTGCACTGCTGTTGAGCAAGTAAATTGGTGCAGCCACTAAGGAAAACAGTATGAAGTTTTCTTAAAAAATTCAAAATAGAACTACCATATAATCCAGCAATTCCACTTCTAGGTATTTACCCAAAGGAAATGAAGTCACTATCTCAGAAAGATGTCTGTATTCCCATGTTCACTGCAGATATAAGAGCCAAGATATGGAAACAATCTAAGTGCCCATCAACAGACAAATGGATAAAGATACATGCGCGCGCACGCACGCGCGCGCACACACACACACACACACACACACACTGGAATATTGTTCACCATAAAAAAGAAGGAAATACTGCCATTCATGACAACATGGATGGATCTTGAGGGTATAGTTATGCTAAGTGAAATAAGTCAGAGAAGGTTGAATAAGACACATACTATATCATATCACTTATATGTAGAAACAAAAACCAAACCCAAACAAGAACAATAACCCAAACCCAAACTCATAGATACAGAGAACAGATTGGTGGTTGCCAGAGGCAGGGGGTAGGGTGGAGTGGGGAGTGAAACCATACAAACTTCAGTTATAAGATAAATAAGTTCTAGGGATAAGTGTTCAGCATGGTGACTATAGTTAACAATACTGTATTGTAGTTTGAAAGCTGCTAAAAGAGTAGATCTCAAAAATTCTCCCCACAAGAAAATCTCAAAAACGCTCGTCACAGGAAAAGATTCTATAACTTATGTGGTGATGGATGTTAACTAAACTTACTGTGGTAATCGTTCTGCAATATATACATACACCAAATCATTATGTCGGATGCCTAAAACTAATACAATGTTCTCTGACAATTATATCTCACTTAGAAAATAATAATAAATAAATAACAGTAAAAGTAAAGAAATCTTTTAAAACACATATAATAAATATACAGCATGGAGGAAAAAATAAACCCAGCATTGACAACCCTAACTGTGATAGTGCTGAGAGCAAAATGGAGTCACTCATGTCAAGCAGGGGCCTGTTTCATGCAATGACACAAGCAGCTGAGGGGCCTACAGCTATCAGATATGGCTGAGACCAGCACCAGCTGACAACACCCCAGAACGGATAACCAGCAGAAGCAGAGGAGGGCTGCAGGGGCCTAAGATGGTTAAATCCCATTAAAGAGGGAGGATTTTTGCAGCAAATTGTCAGACTCCTCAGACACTGACCCCTCTATGTCGGAGCACTTCAAGAAGGCAGCTGTTGCCAAAGGCTCTGCCGATTCACCTCCGAACAGAGCTGAGATCTTTCACTGCTCAAACATAAGAAGCCTAAGAGCAGAGAGCTGAGGGGACTAGACCGAGGCCTTACCTCAGCTGCGCCCCCACAGACTAACATCAGGTTTGGCGCATTAACTTCCTACCCCCTGTTCTATCTTGTTTGTTGTGTGACTCATCTCGAGCTTTGCTTTCTTATGTGCCGTGGAAGAAGCCAACTTAAACATGTAGTGAAATGTCAATGAGTTTGGACTCCTGGACCTGCTTTATAATTGTGTTAACCTTGCTTTAAGATCGAATCAAGCTGACATTGTAGAAAGACACAACTCACGTGTGTGTCTTCATAGTGTGCTCAGGACAGATGGGAAGTACAGGGTGCCTCGTGTGTGGAGGACTGGAGAAACCAGAGAAGTTCCTGAGCATCTGAGATCTGGGGAAAGCCTTCCTAAAGAAATTAGCTGCTGGTACCTGAAGAATGTGAAGAAGTTAGCCAGAAATATGTGGGATTTGAGGGGAGGCAGTTTCAGGTAGAAGCAACAGCATGAGCAAGGCTTCTCCTACTGGAACAAATGAAGGAAGTCGAGTATGAATAGAGAGAGAGAATGCCTATGTGTGTAGAAGTTGGGTGGCAGTGAAGCAGGAAATCAAGGTTCTTGTCTCATGGAGTCAAAGAATGAATCTCGCGGACAAAGGAGAGTGAGTAAAGTGATACAATTTTAATTAAGAAAGCGTACAGAAAGAAAAGCTCTCAGGAGTGAGGGGTCCCGACAGGGTTGCCACTGAGGGCTTTTAGGGTTGGTCTTTTATTGAAGGCTAACCAGGGAACTTAAATCCTTTTAACATCTGTATTGATAGCACCATTGAGTAAGGACTAGTGATAACACCTTCAATGGCTTACTTCCTTTTTAGGGTCGGGTAATTCTTTGTTGGTCACAAGTAGCTGTTATAACAAGACTCCACCTCTGACACCTAGGGCAGCATGGTCTGTTTGTTCCCTTATCTCTAGTTTCCTTACACATCCCTATTTTTGTGATTTTTGTGAGCCCGTGGCCCCCTACCTATCTCTCCCTACCTAGCCCTGCCTGTCGCTTACTCAGCAGGATGGGAAGGGACAGTGTGAGGAAGTAAGAGATGAGATTGGAACATAAAGAGGGGCTAGATCATCTACAGCCTTGTAAGCAAAAGTAAGGGATTTCAGCCGTATCCTAAAAGTCTTTGAAGTTTTAAGAAATGGAGTGACGATACAGAAGGTAGGAAGACCAACTAGGATGGGGGATGTGAATAAAGTAATGTAGAACTAACAAAATTCTCATTTTTGCTAAGTTTACTGGGTTGATAGAGAACAGGGCAAATTCAGCTACACGGCATATCTTGAGTCTGCCTGAGCATTTCTAGACTAGATAGAGAAATAGGCTGAAGCAGCTAGCGTAGATTCTGAAGCCAGACTGTCCAGGTTCAAATCCCAGCTCTACCACTTCATGGTTTTATGAAGTTGGACTTATTTAAGACTGTGAGAATAGCTCACCTCGTAGACTGTCATGAATATTAAATGAGTGAATACTTGTAAAGCACTAGAATGATACACATAGAGCTCTGTGTACCTGCTAGTATAATTTCAAGAAAATTCATACACTTACATTTACTGTACTGTATATCAGTTTCTTCAAATACCGCTTTCTCTGGAAGGTGAATAGGTTTCATGGTCACATAAGTTTTAACAACACTGGAAGAAGAAAATAGAAAAAAAAAGATACCTAATTGAAATCTGATATCACACATGGCTTTCTGTGGGTTGTGGTCATGACTTAGTAGGCCATTTTACTATAAAACTCCTACTACTCCCTGAATTGGTCTACCTCATAAAAAAAAAATGGCTACAGGGTGCCTGGGTGGCTCAGATGGTTAAGCGTCTGCCTTCGGCTCAGGTCATGATCTCAGGGTCTTGGGATCGAGTCCCGCATCGGGCTCCCTGCTCCTTGGGAGCCTGCTTCTCCCTCTGCCTCTCTCTCTCTCTGTCTCTCATGAATTAAAAAAAAAAAAAAAATGGCTACAATGTTATTCCATGTTATGGAGATGACATAGGTTTGTTTTTTCTTTTTTTCAAATCACTCTCGTAGTTGTGGCCATTTATTTATTGCCTCTACTTTTTCTACAGTACAAGCAAGCAGTGACATGTGACTATGTACGCGTACACAGACAATATACATATATGTACATTTGTAGACATACATACAGATCGCTCTACGTTTATTCTTTTTTTTTTTTAAAGATTTTATTTATTTATTTGAGAGAGAGAATGAGAGAGAGCAAGCACATGAGAGGGGGGAGGGTCAGAGGGAGAAGCAGACCCCCCGCCGAGCAGGGAGCCCGATGCGGGACTCGATCCAGGGACTCCAGGATCATGACCTGAGCCTAAGGCAGTCGCTTAACCGACTGAGCCACCCAGGCGCCCTCTACGTTTATTCTATCACTTTTATAGGGAGGGGTTTTTGACTCCAGCTTTCTATGCAAAGCAAACTGATCGAGGAAAACTTAAAATGCAGGGGAAAGGTGTCAAAAGTTACCTAGCCATTCATTTATGTAAAATCCCCAGTAGTGTAGCCTTCCCTGGTGGCTAGCAAGAGGGAAAAATATTCCTTTGTTTCCATCACTCACCCTCACCCCAAGACAGTCACCCAGGCAACAGAAATAATGCTACCCTAACTAACCCCACAGGCAAGTGGAAGAAAACAGAGCTCCAAGTTCAGTGATTCTCCACAGGAATCAGACTGCCCCCTGGAGGTCAATCTGGAAATTTCTGAAAGTCTTTGTCTCAATCAATGGGATCTGCGAGAGGAGGGACTTGGATGGGCACTACTGTCATTTAGTACGTAGGGACCAGGGACACAACAATGTGTAGAATAATCTCATAATGCCAAATTGTTCCTCAGCATGACTGTCTAGTCCCTCCACACATTTATAGAGGTTAAAAACCTGCTCATAATGATCTGAGCTTAAACGTTTGTTTTACACAGAAACACAATATTTTTATATGATTTTGCTAGACACTGAATTTTCCAGGAATACAACCGTTGTGTAAATCTAGGAAAGACTAGTTTACTTGGCCCAGGATTTTGCTGAGTTACTTATGATTTTGGAAAATCATTTCTATGAAGCCAACTCCGGTTATAGTATTTGAGTTGGTGACATATCGAAGTGGCTCAGAACAAGTATCCCCAAAATGTGCCAAAATTTTGGCATGTGTACTATTTTGAGCTGAACACAACAGAGTCCCTGCAGGCTTAAGAAAAACCTTTGCCCTCCCTTAACTATCTAGAAGAATCTAAATCAGGAAACTTTCCCCCAGTAAGAGTTATTACCAGAGAAAAATTTTAGCCGAGTGTCCCATTTGTATGGCAGGGCACACACCTAATTAACAAACATCTGCTCTTATTGCCTGTGAATTGCCCTTCCCCCTTTGAAGCCCCAGACCCCCTTCCCCCCATTCCTTAGCTTAGAATGTCCTATACACCTCATTTTACCTCTTTGTCTTTGAACCTCTTGTGTATGTGGAGTACTCACGCGCAAAATTAAATTTGATTTTCTCCTGTTAATCTGTCTCACGTCAATTTCATTCTTAGGCCAGCCAGAAGAAACTTCGAAAGGCAGAGGAAAAGTGTTCTCCAAAAAATATCACAACTGTTTCTAAATGCATTTGTATCCATCAGTTTCTCATTTTTCTTTCTTTTCTTTTAAGATTTTATTTATTTATTTGAGAGAGAGAGAGAGAGAGAGAGAGCATGAGAGGGGGAAGGGTCAGAAGGAGAAGCAGACTCCCTGCCGAGCAGGGAGTCCGATGCGGGACTCGATCCTGGGACTCCAGGATCATGACCTGAGCTGAAGGCAGTCGCTTAACCAACTGAGCCACCCAGGTGGCCCAGTTTCTCATTTTTCTACCTAGAGGCCCAGGCACCTCACTATTCATTATGCCTTCTAGTGTGATCATACCAAACATTTACCTATTAACTATATGTTATTTTTATAATTTTTTACCACTCCTGTATGTTTCAATTTGAGCATTATATTGATTTTTTAAAATGGTACATATAAGTAGGTGTTCAGTAAAAATGATGTTACAACATATTTATTACTGAAAGGAGACAGATAAGAAGACATTTTATAATAATAAGCAAAGCACCCTAGCTCCCCAATGCCTGACACATCTCTCTCCCAAAATAGAACTTTCTTTTTTTCTTCAAGCTTTTATTTAAATTCCAGTTAGTTAATATACAGTGTAATAGCAGTTTCAGGTGTAGAATTTAGTGGTTCATCACTTACATACAATACCCAGTGCTCATCCCAACACCTGCCCTCCTTAATACACATCACCTATTTAACCCATCCCCTCCCCCCCAATTTCCCCTCCAGTAACCCTCAGTCTGTTCTCTGGAGTTAAGAGTCTGTTTCCCTGGTTTGCCTCTCTTCCCCACCCCCACCATCTGTTCATTTCTTTTGTTTCTTAAATTCCACATATGAGTGAAATCATATGGTATTTGTCTTTCTCTGAGTTATTTTGCTTAGCACAATACTCTCTAGCTCTATCCATGTCATTGCAAATGACAAGATTTCTTTTTTTTTATGGCTGAGTAATACTCTTTCGTATATTTACACCACCTCTTCTTTATCCATTCATCAGTTGATGGATATTTGGGCTATTTCCATAATTTGGCTATGGTAGGTAATGTCATAAACATTGGGGTGCATGCATCCTTTTGAATTAGTATTTTTGGGGTTTTTTGTTGTTGTTGTTTTTTAGAGAGGGAGAGAGATGGGGGAAGGGGCAGAGGGGGAGGGAGACAGAGAATCTTAAGCAGGCTCCCCCGCCGGTGCTGAGTCTGACGTGGGGCTCCATCTCACAATCCTGAGATCATGACCTGAGCAGAATCAAGAGTCGGATGCTTAACCAACTGAGCTACGCAGGCGCCCCAGTATTTTTTTATTCTTTGGGTAAACACCCAGTAATACTATTGCTGGATCATAGAGTATTTCTATTCATAACTTTCTGAGGAACCTCCATACTGTTTTCTAGAGAGGCTGCACCAGCTTGCATTCCCACCAACAGTGTAAGAGGGTTCCTCTTTCTCTGCATCCTTGCCAACATCTGTTGTTTCCTGTGTTGTTAATTTTAGCCATTCTGACTGGTGTGAGGTGATATCTCATCGTGGTTTTGATTTGTATTTCCTTGATAATCAGTGATGTTGAGCATCTTTTCATGTGTCTCTTAGCCATCTGTATGTCTTCTTGGAAAAATGTCTATTCATGTCTTCTGTCCATTTTTTTAACTGGATAATTTGGGTTTTGGGTGTTAACTTTGGTAAGTTCTTTATATATTTTGGATAATAACCCTTTTCAGATATGTCATTTGCAAATATTGTAGGTTGCCTTTTAGTTTTGTTGATTGTTTCTTTTGCGGTGCAGAAGCTTTTTATCTTGATGAAGTCCCAATAATTCATTTTTGCTTTTGCTTTCCTTGCCTCAGGAGACAGATTTAGTAAGAAGGTGCTATGGCCAATGTCAAAGAGGTTACTGCCTGTGTTCTCCTCTAGGATGTTGATGGTTTTCTCTCTCACATTTAGGTCTCTCGTTCATTTTGAATTTATTTTTGTGTGTGGTGTAAGAAAGTGGTCCAGTTTCATTCTTCTGCATGTTGCTGTCCAGTTTTCCCAACACCATTTGTTGAAGAGACTCTTTTCCATTGGATATTCTTTCCCGCTTTGTTGAAGATTAGTTGACCATATAGCTGTGGATCCATATCTGGGTTTTCTTTTTTCTTTTTCTTTTTTTTTTTTTCCCCTATCTTTAAAGATTTTATTTATTTATTTGAGAGAGAGAGGGAGCCCAACACAGTGCTCAATCCCAGGACCCAGGGATCATGACCTGAGCTGAAGGTAGACACTCAACCGGCTGAGCCACCCAGGCGCCCCTGGGTTTTCTATTCTGTTCCATTGATCTGTGCATCTGTTTTTATGCCAGTACCATACTGTCTTGATGAGTACAGCTTTGCAATATAAGTTGAAGTCCAGAATTGTGATACCTCCAGCTTTGCTTTTCTTTTTCAAGATTGCTTTGGCTATTTGGGGTCTTCTGTGGTTCCATACAAATCTTAGGATTGTTTGTTCTAACTTTGTGAAAAATGTTGGTGATATTTTGATAGGGATTGCATAATGTGTAGATTGCTTTGGGTAGTATAGACATTTTAAAAATATTTGTTCTTCCAATCTATGAGCATGGAATGTTTTTCCATTTCTTTGTGTCTTCCTCAATTTCTTTCATCAGTGTTTTATAGTTTTCAGAGTACAGATCTCTTACCTCTTTGATTGGTTTATTCCTAGGTATCTTATGGGTTTTGGTGCAATTGTAAATGGGATCGATTCCTTGATTTCTCTTTCTGCTACTTTATTATCGGTGTATAGAAACACAACAGATTTCTGTATGTTGATTTTGTATCCAGTGAATTTGCTGAATTTGTGGATTGGTTCTAGCGATTTTTGGTGAAGTTCTTTGGCTTTTCTATATACAGTCTCATATCATCTGCAAATAGTGAAAGTTTGACTTCTTCCTTGCTGATTTGGATGTCTTTTATTTCTTTCTGTTGTCTGATTGCTGAGGCTAGGACTTCCACTACTATGTTAAATAACAGTGGTGACAGTGGACATCCCTGTCTTGTTCTTGACCATAGAAGCAAAGCTCTCAGTTTCTCCCCACTGAGGATGATATTAGCTGTGGGTTTTTCATATATGAAATGAAAATGATGTTGAGGTATGTTCTCTCTATCCCTACTTTGTTGAGGGTTTTTTATCATGAATAGATATTGTACTTTGTCAAATGCTTTTTCTGCATCTATTGAGAGGGTTGTATGGTTCTTATCCTTTCTTTTATTAATGTGATGTATCACAGTGATTGATTTGCAAATATTGAACTGCCCGTGCAGCCCAGGAATAAATCCCACTTGATCATGGTGAATGATTCTTTTAATGTACTATTGGATTTGATTTGCTAGTTTTTTGTTGAGAATTTTTACATCCTTGGTCATCAGGAATATTGGCCTGTAGTTCTCTTTTTTAGTGGAGTCTTTGTCTGGTTTTGGAGGCAGGAATGCTAGTCTCATAGAATGAGTTTGGAAGTTTTCCTTCCATTTCTATTTTTTGGAAAAGTTTGAAAAGAATAAGTATTAACTCTTTTGAATGTTTGGTAGAATTCCCCTGGGAAGCCACCTGGCCCTGGAGTTGTGTTTGTTTGGAGATTTTTTTTTTTTTTTAAGATTTTATTTATTTATTTGGGGGAGGGCAGGGGCGGGGGGGGGGGGGGGGCAGAGGGAGAAGCAGACTCCCCGATGAGCAGGGAGCCTGACTCGGGGCTCAATCCCAGGACCCCAGGATCATGACCTGAGCCGAAGATAGACACTTAAATGACTGAGCCACCCAGGTGTCCCTGTTGGGAGATTTTTGATTACTGATAAAATTGCTGGTTATCTGGGAGGGATGGGGTGACTGGGTGATAGACACTGGGGAGGGTATGTGCTCTGGTAAGCGCTGTGAATTGTGCAAGACTGTTGAATCTCAGATCTGTACCTCTGAAACAAATAATGCAATATATGTTAAGAAAAAAAAAAGAAGAAGAAGAAGGTAGCAGGAGGGGAAGAATGAAGCAGGGGAAATCGGAGGGGTAGACGAACCATGAGAGACGATGGACTCTGAAAAACAAACTGAGGGTTCTAGAGGGGAGGGGGGTGGGAGGATGGGTTAGCCTGGTGATGGGTATTGAGGAGGGCACGTTCTGCATGGAGCACTGGGTGTTATGCACAAACAATGAATCATGGAACACTACATCTAAAACTAATGATGTAATGTATGGGGATTAACATAAGAATAAAAAAAATAATAAAATAAAACTTTCAAATATAAAAAAAATTGCTGGTTATCAGTCTGTTCAAGTTTTCTACTTTTTCCTGTTTCAGTTTTGGTAGTTTATATAGTTCCAGGAATTTATCCATTTCTTCCAGATTACCTGATTTGTTGGCATATAATTTTTTATAATATTATCTTATAATTGTTTGTATTTCTGTGGTGTTGATTGTTATCTCCTCTCTCATTTGTGATTTTATTTATTTGGGTCCTTTCTCTTTTCCTTTGTTTTTTTTTTTTTTTCTTTTTTTAAGATTTTATTATTTCAGAGAAAGCAAGAGAGCGTGAGTATGGGAAGGCAAGGGAGAGGGACAAGCAGACTCCCTGCTGAGCTGGGAACCCGACATGGGGCTTGAATCCAGGATCCTGAGATCATGACCTGAGCCAAAATCAGATGCTCAACTGACCGAGCCACCCAAGCACCCAACTTTCTCTTCTCTTTTTGATAAATATGCCTAGGGGTTTATGAATTTTATTAATTTTTTAAAAGAACCAGCTCCTACTTTCATTGATCTGTTTATTGTTTTTTAAATTTCTATATCATTTATTTCTGCTCTAATCTTTATTATTTTCTTCCTTCTGATGGCTTTAGGCTTCATTTGTTGTTCTTTCTCTAGCTCCTTTAGGTGTAAGTGTAGGTTGTTCATTTGAGACTTTTCTTACCTCTTTAAGTAGGCTTGTACTGCTATATACTTCCCTCTTATGACCACTTTTGCTGCCTCTCAAAGGTTTGGGACTGTTGTGTTTTCATTTTCATTTGTTTCCTTGTATTTTTTTTTTAAGATTTTTTTTATTGGCAGAGAGAGACACAGTGAGATAGGGAACACAAGCAGGGGGAGTGGGAGAGGGAGAAGCAGGCTCCCCGCTGAGCAGGGAGCCTGATGTGGGGCTTGATCCCAGGACCCTGGGATCATGACCTGAGCCAAAGGCAGACACTTAACAACTAAGCCACCTAGGCGCTCGTTTCCTTGATTTTTTTATTTCTTCTTTGATTTCCTAGTTTACCCATTCATTCTTTAGTAGCATGTTCTTTTTTTTTTAATTTTATTTATTTGAGAGAGAGAGCACAAGCCGGGGGAAGGGGCAGAGGGAGAGGGAGAAGCAGACTCCCTGCTGAGCAGGGAGCCTGATGCTGGGCTTCATCCCAGGACCCTGGGATCATGACCCAAGCCAAAGGCAGACATTTAACCAGCTGAGTCTCTCAGGCACCCCTTTAGTAGCATGTGTTTAACCTCCATGTATTTGTGGTCTTTCCAAATTTTTTCTTGTGGTTGACTTCAAGTTTCATAACATTGTGGTTAGAAATTATGCATGATATGATCTCAATCTTTTTGTACTTGTAGAAGCCTGATTTGTGACCTAGTGTGTGATCTATTCTGGAGAATGTCCCATGTGCACTTGAAAAGAATTTGTATTCTGTTGCTTTAGGATGAAATGCTCTGAATATATCTGTTAAGTCCATCTGGTACAGTGTCTTTTGAAACCATTGTTTCTTTGTTGATTTTCTGTTTAGATGATCTGTCCATTGATGTAAGGGGGGTGTTAAAGTCCCCTATTACTGTATTATTATCAATGAGTTCCTTTATGTTTGTTATTAGTTGTTTTGTATATTTCAGTGCTCCCATATCGGGGCATAAATATTTACAATTGTTAGATCTTCTTGTTGTCTAGGCCCCTTTATTATGACATTGTGCCCTTCTTCATCTCTTGTTACAGTCTTCGGTTTAAAATCTAGTTTATCTGATATAAATATTGCTACTCCGACTTTTCTTTTGACTTTCTTTTGCATGATAAATGTTTCTCCAACCCCTTACTTTCAATCTGCAGCTGTCTTTAGGTGTAAAATGAGTCTCTTATAGGCAGCATATAGATGGGTGTTGTTTTTTTATCCATTCTGACACCCTATGTCTTTTGATTGGGGTGTTTAGTCCATTTCTTTCTGAGTAATTATTGATAGATATGTATTTAGTGACATTTTATTATTGCTTTGTCATTGTTTCTGGAGATTTTCTCTGTTCTTCTCTAGTCTTTGCCACTTTCAGTCTTCCTTTCTGAATCAAAGAGTCCCCTTTAATATTTCTTGTAGGGATGGTTTAGTGGTCATGAACTCCTTTAGTTTTTGTTTGTCTGGGGAACTCTTTATCTCTCCTTCTATTCTAAATGGTAGCCTTGATGGATAGAGTATCTTGGCTGCAGATTTTTCCCATTTAGCATGTGGAATATATCATGCCATTCTCTTCTGGCTTGCCAAGTTTCTGTGGAGAGATCTGCAGCTAGCCTTATGGGTCTTCCTTTGTAAGTTAAGGACTTCTTTTGTCTTGCTGCTTTTAGGATTTTTTTCTTTATCACCATATTTTGCAAATTTAACTACAATATGTCTTGGTATTGGCTTGCTTCTGTTGATTTTGATGGGAGTTGTCTGTGCCTCCTAGATTTGGATGTCTGTTTCCTTCCCCAGATTAGGGAAGTTTTCAGCTACTATTTCCTCAAATAAATCTTCTGCCCCCTTTTCTCTCTCTTCTTCTGGGACTCCTATGCTATGAATGTTATTATGTTTGGTGGAGTCACTAAGTTCCTTAAGTCTATTCTCATGATCCATATAGTTCTTTCTCTCTTTTGTTCAGCTTCATTATTTTCCATTAATCTATCTTCTATATTACTTATTCATTCCTCTGATTCTTCCATCCTTCTGGTCATTATATCTGGACAGTTTTGAATCTCAGTTACTGCATTTTTCATTTCTGCCCAATTGTTTTTTAGCTCTTTGATCTCTGTGGTAAGGGTCTCCCTGATGTCTTCCATGCTTTTCTCGAGGCCAGCGAGTATCCATGTGACTGTGCTTTAAATTCTCCATCAGGCATATTATTTATATCTGTTTCGAGTGGATCTCTGGCTGTGACCTTTTCTTGTTCTTTTTTTTTGGGATAAATTTCTCTGTCTTTTGGGATAAATTCCTCTGTCTTCTTCTGTACATTTTGTCTAGGTCTGTGTCTTTTCTGTGTTAGAAAATCCTGTTATGGGGTGCCTGGGTGGCTCAGTCGTTAAGCGTCTGCCTTCGGCTCAGGTCATGATCCCAGGGTCCTGGGATCGAGCCCCGCATCGGGCTCCCTGCTCCACAGGAAGCCTGCTTCTCCCTCTCCCACTCCCCCTGCTTGTGTTCCCTCCCTCGTTGTGTCTCTCTCTGTCAAATAAATAAATAAAATCTTAAAAAAAAAAAAAAAGGAAAAAAAGAAAATCCTGTTATATTTCCTGTTCCTGAGAGGGCAGGACTTGGTATAAGCAGGTTAGGCAGCCAGTGTTGGCTCTGTGCTGTTTACTGAAGTTTATTTATGCTGAGGGGCAGTGGAGGGAAATGGCACCAGCCAGATCCTTTGTCCCTGCAGAGGGAAGTCTGTGCTTACTGCTCTCAGGGAAGCCCTCCCAGGAGAGTGAGTAATTTCCCCTTGTGCTTCCCAGGTGTTTTTCAGATCTCTGTTTTCACACTGTCTCCAGGTTGCTTGCCTGCCTGAAGCAGCGCAGTGTACTTTAGGCTCTATCGGAGCCAAGCCTGCTGACTTTTATAATTGCAAACTTTAGAGATGTGCTATGGTGGGGGCCTGCATTGGTCTTCTGGGGGAGGGTCTCACTGTGTTGGGACCAATGCAGGTCTGACTGAGAAGGGCAGTCACACCAGAGCACAGAGGTATGGGATTTGGAGCAAAGCAGGCTAGACAGCCAGTGTCTGGGTTACCTGCCCTCAGCAGGTGCCTATGCTGAGGGCTGAGGAAGGGAAATGGTGCCTGCTGGCTCTTTTGTCTGGCACGAGCCAAGCTACGCATGCTGTTTGACAAAGTCCAAGTATGGGGGATGATCCTGAAAACAGGAGACTCCACAGCTGGCTCCTGCTATTCTCTTTCATTTTGTTTATGGCAATCTTTGTAATTGTGGGAATATTTCTGGGCTGGCTCCTGCTATTCTTTTTCATTTTATTTATGGCAATCTTTATAATTGTGGGAATATTTCTGGGGTTTCATGATAAAGTGACTACTCATCTTAGTTACGCCCATCTAAGCAATCATAATGAAACGAATTCCACGAAGAATTAGTTTCTATAGAACAAAATAACAAGACGGTCACGCTCTGTCTAGCACCTTTCTCTTTGCGTACTGTTTTTTAGTTTTAGCGAAAGCCAATAAGCAGAAATCAATAAAGGTCATGTTAATCATTACAAAGGAAAAATGAAAGAAGGCTATGGCTGTAATCCAGAAAATGATCTAAGATTTGGAAAAACAAAAATATCCTAACATATAAATAAAGTTCCTCCGAGGCTGTCAGGAGGAGATGCTTGCAACCTGATCCTGTGTCTGTGTCTCCTCATTCGCCGACGCCATCCTTTCCTACAAGAGACCCACCCCGGCTGGAGCTGGACTCCGGCATTTGCCCCTAGAGAGGCGACTCTGTGAATGCAACCTCTCACATACGCACTCCAAGAAGAGTGAACAGTCTCTGCCCATGCGTGTTAGGTGATCCTCAGATTGTGCCCTCTGCCCTGGGGTTGCTTGCCTGCCTTGTAACCAGGAGTAGGGCCACACTCTCAGAGCTCTACCCCAGCCAAGCCCGCAAACCTTTAAGACGGTCGCAAGAAGTCACAAAAATCAGCCCCTCTCATTTTCCTAGCCTAATAGCTTTGGGGAAGTGTTCTCCTTGTGTGTATCCCTATGTGCTCCACTCTATCTCATCTTTCACTGTGACCAGGGTTCGTTCCTTCAGTAGCACCCGCAATCTGTTTCTTCTACAAACTACATCTCCACACTTCCTACCTTCCTCCATGTGGTCTCTTCTCTCCCTCTAGTTGTGCAGTTTGTCCTGTCAGTCCACAGGTCAATTTCTTGGGTATTCAGAATTATTTGTTTGAGGGATGAGGAGAGCCTCGGGTCCTCCTACTATGCTGCTATCTTAGCTCCCCCAAATAGGACTTTAATTTTACTTTCCCATACTCAAAAGGCCCAATGAAGTAGCTTTCTAAAATAAATGGCATCCCAAAATCCTCTAGCAACCATTAATTGTATCTCATTTCTTTTATTCCCCCTGCCTTCAGGCATCACATATCTAGGACATCTTTCTCAGACTTGACTCAGACTTCACCTTTTAGAGAAAACCTCTTTACTGTTACACATTTGACTTCCTCACTAAACTGGGAAAGTGACAGGGCTAGGTTCTATTCATTGCAGTGTCTGACACATAATATGTGTTCGATAAACATCAGTTAGATTAAAACTTAGAGAATTTGGAGTTTCCAGGCTGGTGAATATGTGGAGATTCAGGGAGAGTGGTACGCTCAGAGAACATGGCAGCTCTGCACACTTTCTCATATACCTTGCCCTGTGCATCTCTTCCATCTGGCTGTTTCTGAGTTATACCCTTTCACAATATACTGGTGATCTAAAACATTAAAGAAAAAAAAACATTAAAGACTACATGGACACAAATATTTGCTTAAGAATGAGTAAAGAAAACAACATGAGACAAAAAGAAAACAAAGGAGCTGGTGGAGCTAAGTATATAAATTAAGATAAAAGTTAATGCTATTGCTGAACACATTTTGATTACCCAAATAAAAGTGACACTGTAAAAAGCAATAACCTGGGGAAGAGGCTTGTGAAAAGTACATTGATTACAAAAGAGATGTATAAGGTGACTGAAGGAAAAATGAGAGAAATGAAAAGTAGACCATGGAATACTTAGGGATGATCAGGGTAAATTTAAGAAAGCATACCAAGTGAAGTATTAAAGACAGTATCAAATATGAAAGAAAATGTTACTGAAATGAAGACATGGGTGTGCAGATGGGTAGTCTCATTATACTCCAAGAAAATGAAATTAACAACTACAACAATATATATCATGATGTGGTCAATTAAACTGCACAGTAAAAATGCAAAATTCAGGTGCCTGGGTGGCTCAGTTGGTTAAGCAACTGCCTCCAGCTCAGGTCATGATCCCGGGGTCCTGGAATCGAGTCCCACACTGGGCTCCCCCTGCTCTACAGGGAGCCTGCCTCTCCCTTTCCCTCTGCCTACCACTCCCCTGTTTGTGCTCTCTCTCTGTCAAATAAATAAATAAAATCTTAAAAAATAATAAAATAAATAATTAAAATGCAAAATTTTATACTTTAAGAAATGTTGCAGTTCATTTAGAAGGATAAAAATAAATGCCCTCTGAATTACTTGTAATTAATAAGGCAACATAAGTGAAAATAAATATCTAGAACATTTTGAAGGGAAAAATAAAATAAAACATAGGGAATTTGAACCGAAAGACCTATCTGAAGATGACGGAAACAGATAAACTATGTATTGAGGGTTCTCAAGTAGCTGCCAAGAAAATTATTCAAAGCTTGCAAATAAGGCAAAAAAGGTGAGTTGCACATCCTTTCTGTATCATGTGAGAGCAAAGCCCACCCGAGGACTGACGAGGACAGGTTGCCAACAAACTTTTATCTGTAAAGGTCTAGGTAGTAAATATGTTCGGCTTCGTGGGCTTTAGCACTCTTGCTTGAGTACTCGGGTCTTCCACTGTAACACAAAAGCAGTCATAGACAATAAGGAATGACCTTGGCTGAGTGCCAGTAAAACTTTATTTATAAAATACATGGGCTAAGTTTGGCCAGAGGATCACAGCAATGTAAAGTTTATCCCATCATTTACCATCGATTAAAGGTCCCAGAATTAGGACATTACTTTGTTAAAAAAAGAAACATGACCAAAGCGGAGTCACTTGTGTTAAGGCCCACCAAACCTGTAACACCTAACTGGCAACCTAGTTGCAGTTTGAGTCTATCCCAAAAGTGGAATTTTTTTTTTTAATTTTTTGTCTTTTTAAAGATTTTATTTATTTGACAGAGAGAGACACAGCAAGAGAGGAAACACAAGCAGGGTGAATGGGAGAGGGAGAAGCAGGCTTCCTGCTGAGCAGAGAGCCCGATGCAGGGCTGGATCCTAGAGCCCTGGGATCACGACCTCAGCCGAAGGCAGACGCTTAACGACTGAGCCACCCAGGTGCCCCCCAAAAGTGGAATTATAAACCAGTCAGTCTGGAAATTTCTGATCAGCACTAATGAGGTCATCTTCATGATAAGACCACCTGAAACAATCCCTTCTTTTCCTTTGCTACTAGCTTCCTTGCCCCACCCGCCTGCCTCCAAAAGCTTTCCATTTTGCATAATTTCTCAGAGCATCTCTCTACCTGCCTATCTATGAATGGCTGAGTAAAGCCAATTTGCTCTTCAAATTGACTCAATTAAATATCTGTTCTTTAGGAGTTGTTAACTTGAAACTTTTTGTTTGGAAGAGATGCAAATAACTTTGTCAGTGGAAGAGATAATTCCAAAGATTTATGGCCAACTGGGCATTTTATACCTCCTACATCTTATCCTGTAAGCGTCCTTGCTTCTCAGATGCTCTTTGAATTGGCTCTAACATCTCGACTGGTTCCTTCATTACTGGATGAGTTAAGTAAAATCTTTGAAACGTGTCCATTTTATATTTGCCAGAGAGTCACAATTTTACCTTTTTGAAAATTATACTTGAACATATATCATAAGGCTGCAAACAGTCACAGGTTTTTTCCACTATTACAGGCAAAGTGCTAGTGGTTGTGCACACTGCATTTCCTCAAATTTTGAAGAGGTGGGTCAACACCGTAAGATAGAGGTGTAAATACCTGGTTCTAAACTTAAGTTTATTTCAAATCTTGGTGGACAGGTGGCTGTAAGAGCCAAAACAGGTATCTCATGAAACCTCTCCATACACTGCAATTAGGGTGACGTTCATATTAACAATAGTTAAAGTAAATCCATATTTCAAGCAGAGTTGATAATTTTGAATTTTTGACCCATTTCTTGCAAAATGTGCTAGATTCTTGTTGGTTTTTCCTTGCCAAGTAGCTGATGAAGATCCACTACCAGAGGAATATTTATCAGGGCTTCTGTGGATTCCTGTTTGCTGGTACATGCAGTGCATATTAGTTATTTTTCAAACCAGCCACTTCTCGGTAGGAGTCTTTTAAAGCCACTTGTCCATGTGTAAGGACAAGTTTAATTGAACCTGATATTATCTGCACTTAATCAGACACTCACAATCTGCAATAAGTTACTACACTCTGAAGGGGTTCAGAGAAGCAAGTTACCACTATGTGAAGCTTCTATTCTTCCCTGAAAAGGTAACAGGTGACACAAATTCAGGGTGACAAACCCAGTGTAGACTGGTATTTTAAATATCAGTACTGAGTTTGAATTCTTGCTTTTTTCATAAAAATAAAATGAAGCAGAAATTCTTTTTTTTTTTTTTCTTTCTTTCTTCCTGCATCTCAGTGGTTTTTCTTGCATTCCCCTGGGGTACACAGAGCCCACTGGAGTCTGAGAAAAAGATGTCATTACTTTTCAAGTCTGAGGTTTGGCAGTAGCTAAATGGGTACCACCACTTGGTGGCAGCGGTGTCCCATGACTGTGGGATTCGTTTTGCAGGGATAAACCTTTTCTAAAAGATTAAGTGTAAGCAGTTAATGGCAAGCAGTGACAACAGGCACTCAGCCTGACACAGGCCCTTCCTCGTGACTGTTGACAACGTTGTAGTGTACCTGAGTCCTGTGCTTCTGGAAAGCAGTATGGTAAAAAACACCTCCCTGACCCTTTTGTTTTCCCCAAGTCTCCCCCAATTCCTTTGTGTTCTAGGAAAGGGCTTACTCAAAGAGTCGCCCTTCCCCATTTGACTTATATAAACCTCACTGTCCACTCTTTCGATGACTCCCAGAATTCTCACAGATGATTCCTGTTTGCCTGTGACCAGGCCAAATGCAGACCCTTTTCCCCCCTTTTCAGAACCTGATGACAAGAGCAGACATAGATCCTCCAACTTCCCATTCTTTGATATAATTGATAAGCTAAGATTAAAACTATTTGTTCCCCTGAAGCTGGCTAACCATAGAGAAAAATATTTCCTGTTCAGTTACCTGACTTACAAAACAACCAAACTCTAAATCATCCCACCCATAGTCTGTTTACCCCTCCCTACGTAAATCTAAGGCAAAACCTCCCTGCAGATGTACCCTGATCTTTGGATCTAGGTTGTTCTCCTTAACACAATAGCCCAAAGAAAAGCAATCTTACTTGTCTGGTTTTGACTTTGACACATCCACCGATTCCTCCTTAAAAAAGCTTCACCCTTACCAAACCTAAGCCTGCCATCTGGCAGACAGATTACTCTTTACTCTGCACAATGTCTCCTAGATAAATCTTCTCCCAAAGAAGATAAATGCCCCTTCATTTTTAATACTAAGATAAGGAAACTGAAGGGACTCCATTTTAGAAAGGCTCTATTTCTGCTGTTTCTCTAAGTCCCATTTACTCATGTTCTATACTTCGTATTTGAGTAAACCAAAGAAGCTATGTTCCCACTCCAAGGGGGAAGAAAAAAGTTAATCACTTTCTGAGTTTCGTCCTAGGCCCCCAAACACCTGATGACATCTAAAAAGAACTGGATCCCAAATGTGTTTTAGGACATTCACTTAGAACAAACCTTGGTGGACACTGGCGTCAATATCCCCTACCTTTGGTGATTTAGGGAATAACACCTAATGCTGACCTGACACTCACCTTTGGCTACACCCCATCCTAGATTCCTGAAGGAACTCATACCCTGGCCCCTTTCCAATATAAACCCCTCATCCCAAGCGACAGGAAGACTCACTTTTCTGTCTCTCAGACCCTCCATCTGCTATACTCTATCACTTACACTATTTAATAAACCCTGTTCTCACTTCCTCTTGGCTTGCATTTGATTTCTATCCCACACAAAGCCAAGGACCCCCTTGGCTGGTTATGCAGGACCCCCCTCTGGGTTCTCAGACCTGGCCTGCCTATGTCAATACCCAAGCTTCATAGAACATATGTATCTCTCAACATAGTATTTCCAGCCAATATTTATATAGAAAACCTTCAATTACCTCTTAAACATAATACAATATATTTTTTTTTAATTTTATTTTTGAGAGAGAGAGAATGACAGAGAGAATGAGAGGGGTGAGAGTCAGAGGGAGAAGCAGACTCCCTGCTGAGCGGGGAGCCTGATGCAGAACTCAATCCTGGGACTCCAGGATCATGACCTGAGCTGAGGCAGTTGCTTAACCAACTGAGCCACCCAGGCACCCCCATAATACAATATTTTTAACAAAGTGAAATAGAAAGAAGTCTTTCATTCTAAATACTATTGATGTTTCTTCAGAGTTAGCTGTGGGTTGCATTCTGTGCCCCGCCCCCCAAATATATTGAAGTCCTAATCCCTTGTACTTGTGAGTATGACCTTGTTTGGAAATAGGGTCTTTGCAGATGTAATTAAAATGTCCATTAAGATGAGGTCATACTCAAGTAGTATGGGCCCTTGATCCAATATGACTGGTATCTTTATAAGAAAAGACACAGAGATGACATGCACAGGGATAATGTCATGTGACAATGTAAACAGTAATTGGAATGATGCCTCAGCAAGTCAAGGAACACCAAGATTATTGGCAACTCCAGAAGCTAAGAGAAAAGTATGGAATAGATTCTTTCTTAGAGCCTTTGGAAAGAGTATGGCTCTGTTAACCCCTTTGATTTGGGTCTTCTGGCCTCCAGATTTGTGAAAGGATAAACTTCTGGGGTTTTCTAAGCCTTCCAACTTATGACGCTTTGTTATAGCAGCCCTAGGAAGTAAATAGAGTCTTTGTTCAAATTTTTGAAAATTGTGGAATCGATTGTCCAGAAAACGGAGACAGTATGGGTCCATTGGGGGTGTTACAGCAAAAACTGCACTGGACCAAGTTAAACTGGTGGAGGAGACTTTATCCGAGGCTACTGCAATAGGAGAGAGGCCAGCACAAAGTCTGAACTCAACTCCACAGCAGCAGAGGGACCAGGGCTTTTCAAAGGCTGGGGTGAGCTGGTGGAGGATGTCAGTGGGACGTCACAGGCCATTTGTATTTGCTAACTGACTTTACCCAAAGAAAAAATAAATTTCTCTTATCTTTACAACATGAAATAGTTTTGTAACTTGGAGCAAGGAAACTTGGAGTTGGCTCCTTCCCTCCTGTGGATGCTGACCGAGAGGGATGCTAGTTCCTTTGCTGAATAAATTTCAAAGAGATGGTCCCCAGGTTCTTGAGACTTCCCTGGGTTGTAAAACTGACAAGAGGCTTTTTAACAGATTTACATCTCAAAAGGGTAAAGAAAGAATTTTAAGTTTTCTAAAGTAAATATTCTAAGTAAAGGGAGCTTCAGGGGCCTAGAGTCAGGAAGAAGCCTTTTTAACTGAAGTAAAGCTGAAGAGAACAGGAAAACATCTTGGTCAGCAGCCTTTGACTGTACAAAATCTGCTGTGTTACTGATTATATTAATTATTTGGTGACAGAGAAACAATATTTTAAGCATTTCACACCTAACAAAATAGTTTGGATTTTTAAACATTATATATAGGCATATTACCACACTGTAGTTGCCTGTTTAAGAAAGTGGTTGAGGGCTTAGGGTTGACATAATGTAAGTTTTCCTACTTAAACGAGAAATAGCAGATTAGCATTTGCATGCAGAACAACTGGTTTTCAGTAACAAATTACTTACTGATGGACAGAAGATGACTACATTTCTAAATTTTTTTTTTTTAGACATTTTTTAATCATAGAGCCAAATTTCTTTTAAAGAACCACCTGTCTGACAGAGTGATTCAGTGCAGACCCACCACATTCTAAATCCTAGAACAAGGCCATGTTTAATGAGCTTTCTCCCAGCATCCCCCACTTCTAGCTCCACTCTCATCAAGATCCAAGACAGATGGGCCATCAACTCAAAGATCAACAGCAGGACAGTCCCACTGGCACATTGCCTAGAAAGCTTGGGAGTGAATAACAAACATCTGTTCTAAAATCTACAACACGGATCCAAGGAGGAATCAGCTGCTAGCCATATTCCCTCTACCCCAAGACAATGCTTTTAAATTGCTGTTGGATGCCAAGAATTAAAAAACAAAAACGTACACAATAGAATAGAAAATAAACAATGCATTAGGTGATGTGAGGCTAAGTATTAGTTCAGTCAGGTAGGTATGTATGTAGGTAGGTTATGTATATGTGTCCTAGGTCATAATGTAAGGTGCATTCCTTTGAGAACTGTTCTAGGAAGTCCCCAGTAGTACTTGAAAGAAAGGGAAAAGGGGTCAATTAATACTAAATGTCTTAGACATCGATAGACTAGGATTTGAGATCTGGTCCCATTCTTCCAATTCACCTGCCAACGGATATTACTGGTAGTCCAAATCACTCAAGGAATTTTCAGCTGTCCCAAGTTTGGCATTTGAAACCCAAAACTCATTGCATTACCACCATCCTCTGGTTTCTCTAACCTCTTGGCAAGCAGCCTCTTTCACTCGCTTCTGGTAGGCCAGTAAGGAGCAAACTGGGCAGATAATTTTTTTTTTTTTAATCATGTCAATAGATAGATGAGGACAAACAAAAATAATCTCAAGGGATGATAGAGAACATCTTAAATCAAGCTCCATCATTCTTACGAATGAGAAAAAGTTAATGCCATTGACATGAAATGATTTACTTGAAGTCACACACACATTTACTTGAACTTAGTGACAGATTTAGAGCAAGAACTTTGGTCTTCAAATTTCCCAACCTGGGTTCTCCCTGCTAACTCCATGCCTGCTGACAGAGAGATGTGTGCACCGTACTCAGGTGTGGATATGTTTTCATTACACTTTACTTAAGAGTCTGCATACTGGATGGTCTGGAACACAGCAAACAGTGGTGAATGTAGCTGACATTCTTTTCCATTCTTCTTCAATTTACCTGGAGTCAAAGTGTCTTGCAGGGGGACCCCGAATCCACTAATTTGAGTTTGATGCCACTAATCATACAGCAGTTATTTAAGTGGGGCTGGAGGATAGTAACTACCAGGAGTCTTCTGAATAGTGAGTTTCTGTATCTGTAGCTTACTGATGACTGAAGGAAATTTTTTGTTTAAAGATTTATTTATTTGAGAGAAAGAGAGCATGCACGAGCAGGGGGAGAGGCAGAGGGCGAGACTCTTCAAGCAGACTCCCTGCTAAGAATGCAACCCTATGAGGGGGCTTGACCCCAGGAACCATGAAATCACGACCTGAACCAAATCCAAGAATCACACACTTAACTGACTGAGCCACCCAGGTGCCCCATGACTGATGGAAATTTTATCTACAGCTTATTAAAACACCCAAAGAGAAAGCAAAACAAAACTACAAGTGGTTTGAAACTTAAAATTTTTCAAATAAAATTTCTAGTTATGCCTCAATAAGGCAGAATTAAAAAAAAGAATTTTCTTAACCCTGAATTCCAAGACAAAATTCTACAAAATGAAAGTCCTAGTGAAAGTCTGGGAATGTTTTTGCCATTTTTCATTGTTCAGTAGATACAATTTTAATTCATTGCACTATTATTATTTTTTAATTGTGAAAGGATTCCCACCACCTAGTTAATTAACACATCCATCCTCATACATACATTCTTAGTGAGAACATTTAAGTTGGCAAATTACAATTATATAATACAGTGTTATCGACCATAGTCATAATATTTTACATTAGATCCTCAGACCTTATTCATCTTATAGCTGAAAGTTTGTACCTTTTACCAACCTTTATTTCTCCCACTCCCCAGCCAGTGGCAACCACTTTTCTACTCTTCTTCTGAGTTTGACTTTTTTTTTTTAAGATTCCATATATAAGTGGGGCACCTGGGTGGCTCAGTTGGTTAAGTATCCAACTCTCGATCTCAGCTCAGGTCTTGATCTCAGGGTCATAAGTTCAAGCCCTGTATTGGGCTCCACATTGGACATGGAGACCACTTAAAAAAAAAAGATTCCATATATAAGTGATACCATGCAGTATTTGTCTTTCTCTAAATTCTCTAAATTTGGTTTATTTCACTTAGCATAATGCCCTCAAGCTCCATCCATGTTGTCACAAATGTCAGGATTGCCTTCTTTCTCATGGCTGAATAATATTCCATTGTATGTCTATACCATCTTCTTTCTCCGTTCGTCTGTTGGTGCACACTTAGGTTGTTTCATATTTTGGCTAGTGTGAACAGTGCTGTAATGAACATGGGAGTGCAGATATCTCTTTGGTATTCTGTTTTCATTTCCTTTGAATATATGCTCAGAAATGGGATTGTTGGATCATATGGTAGTTCTATTTCTAATTTTTTGAAGAACCTTTATACTGTTTCCCATAGTGTGTCCACCAATTTTACATTCCCATTAACAGGGCACAAGTGTTCCCTTTTCTTCACATCCTTGCCAACACTTGTCATCTCTTGTCTTCTTTTCGATAGCCATCATAACAAGCATGAGGTGATATCATTGTGCTTTTGATTTGCATTTCCCTGATGATTAGTGATGTTGAGTACCTTTTTGTGTACCTGTTGGCCATTTCTATGTCTTCTCTAGAATAATATCTATTCAGATCCTCTGCCCATTTTTGACTGGATTAATAAATACATAATTTTATAAGACAATAAGTAAATCTGAATTCATTTTAAATAAGCTATACACATCATTTCCAACACTCCTCCCTTTTTTTTAGCCCAAATCAAAGTTTTTCTAAATTTCTCTTTACAATGAATGCTTTGTGCAGCATGACTGTGCAGAATTCAGATTCCAATATTTATGGCCAATCCAAAGTAAAGTTGGCAGGTGGCTCCTGTCAAAATCCAGAAACTGTTAGAAATAAAATCAGGTCAACAAATTGTATTTAGTAAGAGTTTATTGTGCATTGAAGAACAGTTTGCAAACTGGGAGTCTTCAAACCAACAGTGACTTGAAGCCTAGAGGCAGCTAATATAGTAAAAACACGGAAGCTATTTCATCTTTATGATTGGTCACAGCATTGGGGTTTTCCAAAAGACAGGGAATTGGTTAAAAGTCATCTTCTTACGCCATTTTTGGAAAACAATTTAGGTTTTATTTATGATTTACAGAGGCATTTACAAGAAACAATCCAAACTGTTTTGCTTATGTTGCAAAATAAGTTACATTAGGTTTTGCTTATGTGGTTTAACTTGTTCTGTCTGTTCAGGGGATTTTCATGTCTGGTCTCCATTTTGTATTTATTTTAACCCATCTAAAAGGTGTTCACTTGAGATATTAATATAAGTTTTTCCCATACACGAAGAGCAATTAAGGTAAATTACAAAGCACCTGCCCACCAGAAGCATAAACAGGTTTTAAAATTAAAAGTTAATTTTGAGCCAGATGATGCTGAAGCAAAAATCATCTCACAGAGCATCCCATCCAACCTTCATTTAAGGATGAAGTTTTTTCATTTAATGAAAGACCCTCAATGAGAACTCACAGTGTGTCATTACACTTCAGTCATTGGTCACCAAATATTTATTAAGCACCAGCTTTGTGCCAGACACTACTCGGTTCTGGGAAGACAAAAGGAAAAAGATAAGGTCCCAGCCCTTGCCAAACTTACAGTCCAGTGGGGAAACAAACCACAAAAACTGAACAAGGAAAATAGGTCTTAACAAATTCCAAAAAATGCTATATAAAAAAAACAACAAGCTACTTTTAGAGAGCATAAAAAGGACTGTCTAAAACAATCAGGTGGTTAAGAAAGGTCTTTTAGAAGAGATGACATTCAAGGAGAAAACTAAATGAGAAAGTCTGCTGTGGTTGGTTGAAGGAGAAGCTTCAGGAAAAGGGAAAAGCATGCAAAATCTTAGGATAGGAAAGAACCTGTGTACTCCAGGACTGGAGAAAGGCTTGGATACTGGGAGCTTAGTGAGTAAAGGGTGCAGGTTGCTTTCTCTTTAGCTTCAATCTTTTCTCCTCAAAGGAGGAGCCTGGTAAATAAAACAGATGAAGGCACAACTTCTCTGATAGAACACTCCTCCATGAATCCCTTAGCATGTGAAGCACTCAGAACTAAGCTTGGCTCATAGTGCTTAACAAATGATGGCTTTTTAAAAAAAATAAATGTTGGCTCTTTTATTTTAAAGATTTATTTATTTATTTAAGAGAGAGAGAGCACATACACATACACATGCACATGCAAGTTGGGGGAGGGGCAGAGGGAGAGACTCTCATGCAGACTCCCCGCTTAGCATACAGCCTGAGGCAGGGCTTGATCTCTTGACCCATGAGATCATGACTTGAGACAAAACCAAGACTCGGATACTTAACTGAGTCACCCAGGTGCCCCAAATCTTTTTTTTTTTTAAGATTTTATTCATTTCTTTGAGAGAGAGAGAGAGAGCATGTGCATGTGTGCTTGAGTGAGTGGGGGGAGGGGCAAAGGGAGACGGAGAGAAGCTCAAGCAGACTCCCCACTGAGTGTGTGTGGAGCCTGACACGACCCTGAGGTTCGATCCCATGGCCCTGAGATCCTGACCTGAGCCCCCAAAATCAAGAGTCAGCTGCTTAACCAAATAAGCCACCCAGGTGCCCCCAAATGTTGGCTATTTTCAAAGGCAAAGATAGAAAGCTTTATTCCTCCTTTCCCAACTTTCCAGGTGTCCCAGTAAGGCACTCAAAGAAATGCCTAGGGTTCCAAAGAACAGAGTTTGATAATCATTGCACTATTGCTGCTTCATCACAGAGGAATATGATTTTCTGAAACCATGTTGTTTATAAAATCAACTTAATACACAGAGTTTTTGTAGACACTTGATTAGTGGAGGAATTCTGATTAAAAGTTACACCTCAGGGCTCCTGGGTGGCTCAGTCAGTTAACCCTCTACCGTCGGCTCAGGTTGTGATCCCAGGGTCCTGGGATCAAGCCCCGCATCGGGCTCCCTGCTCCGCGGGAGGCCTGCTTCTCCCTCTCCCACTCCCTCTGCTTGTGTTCCCTCTCTCGCTGTGTCTCTCTCTGTCAAATAAATAAATAAAATCTTAAAAAAAAATAAAAAAATAAAAGTTACACCTGGGTCTTGATTTATGGAGCCTTTTACAGAACACAATACTAAGAAAGAAACAATGTAAAGAGTTTCAGATAAGGCACAATTGACCGAGTAAATGAAGTAGCAAAAGAGGGCAATCAAGAAAAGATCGATGGCAAATGTGATCTGGTCCAGTGCTTCTCAAACATTCATACATAAGGATCACGTGAAAAACTTGTTAAAACAACGGTAGGGCTTCTGATTTGGCAGTTTCAAGGAGGGTCTTGAGAGTTTGCATTTCCAGCAAGTTCCTAGATGATGCTGGCGTTGCTACCTTAGAGACTGCACTCTGAGAACCCCTGGTCTAGATCCTGGAGACCAGGAAAAATGAAATGGGACTGAAGTGGGAAACAAAGGCAAAAGGAAATGTAGATCAAATTAAATGTCCTTATAACCCAAAGCCCATTGACAAACACTTGAGGCAGGCAGAGTATAACCTTCCTCCAGGAAGCTCCCAATTGTTTGTTTTTTTTTTAAGATTTTATTTATTTATTTGAGAGAGAGAATGAAAGAGAGCACATGAGAGGGGGAAGGGTCAGAGGGAGAAGCAGACTCCCTGCTGAGCAGGGAGCCCAATGCGGGACTTGATCCTGGGACTCCAGGATCACGACCTCAGCCGAAGGCAGTCGCTTAAAGAACTGAGCCACCCAGGCACCCGAGGAAGCTCCCAATTGTTTTAATGTTAATGCCTCACTAGAGGGAAAATCAACCTGGGTTTAACAATAGCAAGGCCTCTGGGGAGTCGTCTTTAGCATATGAAAGTCCTTTTGGAACTTCCCCTATCTTTACTTGCCCCAGCCCCAAGGAGGACAATCAGTTGCCCTTGCGATCCCCGGGCAGCAGGGAGCCCAGGAGGCTGAGCCTCAGCAGCTGCTCTTTTTGCCCAGGGTTCCTGTCCGCGGGCTTTAGTAAAACTACCTTTCTGCACCACAGATGTCTCAAGAATTCTTTCTTGGCCGTCAGCTCCGGACCCCACCAACCTCACCAACATTCAAAAAAACTACCTCAGGACCAGACTGAGGGACAGGTCGTGCCCAAGTATGCAGTTGTTTTTGGCAGAAGTAGCCACCTCTCAAAGTTAGAGGTGGGTAAGGGTTAGCCATTCACCTGCACACTCCCTTCCAGGTTACAATGAAAGCACGTCTGCGGCACACAGACCTTCATTTGCTAACAGATACAAAACAATACAGAAGCCCTGCTCTGTAGGTTCAACAAAGACCCGCTATCTGTCCCTTTAGGCTCTTGGAACACACCTAGCCTAACATGCTCACTCAGTTCATCAGAATGAGTCCGCCTTAGAGACTGACTCCAAATACTGCAAGCCCGTGACAGGATTCAAGTCGTTTAGGGGTCAAGATCTGGATGCCATCCTTCGGGCTATAGGCTTCCAGAACTCTGGATTCTTGGACCCTGTTCGTGCAAGAATGGAAGCATTTCTAAAATCTTTCAGCCAATCCACACTTTTGAATATCGCTAATTTCATCCATAAACACCCATTTCTAATATTCATTTTGATAATTTGTAAAGCTTCTGGCGTTTCAGAAGTAAAGATAACTCAAGCTGGGGTGCCTGGGTGGCACAGTGGGTTGAACATTGGACTCTTAGTTTCGGCTCAGGTCGTGATCTCAGGGTCGTGGGATTGAGCCCTGAGTTAGGATCCATGCTCAGTGCAGATTCTGCTTAAAGATTCTCTCTCCCTCTCTTTCTGCCCCTCCCCTGCTCTCTTCTTTCTCTAAAATAGATAAATAAATCTTAAAAAAAAAAAAAAAAGATAACTCAAGCTTTGTGATGGCTACTTCTATACTATAGTCTTTCTAATTAATCAGCCCCCATGGTGTACCCCTGGACGATCCTGCAGGATACCTACTGTTTATGCTTATATTTTTATTTTTTTATTTTTTATTTATTTATTTATTTTTACAGATTTTATTTATTTGACAGAGCAAGATACACAGCGAGAGAGGGAACACAAGCAGGGGGAGTGGCAGAGGGAGAAGCAGGCTCCCTGCAGAGCAGGGAGCCCGATGCGGGACTCGATCCCAGGACCCTGGGATCGATGCTCATATTTTTAAATGACAATTAGTTTGTAAAAGTCACAAGATAGTTTCAAAAATGAAAAAGTGATTTTTAATAAAATTGAGGAAAGACAGAACATTCAGATTCACTCAGAAGTGGAATATACTCTGATTTAGCCTGGCACACTATTGTGGCTTAAGAATGACCTGGGGAATAGGGTCTCTTGAAATTCTTTAAGTTTATACTGCAATAAGGTTCTGCTCCTGCTCTTCTTCCCTCTGTGCTCATCCTCCCTGCACCTTCCTTGTAAGACATCTTCTTTTAATAACTTGTGATGTATTTGTTTGTGCTATTTCTGGTGCTTTATCCTTAGCCAGATAGAGTGGAGAGCCAGTTAGGCAAAATCCCAGAGCACAAATCTATGAGTAGGGAGGATTACCATATGATTATCTTCCAAATGGTAAAATTTTGGATCAAAAGGAGGTGCCAAAAGTAATCGTAATTCTAGAATTTTTGATATATTTGTTCATTGATCAACAAATTGGTTTCATTATTTTGCTGGATCTATACGATGATTTAACTGCAAGACCATATTAAAAATAATATTCTAAGAAAATAAAAACAAGATATATGTGCATATATTAAGGTGAAATTTAAAACCTTTATGTTGATTATACAAATATTAAAAAATAATATAGAAAAATAATTATTTTAGGTACATATTCACATACTTTAATTTCTTTTTTTTACCTTTATTGAGGTATAATTGATATATAAAATTTATATTTAAAATGTACAATGTGCTGATTTGACATACACATGCTTTGTGAAATGATTACCACAATCAGGTTATTTAACACTTCCATTACCTCACATGCTTACAATATGATGTCAAATACATAAATTGTGGGGCAGGATGGGGGGGAGAGAATAAAAACGTAGTGCTTTTAGAATATGTTCAAACTTAAGCAACCATCAACTTAAAATAGACTGCTATAGGCATAGGGTGTTACATATGAACCTCATCATAACCAAAAACCAAAAAAACTATAATAGATACACAAAAAATAAAGAGAGAGGAATGTAAACATAACACTAAAGAAAGTCATCAAATCACAAGAGAGTGAGAGAAAACAACAAGAGAGAACTACAAAAACAACCAAAAATAATGAACAAAATGGCAATAAGTACATACCTATCAAAGAAGAAGAGCAGGTATTAATTCCTTTAAATGTAAATGGACTCAAGGCTTAATTCAAAAGATGTAGGATAACTGAATGGATAATAAAACAAGACACATTCAAATGCTGCCTACAAGACACTGACTTTAGACCTAAAGACACACACAGACTGCAAGTGAAGAGATAGAAAAAGGCATTCCATGTAAATGGAAACAAAAATAAAGGTGGAGTAATAACACTTATATCAGAGAAAATACTTTAAGACAAAGACTATAATAAGAGACAAAAAAGATATTACACAATGATAAAAGTATCAATCCAACTAGAGAATATAACGACTGTAAATATTTATACCCCCAACAAAGGAGCACCTAAATATATATAGCAGATGTGACTAGACATAAAGGGAGAAACTGACAATAGTACAATAAAAATAGAGAACTTTAACACCCCACTTACATCAATGGATAGATCATACAGACAGAAAATCAATAGGAAACACTGGCTTTGAATGACATGTTAGACCAGATGGTCTGATTCATGCAGAATAATCCATCTAAAAAGTGGAATACACACTCTTTTCAAATGCACATGGAACATTCTTCAGAATAGATCAGGCCATAAAACATGTCTCAATAAATTTAAGAAGAATGAAATCATATCAAACATCTTTTCTGATCACAACAATATGAAACTAGAAATCAATAACAAGGAAAAAACAAAAACATGTAGAGGCTAAACATCATGCTACTAAACAACCAATGGGTCAATGAAGAAATCAAAGATGAAATAAAAAAATACCTTGAGACAAATGAAAATGGAAACACAATGTCCCCAAATCTTTGGGACACAGCAAAAGTAGTTCTAAAAAGGAAATTTGTAGTAATACAGGCCTACCTCAAAAAAACAAGAAAAAATCTCAAATAAAAAAATCTAACCTTATACCTAAAGGAACTAGAAAAAGAACAAGTAAAGCTCAAAATTAGTAGAAGGAAGGAAATAATAAAGATCACAGTGGAAATAAGTGAAATAGAGAGTGAAAAAGCAATTGAAAAGATCAATACAACTAGGAGCTTGTTCTCTGAAAAGATTAGTAAAATTGATAAGCCTTTAGCTAGACTTATCAAGAAAGAAAAAGAGGACTCAAGTAAATAAATCAGAAATGAAAAAGGAGAAGTTACAACCAACACCACAGAAATACAAAGGATTATAAGAGATTATCATGAAAAATATTATGTCCACAAATTGGAAAACCTAGAAGAAATTAATAAATTCCTAGAAATGTACAATCTTCCAAGACCAATTCAGGAAGAAATAGAAAAGCTGGACAGATTACTGGTAATGAAATTTAATCAGTAATCATAAAACTCCCAACAAACAAAAATCCAGGACCAGATGGCTTCACAGGTGAATCCTACAAAACATTTAAAGAAGGATTAATACCTATCCTTCTCAAACTATCCAAAATTGAACAGGAAGGAAGGCTTCCAAATTTGTTCTATGAGGTAATTGATTACTTGATACCAAAACCAAAGACACTACGAAAAAGAAAATTATAGGCCAATATTCCTGAGGAACATAGATGCAAAAAGCCTGAACAAAATACTAGCAAGCTGAATTCCATAATATTTTAAAAGGATCATTCACTATGATCAAGTAAGATTTATTCCAGAGGAGCAAGAATGGTTCAATATCTGCAAATCAATCAGTGATACTTCACATTAACAGAATATAAGATAAAAATCATATGATTGTCTTAACAGGTGGAAAAAAAGTATTTGACAAATTTAACATCCATTCATGATAAAAACTCTCAACAAAGTGGGTATGGAGGGAACATACATCAACATAACAAAGGCCACATATGACAAATCCACAGCTAACATCATACTCAACTGAAAAGCTGAAAGTTTTCTGTAAGATCAGGAACAAATCAAGGATTCTCACTTTTATTCAACATAATACTAGATGTATGAGCTACAGCAATCAGAAAAGAAAAAGAAGGGGTGCCTGGGTGGCTCAGTTGTTAAGCGTCTGCCTTCAGCTCAGGTCAGGGTCCCAGGGTCCTGGGATAGAGCCCCGCATCCGGCTCCCTGCTCAGTGGGAAGCCTGCTTCTCCCTCTCCCACTCCCCCTGCTTGTGTTCCCTCTCTTGCTGTGTCTGTCAAGTAAATAAAATCTTTAAAAATAAATAAATAAAAGACATCCAAATTGGTAAGAGAGAAGTAAGACTGTCACTATTTGCAGATGACATGATACTATGCATAGAAAACCCTACAGACTCCACCAAAAAACTACTAGAATAAATAAATTCAGTAAGTTGTAGGATACAAAATTAGAAATTTTGTAAATTATAGAAATCTGTTGTGTATCTATACACTAATAATGAACAAGCAGAAAGAGAAATTAAGAAAACAACCTCATTTACAATTGCATCCAAAGGAATAACATACCTAGGAATAAACTTAAAGAAGGAGGTGAAAGACCTGTATTCTGAAAACTATATAAAATGATGAAAGAAATTGAAGACACAAATAAATGGAAAGATATTTCATGCTCATGGATTAGAAGAATTAATGTTAAAATGTCCATACTACCCAAAGCAATCTACAGATTTAATGCAATCCCTATCAAAATACAAAGAGCATTTTTCACAAAACTAAAACAAATAACATTAGAATCTGATGGAACCACAAAAGACCCCAAATAGTCAAAGCAATGTTGAGAAAGAAGAATAAAGCTGGAGGTACTGCACTCCAGATTTCAAACTATACTACAAAGCTACAGTAATTAAAACAGAAATAGGTATATAGATCAATTGAACAGAAGAGAGAAATAAACTCATGCTTATATGGTCACTTATTCTATCAGAAAGGAAGCAAGAATATACTATGGTGAAAAGACAGTAATAAATGATACCGGGAAAACTGGACAGCTACTGCAAAAGAATAAAACTCAACTACTTTCTCACACCACATATCAAAATAAACTCAAAATGGATTAAAGACCTAAATGTAAGATCTGAAACCATAAAACTGAAAGAAAACATAGGTAGAAACCATAAAACTCTTAAAAGAAAAAGAAATCTCTTAGACATCGGTCTTATTAGCAACATGTTTTTGGATCTGTCTCCTCAGGCAAGGGCAAGAAAAGCAAAAATACACAATTGGGACTACACCAAAATAAAAAGCTTTTACACAGTGAAGGAAACCACCAACAAAACAAACAGGCAATCTACTGAATGAAGGAAGATATTTATAAATGACATACCGGATAAAGGGTTAATATCCAATATGTATAAAGAGCTCATACAATTCAACACCAAAGAAACAAACAATCCGATTAAAAAATGAGCGGAGGACTTAAATAGATGTTTTTCTTTTTCTTTTTTTTTTTTTTTTAGAGAAAGGGAGCAAGCGCTTGCAAATTTTGTATTCAATAATTACAAGTTGCTAAAACCTTTGGTAGCTGAATTCTGGGGGGCACTCCATGTCTTAAATTCTTTGATTAAAGGTTTCTATTTCATTTTATACACAATGCACTCAAACAGGACTCCCTAACCAAAAGGTTCAATGCCATTATAGGACACAGGTTTACTTAAGATTTTTTTTTTTTTTTTGAGAGACAGAGTGAGAGAGAGAAAGAGAGAGAGAGAGAGCACAAGATGGGGGAGGGGCAGAAGGAGAAGCAGACTCCCCACTGAGCCGAGAGCCCAATGTGGGACTCGATCCCAGGACCCTGGGACCATGACCCAAGCCGAAGGCAGACGCTCAACCAACTGAGCCACCCAGGTGCCCAGGACACAGGTTTACTTAGAAAGTAGTTCTTCTGAGGCTCAGATATTTTATAAAGATTTATTAACTTATTTTATAGAGAGAGTGCAAGTGGGGGGAGGGGTAGAGGGAGAAGGAGAGAAGCAGACTCCCTGCTGAAGCCCAATGGAGGACTGGATCTCACGACCCCAATATCATGGCCTGAGCTGAAATCAAGAGTCGGACGCTTAACTGACTGAGTTACTCAGGTGCCCCAAGGCTCAGATATTTTAAAAATTTAATTAATAATAGTTCTTATTTAAATTCAAATTAGCTTCACCAAAATTTGGTACTTTAATCTGTACATATAAAAAATTATAAATTTTTATAATTATAGTTTTTATTTACATTGGTAGATTATTGCACTTTTTATTATTTATATATTTAAAATTTTTTAAAAAGATTTTATTTATTTATTTGACACAGAGAGAAAGAGCACAAGCAGGGGGGAGCAGCAGGCAGAGGGAGAGGGAGAAGCAGGCTCCCCGCTGAGCAAGGAGCCCGATGTGGGGCTCGATCCCAGGACCCTGGCATCATGATCTGAGCTGAAGGCAGATACTTAACTGACTAAGCCACCCAGGTGCCCCGATTATTGCACTTTTTATTTTTATTTTATTTATTTATTTATGTTTAAAGATTTTATTTATTTATCTGAAAGAGGGAGAGGGAGAAGCAGACTCCCTGCTGAGCAGGGAGCCCCACATGGGGCTCGATCCCAGGACCCCAAGATCATGACCCAGATGCCCAACAGACTGAGCCACCCAGGTGCCCCCAATTATTTCACTTTTTAAAACAATTATGAATTATGTATGCATCTCAATTCCAAGAGTATTTCTGGATCCATGGGTTTCTTAATTTCATAAAGCGGTAGTCCTTTAAAATTTACATTTCTTTTTTTTTAATTTACTTATTTATTTAAGTAATCCCTACATCCAACATGGGCCTCGAACCCATGACCCCGAGATCAAGAGTCACATGCTCCTCTGACTGAACCAGCCAGGTGCCCCAAAATTTACACTTCTGTTATAAGTGAAAATCAAATCATTTTATGTCAGTGATGAACTTTTTAACTGAAACTACAATAGTATTCACAATGAAGTTAGATTCTTTGCAAAATGAGCTTCTAAAAACTTAACTTGAATTGGATGAAAAAAATCAAACTATTATTGTAATTAACTTATTTGATGACACCAATATAAAACAAACATTATGGAGCTGGGTGCAAAGTTAAGAAAGCCAATACATTAACAGATACTTTACTTTTCACATGTGCACAAGAAAACTTAGACTTGAGTCTACAATAGCCAAGCTATGGAAAGAGCCCAGATGTCCATCAACAGATGAATGGATAAAGAACATGTGGTACATATATATACAACGGAATATTATGCAGCCATAAAAAAAAAAAATGAAATCTTATCATTTGTAACGGCTTGGATGGAACTAGAGGGTATTATGCTAAGCAAAATAAGTCAATCAGAGAAAGACAAGTGTCATATAATCTCACCGATATGAGGAATTTAAGAAACATGGCAAAGGATAGTAGGGGAAGAGAGTAAAAAATGAAATAAGATGAAACCAGAGAGGGAGACAAACCATAAGAGACTCTTAAGCTCAGGAAACTAACTGAGGGTTGCTGGAGGGGAGAGGGTTGGGGGCTGGGGGCTGGGGTGGCTGGGTGATGAACACTGGGGAGGGTATGTGTTGTGGTGAGCGCTAGATGTCGTGTAAGACTGATGAATCATAGACCTGTACCGCTGAAGCAAATATACATTATATGTTAATTAAAAAAAGAAAAAGAAAAAAAAAAAAGAAAACGTAGGCTTGAAAACGTGCAAAAGTATTCTAGAAAGCTATCATTTGCTCTAAGTGAGAAGTCATGCTTCACAGCTTCTGCATCTGCATGCGTTGCAGAGTCATCTTCAGACACAGCCTTTTTTTTTTTTTAAGATTTTATTTATTTATCTGAGAGAGAGAGAGCGAGCATGAGCAGGGGGGCAGAGGGAGAGGGAGAAGTAGGTTCCCCTGCTGAGCAGGGAGCCCAATGCAGGGCTCAATCCCAGGACCCTGGGATCATGATCTGAGCCAAAGGCAGATGCTTAACCAACTGAGCCACCCAGGCGCCTCTAGGCAGTTTTCTTTTAAAAAGTCCTAACTAGGGCGCCTGGGTGGCTCAACTGGTTAAGCCACTGCCTTCGGCTCAGGTCATGATCCTGGAGTCCCGGGATCGAGTCCCGCATCGGGCTCCCTGCTCAGCGGGAAGTCTGCTTCTCCTTCTGACCCTCCCCCCTCTCATTCTCTCTCTCAAATAAATAAATAAAATCTTTAAAAAAAATTAAAAGTTAAAAAAATTTTTTAAAAAAGTCCTAACTAATATTTGAAGTATATGCTAATTTTTTTCATCAGCAAATTTGGATCTTCCATTCTCCACTTAGTCAGTGATATTACTATAGCCTCCACTGGCTATAAATGTTGTTAAATACCCTGTGCAATTTACACATTCATCATTAACTTTATTGAGAAACCAAAATTCAGATTTAATTTTTCATTCTATAAGAATTTTTTTCTTTTAAAGATTTTATTTATTGTCAGAGAGCAAGCACACAAGAGAGAGCACAAGCAGGGGGAGTAGCAGGCAGAGGGAGAAGCAGACTCCCCCCCATCCCCACCACCACCACCCCCTGAGCAAGTAGCCCAATGCGGGACTCGATCCCAGGACCCCAGGATCATGACCTAAGCCAAAGGCAGACGCTTAACTGACTGAGCCACCCAAGCATCCCTCTATAAGAACTTTTAAAAGCTTATTCTAGCTGAAAGAGATAATGGGGGGAAATTAACATACCATATATAAATAGTGGCAGATTCACACTATATATGTACATATAATACATATATACTTACCCATATCTATTTACATAATATATAATAAAACCACTAAGGCAAGTGTAACCAGACTATTCTCTGCCCACAGTGTGGCAGGACTGCTCAGTCTATTTTCTCCACTTATTTCATATACAACTTACCTATAATTAAGTGGCTTGGAGGCTCCGTGCACGCCTTCGATGGGAGCATGGGCCCTGGCACAACCGGGAGATGAGCAAGTGGTCAGCGGCAGCTGCATCCAATCCTTCTCCCACCATCACTGGACCTGAGTTCATTGCCCCTAGCCACCTGGGTGGGAGTATCCTTCATTTAGCGGGAAGCACTCTGCCTCTGCCCGCGGTCCTTGAAGAGAGAGGTATTGGGTAGAGAATGTCTGGTGAGCCCTGGAAACAGCCAGAGAGATTGTCCCTCCCCCTGA
Organism: Mirounga leonina; assembly: GCF_011800145.1. Taxonomy (NCBI): domain Eukaryota; kingdom Metazoa; phylum Chordata; class Mammalia; order Carnivora; family Phocidae; genus Mirounga; species Mirounga leonina. The sequence continues at coordinate 3,667,683 of NW_023270504.1, forward strand.
AAATGAGAGCCCTGCTTGCGGCACATGTACCTCACATGCTGCTAAAGGGGACCAGGGCAGAAGCGGAAAGCGCAGTGCCGGTCAACCAAATCCATCCCCAGCGTACTTTAATAAACCTATTCATAACAACATTTTGTGTGGGTTTTTTTTTTTTAAGATTTATTTATTTATTTGTCTGGGTGGCGGTGGGGGAGAGCACAAGCAGGGGGAGTGGCAGGCAGAGGGAGAGGGAGAAGCAGGCTCCTCACTGAGCAGGGAGCCCGATGTGGGACTCGATCCCAGGACCCTGGGATCATGACCTGAGCTGAAGGCAGATGCTTAGCCAACTTAGCCACCCAGGCGACCCTATATATGTTTTTTTTTTAAATGGGACAACGGTGAGCTGCGCCTTTCCAATGCAAACTTCCAGGGACCTAAGGAAGGGAACATGGAGGAAAATTTATTTATCAGATCTCTTAAGGATATCCTGTTGGGTTAGAAGTCATCTTCTCTGAACTGCTTGAGGTGGCAGATCCCCAAGGATCACTCAAATGACCCTAACTAGTCTCTAATGAGCAAAAATTTGCCACGGTTTAAATGAGCCATCTGTTTGGCTGAGTGAGTTTGGGCTCTCCAAGTAATACATTTCCTTCAAACAAATATCAAACACATATTTAAACAATATTGGTTTGGTAATGGACCAAATAACCAGAGTGTTGTTTCTGCCTCCATCTCTGGAATTAACACTAAGTGATTCTCAAAATATTTACCTCTCCCTTTGGCAAATCTAATAATTTCTTCTTATAATACCTTAGTCATGAAAAGGAAGGTAGCTGATTTTCAGTATTTTTTGTGTGTGAGGGTGAGGGGAATTTATGTTTATTATATTGGGTTATCTCAACAATGATTTTAATTATATTTTACTCTTTGCTTCTTTTTTGAGATCTGATTGACAAATAAAATTGTATATATTTAAGGTGTATAACATGATTTTTTTTAAAGCAATCTCTATACCTTCATTGTGGTTTTGATTTACATTGCTTTTTTTTTAATGATTTTATTTATTTATTTGACAGAGAGAGACACAGCCAGAGAGGGAACACAAGCAGGGGGAGTGGGAGAGGGAGAAGCAGGCTTCCCGTTGAGCAGGGAGCCCGATGCGGGGCTCAATCCCAGGATCCTGGGATCATGACCTGAGCCAAAGGCAGACGCTTAACGACTGAGCCACCCAGGCGCGCCTTGATTTATATTTCTTGATGAAGAGTGATGTTGAGCATCTTTTCATGTGCCTATTGGTCATTTGCATGTCTTCTTTAGAAAAATGTCCATTCAGGTCTTCTGCTTATTTTTTAATTTAGTTATTCGGTTTCTTGCTATTGATTAGTATGAGTTCCTTATACGTTTTGGAAGTTAGCCCCTTATCAGATATTCATTTTACCCAAAGTGATCTATAGAGTCAATGCAATCCCTACCAAAATTCCAATGGCATTTTCACCGAAATAGAAAAAATAATCCTAAAATTCATATGGAGCCACAAAAGACCCAGAATGGCCAAAGCAATCTTGTGCAAGAAGAACAAAGTCTTCTGTGACATTACATTTCCTGACTTTATATTACAAAGCTGTAATAATCAAAAACAGCATGGTACTGGCATAAAAACAGACATATGGAATAATGGAACAGAATAGAGAGCCCAGAAATAAACCCATTCACAAAATACACAGTGAACTATTTTCAACAAAAGCACCAAAAAATACCTAATGGGGAAAGGATAGCCTCTTTGATAAATGATGTTGAGAAAACTGAATATCCACATCTACCATACATGAAAATCAACTCAAAATATGTTAAAGACTTAAACATAAGACCCAAAGCTATAAAGCTCCTTGAAGAAAATGTAGAGGAAGAACTCCTTGACACTGGTCTTAGCAATGATTTTTTGGATTGACACCAAAAGTAAAAATAAACTAGTGAGACTACATCAAACTACATCCAAAGGTTTTGCCCAGCAAAGGACAAAATCAACAAATTAAAAAGCAGCAGAATGGGAGAAAACATACACCAACTAAATGAGTTCTTTTTCTATGATAAAGGACCTTGAAAGAGTGAGAAGGAAAGAACAGATGTGTTGAGTTTGAATGTTTTCAAATTAGATTAAAAACTAAATAAAACACATACTTTAAGGCTCAAAGTAACTGTTTAGCTAGTAAATTAATTAGAGAACAAACAATTGCCCCCTTCCCTTTACCTTGGTTTTAAGGAATATAGCCAGAATGAGGTTTGGAGTAGGAATTTAACTCAACTTCATTTCACAAACACTTAACGAACATTTTCTAAGTGTGAAAAGCCACATAAAGAGATAAACCGATGCACTCTACCCTAAAGGAGTTTCCACTTTCTCAGGGGATACAGACACTGCCTGAAAATCTATGGCTATAATAAAGTTTGAAAGGTTATGCTAACAACATGAGTCAAGTGTAATAAAAATATCAGAAGTGGGGCTCAAATGATTCTCCCTGACAGGGTTAGGAAATGCTTCACAGATGAGGTGATATTTGAGCTGGGATTAGGAGTAGAATGAGTAGGATCTGTTCCATTAACTGGAGAAGCAGTGAAAGGATTTTCCAGATAGAGGAGTATAGAAGGGCTGACAACACTGATTCCATCTTTGGTCCTCCATCTTGTTCATGCCCACACAATGACCTCCCTTGGGGCTACGTGTTCCAAGTCCCGTGGAGGTTAACGTGTGCCCTGACTGGAATGCAGGAAGGCTTGTTCTGATTCTCCCTAAAGCGGTGCACAGAAGACACCACTTTAGATAACTAGCAGAGATGACTGGCACACAGATGGCGCCACTTTAGATAACTACCCTTTTGACCGCACCACAACGATCTCCTTGCTCTATAAAAGCTGTGAATTAAGGTCCAGACTTGGCAGAGAATAGCTGGTAGTGCCTGGACTGTTGCCCACCCAGGCCCTAACCCCCCACTCCCCGGCTCCTGTCAGTAAGACACCCTGAATAAAACTCTGTAAACGGTATGGAGTGGCTTGCTTCATTTTTCTGTCTCGAAATGCATTCTCAGTCTGGAGGATACTTTACTGTCCCTCCTCCACCTTCTAACAAGGAGACATATAATATGAGCAAAGGTAGGAAGCTCCTACGTGCCAAAGGCTGGTGTGTTTATTTGGGGAAAGTGAGAAGTTTACTACGGCTGGCACAAAGAAAATATAAGATGGGAGCATGGGGTAAAAGTAAAAATAATTTGGTCAGTGGAAATAAAGATAAATCAAAAGACCAACCATATGCCCCAATGTCCAGGCTTTGCCAGCTTCTCTAATGTCGGCCCTGGCTCCTGACCAGGGACCAAGCAGAGATAGCCAAATATGCTCCCCTAAAAAACACATGGGATGTCCCATTTCCAGTTAGCCTACCAGCTTCCCCAGGCCAACAACCTTCAGTGGAGCTTACCTGAAGACTTCCATTTTTCCACTATCAAGCTTTCCCGCTCTTCTGCCGGCCTTAAGTCCCCATTAAAATGTAAACGACAAGGGCTCCCTTCGGAGAGCAAGCTCTGAATAAACAGCCTTTGCTTGTTCTCATCCAGGTGGTCCTTGTTTTATACCACACAATCAAGTTTAAGCTGCCATCTGGATTACCTCAAGTCTTCCTCTTCCACTCATACCTTCTCCAATAATATGAATCAACACTGATTACCGGAATCTTCCAAAACACACGAAGTAATAAGGTGTTTATGCTGAAAAGCTTTGCATTGGGTTTGTGGCTGCCCTTGTCAGTGCCCCATCCATGCCCCTGATGCTGCAGTATGCTCGGCTGACTTCCAACTCCGAGGGTTTTCTCCAGCGGCCTGAATCTAAACACTCCCCCAGCAGTCCATAACCAACGACTGAGGGCAGCTGGTATATAAATACCCCAGTTCCTTCACCTCTCTGGTGGGATGATGGGAGGCATGCTTTCTATACTGACCCCCGCCCGGAGTTTCCCAGCAGGATTAAGCTACAGTTGCTCACAGTGGTGGGGTTAGGGACACCAACCCCTGCCGCAGTCAAGAACCTGCATATAACTTTTCTTTTTTTCTTTTTTCAAATTTTTATTTAGATTCGAGTAAGTTAACATTTAGTGTAATATTGGTTTCAGGAGTAGAACTTAGTGATTCATCACTTACATGTAACGCCCGGTGCTCATCATAACAAGTGCCCTCTTTAATACCCGTCACCCATTTCGCCCATCTCCCACCTCCCTCCCTCCCTCCATCAATCCTCAGTGTGTTCTCTGTCATTAAGAGTCTCTTATGGTTTGCTACCCTCTCTCTCTCTTTTTTTTCCCTTCCCACATGTTCATCTGTTTTGTTTCTTAAATTCCACATATGAGTGAAATCATATGGTATTTGTCTTTCTCTGACTTATTTCACTTAGCATAATACACTCTAGCTCCATCCACATCGTTGCAAATAGCATGCATATAACTTTTGGCTCGCCAAAAACTCAACTACTAAAAGCCTACTGTTGACATTTACAGTTTATTAACATATATTTTGTATGTTCTATGTATTACATACTGTATTCTTATAATAAAGTAAGCTAGAGAGAAGAAAATCACAAGAAAAGAATACATTTACAGTACTACACTATAAAAAGTCAGCATACAAATGTACCCAGTTCAAACCCATGTTGCTCAAGGATCAACTGTAGTTTATCAATATTTACTGCATTACAAGATAAAACTAAGCACTTAAAAATTATTAATCCATTTTTAAAATAGCAGTAATAATCATGGATAACACATTTAAAAAACCCCAAAGCAATTTTCTCCAAGAAGAGAGGCATTGGTTTTACATTTTTGCAAATCCCTTTGATATCTAGCCAACTAGAAGACAGCTGGATTCTCATATCTGCTATAGATTCAGTCTGTTAAGACACCACATGCCATGTAGTCTCTGGAAAACTCCATTTTACATTTATGAGAGAATGAAAGTGAAAACAAACCAAATGATGGCTTCGTATTATTTTGAAAAGTTTTGACCTTGTAGAATCCCTGAAAGGATTTTGGGCATCTCCAAGGTCTCTGGACTACACTGCAAAAATTGTTGCATTAAAAGATACACAAATCAGGTAGCAGAGAGTACACATTCCACTGAACACGATTACACCATAGGTAGATGTTGAGGCACTCAGTCTTTCTGGCTTTGGCCTTTGGCATCTTTCTAACCTGGGGAGCCATGTCATGATATCCTTATATGGAAGTAACACCCTGTTGCTAATTGACAAGTCTCCAGCACCTGTTGCTCATATTCTTCCTATTGCTATTTATTACTGCTGTACACGCACCCTGCACCCAAGGATAGGGACTTTCCAGCTTCTGAAGCACAGAGGCTTGGGGGAAGGGGGCAGAGGAGATATGCTAGCAATCAGCACAGACCTGACCCAGGCCCAGTCTTCAGAGCATAACCAATTCTCATGTGACTTAGCACTCAGAGGCACCTTGATCAGTCAGTTGGCCATATTTCTTTGTTTGGACCACTGAAGGAGAGGCAAACTTCTTTATCAGCTCAGAACAAAAACTGGGGCACAGCATATATGCAAAACACAGTCATATTAAATCCAGGGAGAGTTCCTTTTTGTCAGGCACTTCATCTACTCTTCTTTTGAATCCAGGCTGGGCAATAGGGAAGTGATACTATTTATATTCCATATTTTTCATTACAAAAGAGAGACTTTTTTTTCTTTTTCTTTTTAAAATAAACATTGTATATATTTAAGGTATACAAGATGATTTGACATACATATACAAAATAAAAGCACCATTACAGTCAAGCTAATTAAAATATCATATTCTCGTAGTTTTCATTTTTGTGTGTGATGAGAGCACCTGAAATGTACTCTCTTAGCAGCTTTCTAGTATTCAGTAAGTATTAACTATAGTCATTGCACTAGATCTTCAGACTTATTCATTCTACATACTGCAACTTGTACCCTTTGATCAACATCTCTCCATTTCCCCTACCTCCCTACCCCTCATAAGACTAAATATAGAATTACCATATGACCCAGCAATCCATCTTCCCGATAGGTATCCAAAGGAAATAAAATCAGTACCTTAAAGAGATACCTGTGCACCCATATTCATTGCAGCGTTATTCACAATAGCCAAGACATGTAAAAAACCTACGTATCTGTCAATGGATGAATGAATAAAGAACGTGTGGTGTGTATGTACAGTGGATTATTCAGCCTTAATAATGAGGAAATACTGCCATTTGTAACAATACAAGGAACCTAGAGATAGTATGCTAAGTGAAAGAGGCTAGACACAGGGAAAAACACTTTATGATCTCACTTATATGGAGAATCTAAAAAAACTTGGATAGAGCAGAGAATAATTGTAAGAGTAAACAAAACACATTCCTACCACAATTGGAAGGAAGCACGCCAAATATAGAAGAGGGGCAGCTTCAAGAGAGACTGAGGGTGGGAAAGGTACAAAAGGAATTTTAACTTCCATATTTTTCCTTTTTTTAAAAAATGTTGATGCAAACATAACTAAACGTTAATACTTCTTTTTTTTTTTTTTTTAAAGATTTTATTTATTTATTTGAGACAGAGAGAATGAGAGAGACAGAGAGCACATGAGAGGGGGGAGGGTCAGAGGGAGAAGCAGGTTCCTTGCTGAGCAGGGAGCCTGATGCGGGACTCGATCCAGGGACTCCAGGATCATGACCTGAGCCGAAGGCAGTCGCTTAACCAACTGAGCCACTCAGACGTCCCCCCCCTTTTAAATTTTATTTTATTTATTTGAAAGAGAGAGAATGAGAGCACATGAGAGGGAGGAGGGTCAGAGGGAGAAGCACACTCCCCGCCGAGCAGGGAGCCCGATGCGGGACTCGATCCCGGGACTCCAGGATCATGACCTGAGCCGAAGGCAGTCGCCCAACCAACTGAGCCACCCAGGCGCCCTAAACGTTAATACTTCTTAATTGTATGTGGCAGTATTTGGGTGTGTAAGGGCAAATAAAAATTAAAAATAAGAGGCTTAATTCTCCTTGTTAAAAATTTGAAGGAAGAGGGCACTTGGGTGGCTCCGTCGGTTAAGCATCTGCCTTCGGCTCAGGTCATGATCCCAGGGTCCTGGGATCGAGCCCCGCATCGGGCTCCCTGCTCAGCGGGAAGCCTGCTTCTCCCTCTCCCACTCCCCCTGCTTGTGTTCCCTCTCTCGCTGTGTCTCTCTCTGTCAAATAAATAAATAAAAATCTTAAAAAAAAAAAAAAGATTGAAGGGGGTACTCCTGGGTGGCTCAGTCCTTAAGCGTCTGCCTTCGGCTCAGGTCATGATCCCAGGGTCCTGGGATGGAGCCCCGCATGGGGCTCCCTGCTCGGCGGGAAGCCTGCTTCTCCCTCTCCTACTCCCCCTGCTTATGTTCCCTCTCTCGCTGTGTCTCTCTCTGTCAAATAAATAAAATCTTAAAAAAAAAAATGAAGGAAGAGATTCTCTCCTCCCTTAGAGCATTTTCTTTAGAAAACTTGTATGTTCGAGATGTATGTAAATCTTTTTAAAGGCTTCCCCCCCCCCCCCAGATTTATAACCCAGTAATGTTTTTTCTCAAGGAGCTGGAGGACATCTCCTTGAAATGTAAATGTCAAGAGAGCACCCCTATTTCCCAGGTCCTGTGGGAGAGGGGGTGCCTAATTTTGGTGGGTACCTTGCTCCAAATTGCAAAATAACCTGCTCTCATAAAGATGTGAGAAGTTGGTTTTTCCTTTACTATAAAGCCAACTAACACTCATGGCTACTCCGATTTCCAAGCAAATTTAGGATGCACTGTATATGACAAATGATGTCTCAAGTCCTCCTCCTTGAGGACTAGAATTATTGTTTATCTTGAACATATATATGCAATAGGTTGTACCTACCTGGCTATATAAAACACTGAGATTTATTTCTCTGTAATCTGTTAGCAGATTGCCTGTGATGAACATCACATTCTAGTTTAATGCTTATGCAAATAATAAAAGTGTTCTCTTTCTCTTCTACCTCCGTGGAGAGGTTTATTGGGTTGGGAGATTTTGTTTTTAATTATATTTCCCCAACAGGTGTTTGTTATATTATTTTTTGTACTTTTTGTATTTTTTTCAAATTAGGAAGAAAAAGATACTATTCATGGACAATTTCTCAAAAATGTTGTCTACTTTCTTATACTGCTTTTACCTATAAGCAAACTTCATTATGTTGAGCAAATAAACCATTTTTCCCCATGAAAGGGGTTTTTGTATTTAACTGTCTGGAAAACTGCATTAAGACCTTAGTATTAAATACATTAAGAAAAAAATAAGAGGCTTCAGAAGAGTTTATTTTTTTAATCTTTACACCCAGCATGGGGCTCAAACTCACAACCCCAAGATCAAAAGTTGCATGCTCTTCCAACTGAGCCAGCCAGGTGCCCCCAGAAGAAGAGTTTAAAATCGAAAATGGAATTCAGAGAGCATTTCGTATTTTCCCATAAAAAGTATTTTTTTTTTAAAGATTTTATTTATTTGCGAGAGAGACAATGAGAGACAGAGAGCACGAGAGGGAGGAGGGTCAGAGGGAGAAGCAGGCTCCCCGCCCAGCAGGGAGCCCGATGCGGGACTCGATCCCGGGACTCCAGGATCATGACCTGAGCTGAAGGCAGTCGCTCAACCAACTGAGCCACCAAGGCGCCCCCCATAAAAAGTATTTTTAAACTATAATGTGATTTTTTATTTTTTCCAGCTTTATTGAGGTATAATTGATAAATAAAAATTGTATATACTTAAAGTGTATAATATCATGCTTTGATACATATGCATTATTAAATAATTATAACAATCAAGCTAATTAACATACCCATCACCTGACATTCTCACCTTGTGTGTGGGGGGGTGAGAATGATGTGATTTAAATTAAAACAAAACACCGCCTATATCTCCTGCCAAATTTTAACTTCTCTAAGATTGGGATCATTGTTTTATTTGCTATTGTACCCTAATACAGTGTTCCTAATACAGTGATAGGTACATAGAAGATGTCTAATAATTATTTAGTTGAATAAAGGATAAGTTAAATATGTATATTCTTGTAACAAAGCCAGAACATCAGCTATTGAAAGATAAACAGGACTTAGGTAGATGATGCTACAATCCACACTTACAGTTTTCTTTGTATATAGGCTCTTTTTGTCTCCACAGCTTGTGTTTAGGTATGTGTATGTGGGATTTGCCTTTATCTCTGTCTGGTTGGTTCTTCTCTATTTGGTTCTTCATTTCTCATTCTTTCTTGGTCTGTCATTGTCCTTCAGTGCTTCTTTTCTTCAACTCTTACTGCTTTTCCTTTGGAGTATACTTTTCTTTGACTTATTTTTTGAGTATAATTGCACACTGCTTATTTCCAATTTAAAAGCAAGAAAGTTAAATAATATATTAAGGGGCACCTGGCTGGCTCAGTTGGTAGAGCATGTGACTCTTGATCCCAGGGTTGCAGTTTCGAGCCCCACACTGGGTGTAGAGATTGCTTAAAAATAAAATCTTAAAGGGGCGCCTGGGTGGCTCAGTTGGTTGGGCGACTGCCTTCGGCTCAGGTCATGATCCTGGAGTCCCTGGATTGAGTCCTGCATCAGGCTCCCTGCTCGGCAGGGAGTCTGCTTCTCCCTCTGGCCCTCCCCCCTCTCATGTGCTCTCTCTCATTCTCTCTCAAATAAATAAATAAAATCTTTTAAAAAAATAAATAAAATAAAATAAAATCTTAAAAAGAAAAGTATATTAAATTAAATTGTGTAACAATTTGTGTAACCATTTGTTTAAGATTTTATTTATTTGAGAGAGAGAGAGAGAGAGCAGGAACTGGGTGGGGGGAGGGGCAGTGGGAGAGGGATAAGCAGACTTTCCCCTGAGCAGGGAGCCCAATGTTTGATCCCAGGACTCTGGGATCATGACCTGAGCCAAAAGCAGATGCTTAACCGACTGAGCCACCCAGGCACCCCTAACCCTTTGTATCATTGGTCACTGATAAAAAGACCTTTGTCCTCTTTGACTAAGGTTAATCAAACTCTTGATAACTCTTTAAGTTAAAAAATAATGAAGGGCGCTTGGGTGGCTCAGTTAAGCATCTGCCTTTGGCTCAGGGCATGATCCCAGGGTCCTGGGATCGAGCCCCGCATCGGGCTCCCTGCTCCAAGGGAAGCCTGCTTCTCCCTCTCCCACTCCCCTTGCTTGTGTTCCCTCTCTAGCTGTCTCTCTCTCTCTCTCTGTCAAATAAATAAATTTTAAGAAAATCTTGAAAAAAACAAATAATGAAGACTTCCTGTTTCTGGTTCTACATGTAAGGAGCCTAGAAATCTCCACTCTGTCCCTACAAGTAAAAAGCTTAACAGACTGAAAAATCAATAATTCTCGGATCCAACTCTTCTTGGACAGCAAACCACTGTTCCAAGATTGGAGAATCTTGTGAATACAGGGTGAATACAAGTGAATACAGGGAGTGGGTTTACCAGAGCAGAGATTGACAAGTGGAAACCACCACTGGAAACTGCCAGGATAGGAAATCTGAGCTGTAATAGACAAATTGCTAGAGGCTCAGTGTGGACAAATATGAGAATTAGAAACTCCAGGAGAACTCAGACATACAAAGGACACGACACTTTTGTGAGTTATAGCTCCAGGAGCTCTAATAGGTTTTCACAGTAAATATCAGAGAAAAATTGTTTTGTGCTTCTGGCAGAGGGATATGAAAAGAAACCAATTTGAAATATACCAGAGCACTCTGTTCTTTTTTTTTTTTTAAGATTTTTATTTATTTATTTGTTTGTTTGTTGACAGAGAGAAAAAGAGGGAGAGAGAGAGAAAGAGCAAGCAGGGGGAGCAGCAGAGGGAGAGGGAGAAGCAGACTCTCTGCTGAGCAAGGAGCACAATGCGGGACTTGATCCCAGGACCCTGGGATCATGACCTGAGCCAAAGACAGACGCTCAACCAACTGAGCCACCCAGGCGCCCCAAGAGCACTCTGTTCTTAACAAGGCCTCTCCACAGGGGTAACTAGTTAACCAGAGTCTAACTGAACTGGAAGAAGGAAAATAATCCAACTCCAGCCCACTCTAGCCATCCTGTGCCACCTAAAGCTGGGAGAAAAAACAAAAATACTTGTGAATTTCAAAGTCCAGAGAAATAAGCTTAGTAAGATTGAGACTTAATCATAGGACTTCCCTTATTGCCACACTTTTTCACTACATTACTAATGGTCTATTTACAGCAGTTCTTTTTATCTGGTATATCCTGCCCAGCTATCAAGAAAGAATTATAAGGCATACTAAAAGGCAAAAAACACAATTTGAAGAGACAGAGCAAGCATCAGAATCAGACATGGCAGGTATGTTGAAATTATCAGACTGGAATTTTTTTTTTTTTAAAGATTTATTTATTTGACAGAGAGAGACACAGAGAGAGGGGGAACACAAACAGGGGAGTGGGAGAGGGAGAAGCAGGCTTCCCGCAGAGCGGAGAGCCCGATGCGGGGCTAGATCCCAGGACCCTGGGACCCTGACCTGAGCCGAAGGCAGACGCTTAACCGACTGAGCCACCCAGGCGCCCCTATCAGACTGGAATTTAAAATAACTATGATTCTATTTGCAGATGACAAGATACTATATACCGAAAACCCTAAAGACTCCAACATAAAACTATTAGAGCTGATAAATGAGTTCAGTAAAACCTCAGGATACAAAATTGAAATGCAGAAATCTGTTGCATTTCTATACTTTTTTTTTAAAGATTTTATTTATTTATTTGAGAGAGAGAGAATGAGAGAGAGCACATGAGAGGGGGGAGGGTCAGAGGGAGAAGCAGACTCCCTGCCGAGCAGGGAGCCTGATGCGGGACTCAATCCAAGGACTCCAGGATCATGACCTGAGCCGAAGGCAGTTGCTTAACCAACTGAGCTACCCAGGCACCCACATTTCTATACTTTAATACTGAAGTAGCAGAAAGAGAAATTAAGAAAACAATCCCACTTACAACTGCATCAAAGAGAATAAACTCTCTAGGAATAAACTTAATCAAGGAAGTGAAAGACCTGTACTCCAAAAACTATAAAACACTGATGAAAGAAATTGAAGATGACACAAAAAAAGAAATGGAAAGATATATCATGCTCATGAATTGGGAGAACCAATATTGTTAAAATGTTCATACTACTCAAAGCAATCTACAGATTTAATGCAATCCCTGTCAGAATATCAATAGCATTTTTCGCAAAACTTGGTTTAACATTAATCATCATCAGGAAATACAAATCAAAACTACCAGGAGATACCACATCACACCTGTCAGACTGGCTAAAATCAAAAACACAAGAAACAAGTGTTGGTGAGGAGGTGGAGAAAAAGGAACCCTTGGGTACTGTTAGTGGGAAAGTGAATTGGTACAGACACTATGGAAAGCAGTATGGAGGTTCCTCACAAACTTACAAAAGGAAACCATTTGATCCTTGGGGCGCCTGGGTGGCTCAGTCGTTAAGCGTCTGCCTTCAGCTCAGGTCATGATCCCAGGGTCCTGGGATCGAGCCCCACATCAGGCTCTCTGCTCTGCGGGAAGCCTGCTTCTCCCTCTCCACTCCCCCTGCTTGTGTTCCCTCTCTGGCTGTGTCTCTCTGTCAAATAAATAAATAAAATCTTAAAAGAAAAGAAACCATTTGATCCAGTAATTCCACTACTAGATATTTACCCAAAGAAAACAAAAATACTAATTAAAAAAAATATGTATGAACCCCTTTGGTAATTGCAGCTTTATTTACAATAACCAAAATATGGAAGCATCAGTGTCCATCAATAGATGAATGGGTAAAGATGTGATATATATATATATATATATATATATGATTAAGATCTTGCCAGTTACAACAACATGGATAGTGTGGGGCACTCCAATCTGGTGGGGGCCAGTGGGCAGTGAAAAAATTCACCCAAGGAATAAGAGATAAAAGTTTATTGAACACACTGTAAGAGGGCAGTGGGTAGGACAGCAAAGGAGAGGCTATCTGCTACGAGGAGGTGGGGAGGGTCCACAGGTATAGAGCAGAGTAAGAAGTATGAGGACATATGGAATTTTCCCTTTTTTGGTAATCTTAGGAAATATGCCTGGTTGTAAGTAGCCTATTGGTCACTTAGGGCCTATGGCTATTTTGAGGTAGATCACCTGATGGGCCTGTTTGTATTCAGCTTGGTGGTAGCGGTGGGCCTTTTTGCCTTGCTCAGGTTTCCATTGCTCAAGCCTGGTGCCTAAAAGCAGCCCTCACATTTCCCCAACAGATCAACAATGACAAATCTTTGGCATTTGGGAAGAGGTCTCATCTTCAGTAACTTCTTCCTCCTGAACAAGGGGCATAGAGATGTCCCTACCTATGGGTCAACATTGGTCAGTTGGGAGTTTATATGCAGGAATTACAAAAGGCAGAGACAGTTCAATTCAAGGTAGACAGCATGTATGAATCTTCCTGAATAGAAAGGATCATCTGTCAGCTTGAAGATATGGCAGTCAAAGAGTCTCAGCACCAGTCAGAGAGACATCAGAAAAGACAACCAAATAAGATTACTACTATTATGAGAAAGAGAAGCCTGAATATAAGACCTTCGATAGTTGACCAAAATCTTTCTTCAGTCCAAGAGTTTAGCCAATTAAAGGAGAGAGAGATTGTTTAAAGCACCAATTTGAGTATTCGTGTCTTTCAGTAATCCTGTCACATTTTTGTGGTAATCTAGAGTATATATATAGCACTTAATAAACCATAGGTTCCTTCTTGAGCTGCAGTCAGGATATCAAGGGCCATTCAGTTTTGGAGGGCAACCTTTTGAATTTGTGGGTAACTACATGCTGGGTTTGGTTAAAGGTGGCCACTAGTATGCTTGGCTAAAGCCTCTATTTGCAATTTTACATCAATAGAGGCAGCTCCTGGGCGCCTGGGTGGCTCAGTTGGTTAAGCGACTGCCTTCGGCTCAGGTCATGATCCTGGAGTCCCTGGATCGAGTCCCGCATCGGGCTCCCTGCTGAGCAGGGCGTCTGCTTCTCCCTCTGACCCTCTTCCCTCTTGTGCTCTCATTCTCTCTCTCAAATAAATAAAATCTTTAAAAAAAAAAAAAATAGAGGCATCTCCTAGAACAAATGTGGCTAAGGGACAAAACCATCAAGAAGCCTTCTTTGATGTCCTAGCTTTAACAAATATCCTAATTATGAGGAATCACTGGCAAGTGGGAGAAGACTTGCCTGGGAATATGGGCGTCCCCAAGTGTATGCTCTATGTAATCATAAGGAAAGTGGGGCCATCCACTATTTCCATCACAAGCTCATAGTTAACCCCATGGGGTGGGTCACGCTCCAGCTTTTAAGGAGTGATTTTGTCAGCCCAGCCACACAGAATTGGTCGAGGTGATAGCTGAGTTATACAATTGTTGGGGAGTCCATCCCGTTTTCTAGCTGTTCAAATAATCATAGGCCCATGGGTCCCGTTATTATCCCCACAGAATAACAAGCACAAAGACTGTCTAAATATAAGCTATTGTGGCAAATTCTTTGAAGGCTACCTCAAGTTGTCCAGCTTAGGCAAACAACAAATATGCAAAGACAATCAGAACTAGAATTTAACATCCACAAAGGTGTGTTATCAAAACATAATTTTTCTCTCTAAAATCACCCTCTTTTCCAAAGATAGCCAAATCAAGACTAATTTATTTGAAAAACAATTCCATTTTTAACAAACTTGGCCTAATTATTTACATAAGCTCAGCAAGAATAGTGATTAACCATATCGATCCTTTAAAACTTGCTTTGCTGGAACTTTCAAAAGGAATCTCTAGGCTGAACTTTTTATAGGATCTCAAGGCCAGAAGCAAGCCAAATATTTGCCATCAGACATGCCTGGAGATTTGGGTGAATTCCTCTTCTTGAGGTCCACAAAATATCCTGAGATTCCTGCACCTGCCAGGAAGTGACATTCTTTACTCATCTGGTGAGGCTGCTGGGAACTCTGTAAGCAAGGTATCAGGCCAACATTTCCAAGGAGCTCCATAAAGTCAACCTTAATTCCTTACAGCTATCTGGTAATATCTGAATCTAGGCATGTCTCTCTCAAATATGACATTTCAGTCAAGGCCTTGGTAATATAACCAATGTTTCCAATGGTATCCTGTTATTAGGAGAACAGATTCTCATTGAACTTTTGCAAATAATTACACTTGTCATGGAAGAAAGAATACTCAGAGTTTCTGATTCAGAAGGTTTGGGTGGGGGAAAAGTTAAATGTTTCAATTTGTTCACAAAGGAATACTTCATCACATTTCTGTAAGTCATAGATATTTTAAGAGAAAAATCTCAATCTGGAAGAGCAAGCAGTAGAGAACCAGCAATGTTTCAAACAAGAGTCACAAAAATTATAATCATCTTTCTCAATTCGTTCAGTCCCATATTACCAATTCTAGTTGTTTGGATGCAGCTTTTTTGTTAATTCTGGAAATCCTTACCTAGTTCAATTATTTATAATCGTAAAGACATCAAATACCGATATTTAAAAAAAAAAAAAAGTCCTTTTCATGAATCTCCTTGAAGACAACACTCATTTTGCAAGAGCATCAGAATAACTATAAATGACAAAAAAACCTCAGAAATGGACATGGTTAAAGATCTGATATGAGAGTTCATTATAATGTAGCTGACAAGGAAATCCATTTTTTTTCTGTGACACACGGGAATATCAGAATATCAAAGTGATAACCTTATACCAGATCATAACATACAAAATAAACCAGCCTAATTGGTCCCCTCCCCCCACCAAAAGACTTCATTTACAATTCAAATCTCAGGGAATTTTGTTAAAAACCTTAGAAAATTTTAAAGCACATGCCTAAATAGGATTATTTACACTTAACCAAGGTGGCAATAAGGGGTTCTATAGGAAGAGGTCTCATCTATACATCAAGCTATACAGTTGTTACCAAAACTTAGCTCCTTTAATACTGAGAAGTTCTAATTTCTTAAGTAATCAAAGACCTGATAAGGACAAAACAAAGAAGCTTGGTTTTTCTGGGCAGATAAAGAAAAAAAACCCTTTGTTTACATTTTCTTACTGTGAGCAGACCAACAATCCAAGAAAACTTTGTCTTTTTGACAAGAGAGTAAAGCAGAGTTTCAATCTTATACCAATGTACTTTTAAAATCCATTAATTTTAATCTTAGTCTGTCCTGACCACATATAAAATTCTCTTCTAAAGATTTCCCTTCACAAGCCTTCTGCAACTTTCTTTTGCATTCAGATTTTGTCCTAAGCCTTTTTTTTCTTCTCTAAATAACTAGTCTCATTTTATGAAAAAATTACCTTCTTTTCCTTCAATAAAAATGTACTCTCATTCCTTATATCTTTCTTACACATCTCCTGCTTTCCTACATACAGAGCTGCTTTCCTTATCATTTCCATCAGTCTTAATCACATTTAGCAGAATTTTAACTCTTAGAAACCTTAGTTTCCAGTGAAAAACTAAGTAGTAACCAATTGTGAACTATTACACTAGGATTCTATAGACTGGTAAATTTTTTAATATATTTCATAATTTTTAGGAACATGCATTTTTCATAGTACTATCTTTCAGTAAGGCACAAAGCATGTTTCCCAACAGACCCAAGTATCTTTAGTTTCTCTAAAATATAAAGTCAAAGGCAGATAAACCTTATGTTTAGTAATTAATGTTTTGGTATTTTATCTTATTTGGAAAAGACTTAAGATATCCAATGAATTCAACCCAATTTATCATTTACCTTTGCAAAACTTCAAAGTTTCAGGTTACCAAAGATTTTGAGAGCTATCTTAACAATTACCTGTGAGAATTTATGAGACAGACAAAATTAACCATCATTTTAAGCCATCTTTTTGCTGACAAATTACAACAGAGATAACATGAGCTTATTTGACCTTTAATAAACCTTGGTAGAATAAAGGTTTTATATTTAATGTTGGTAACTCTAAAGACCTATCTATTTAGTTAAACCAACAAACTTAAGTTAGCTTTAATATCAACTGTTGCATCTGTGTCTACTAAAAGTCAATCAGCTTGTTCCCTATTGTCAATTTTTACCTGGGCTACCTGTGGGGAAATCTAATGTAGGCAGTTTAAGTCCAGGGGAGTCCCTGGACCTTCAGGGGAAGGGGAAAGATAATGGGGTGATATAAAAGAGAGGTCATTTAGAATGGCCGCAGAGTCATATGGGCAATGAAACCGAGCAAGACACATTCTACAGTTTTTGTGGAGATTGGGAATTGGGGGACAATGCCATAAAGGCCTGCATATATGGGAACTCTGACCATTTGGAGGAGTTCCAACAAAAGAGGTCAAGCTGGAAAGTAATATTATAAGAAAGGTTCCATGAAGGGGCCATACCTCTTGATCTGGGAGTTTGTACTGAGGCCAGGAAACATTACATAAAAAGATGAGACATCTCAGGCCTTGGGGGTCAAATTTGTTGCAGTTTTTAAGAAAACAGCTCAAGGGTGAGTTCAAAGGAATACAGGGGGTTTGTCACATAGAGGAGAGACTGGCTGCTGATTTCCAAAGGGGTATCCCACCAAAAAGAATGGAGCTCTGACTCATGGTTGTGATTTCAGTCAGGGCATTCCACTGACCTGAAAAAGGACTGGACCTTATACAGGGCAACTGACTCTACTGGGGTGTCCCACCAAGGAGAGGGTCATGGCAAATGTCAATAGTAATCCCTGCTGGGGCATCCCCTGCAGAGGGAAGGCTGGACACCCAGTGGCCAAATTGGGTTGGAAAAAGGAGGGGGAGGACTCACCACCAGATATGTGGGAACATGTTTTTTGCCTATAGATCAAAATGGTGGCTGGATCCACAGGAACAAAGGAAAAAGGGGGCCATAAAAAGTGAGGTGGCTGAGAGTCAGCCAGTGTCAAGGAAGGGTCCCAACTGAGTCTATAATGTGTGCAGATCTGCCCTGGATGAACTGCAGAGGGAGTGAGAGAGGGAGGGAAAGTGGTCTTTTGTCCTCACAGGCATGGGTAGTCCAACCTGTTCCCTTAGACCTTTAGACCACACCGGGGAGCTGCCCTGGCCAGAGACCGTCAGCTGTCTGAGGAGTACTAGGGTTAAACCACAGAAAAGCCAAAAAAAGAAAGGAGAGGGAGGGAAGGGTCCCTCTGAAAGGCAAGGGGAGAACTCCCTCACCCTTTCAGACAAGGGTGGTCTGGCGGAGTCCCCCTGGGTTTGGATCCTCACTGACAAGTAACCTTGGCCAGAGGTCATCAGTTCCCCAAGGAGTACTAGAATCAGTCCACGAAGGGAAAGTCCCAAGAAATTCCTGGAGAATCTGGGGAGAGTCCCAGGCCAGCCAAAAGTGGGGTGCTCAGATGGGGTGGGGCGCTGGTAGCGCGAGTGGTGAAAGAATTCATCCTAGGCAGAACAAAAGAGATAAAAGTTTATTGAATACACTGCAAGAGAGCAGTGGACGGACAGCAAAGGAGAGACTGCCATGAGGAGGTGGGGAGGGGCCATAGTTATAGAGCGGAGTAGGGATATATGGGGATATATGGAATTTTCCCTTTTTTGGTAATCTTAGGAACTATGCCTGGTTGTATGTAGCCCATTGGTCAGTTAGGGCCTATGGCTATTTGAGGTGGGTCGCTTAATGAGCCTGTTTGTATTCAACTTGGTAGTCACAGTGGGCCCTTTTGCCTTGCTCAGGTTTCCACTGCTCAAGCCTGTTGCCTAAACACAGCCCTGACAGAAGGACCTAGAGGGTACATGCTAAATGAAATAATTTAGTCAGAGAAAGACAAATGCCGTATGATTTCACTCATATGTGGAATTTAAGAAACAAATGAACAAACAAAAAAAGAGACAAACTCTTAAATACAGAAAACAAACTTGTGGTTGCCAAAGCAGTGGTGGGTGGAGGGCTGAACGAAAGAGATAAAGGGGATTAAGAAAAATAAATAGTGAATAACATTTTAAACAGCTTTGAGGTGTAATTCACATATCATTGAATTTACCCACTTAAAGTGTGCAATTCAATGGTTTTAGCATATTCAGTTGTGCATCCATATCATAATCAATTGTAGAACATCTTCATCATTTCAAATGGAAACCATGTAGTCTTTACTGTGACCCTCCCAATCCCGCCACACTTTGTGGCGTACCTTGTGACTGTCTTTGTTCATTTAGGATAATGTTTTCTTTCTTTTTTTTTTTAAGATTTTATTTATTTATTTGATAGAGAGAGAGAGAGCACAAGCAGGGGGAGAGGCAGGCAGAGGGAGAGGGAGAAGCAGGCTCCCCACCAAGCAGAGAGCCTGAAGGAGGGCTTGATCCCAAGACCCCGGGATCAATACCCCAGCTGAAGGCAGACATTTAACCAACTGAGCCACCCAGGCGCCCCAAAGCATAATGTTTTCAAGGTAGTTTCAGGTCATATGAGCAGTTCATTTCTTTTTACTGCTGAGTAACATTCCATAGTACAAATTTACCACAGTCTGTTCTATTTTGTCTATTCACCAGTTGATGAACACGTAGCAGAGTAGGGCAGTGTTTGTCCTGATGCCTGGGTTTATGTTCTGCTTCCACCATTTGTCATCCATGTGTTTTTTGGACAAACCCTCTTCATCTCAAGAGTCCTCATCTAGAAGTTAGGATTATAATAATAGCTTGCTACAATCTTATTGTACAACGGAATGTTTCATAAAATAGGGGTATAAATATGAGGGGGAAAAAAGCAAGAAATCACATTGTGAGAAATATCTTTCAATTTTCTTCAACTTCATGCAATTAAATTAAGAAGAGTCTTGGTTTGTGCCAGTAGGGTTCTTCTTCAACACCTCTCTAAAACATTTGCAAGATGGAAAGAGCAGGTAGTTATCTAACTAAAATTTTAAAATGTTGTTGGCTTTAGCATTTAGTAATTTGAATAAACTAATTATTAATGCCACCTTCCTGAAGGCCCTTAATCCTGAATTTTGCTCCACTGCCTAGACTTCATGCCAGGCTCAAGGACAAGGGGTCATTTACATTTTCTTTCCTATCTTCTGCCTCTTTAAACATAGATGGAATTGTCCTTGGCCTCAGGGTAAACAAAATCAAGCTATAAAGTGAGCACAGCTCTCTAGCAAAAGATTCCCACTGATTTGGCAGAAAATTAAAGAAGGGAATAGGGCAGGACAGGGAAAGGAAACAGTCATGTGTTTTTCACTTTCCAGAAGTGTGAAATCATCCACAACGGGGCAACCATTTGGTCAAGTGTTTACATGGTCCTCTCCATTGCCACTACTATGGAAGCAGGAACAAGCTAAGACTCACACTGTGAAGTGTAACAGCCCAAACAGGTGGTTTTGTGGCTCAGGTTATTTACTCTTTCTTGCTTCCTTTCTGCCCATCCTCTATAGGTCCTCCACCTTCCAGCATTCCCAGTGAAGTAGCTTCTCCTTAGGGACTTACTTCTAGGAGAGTGAATGAGCTTCTCTTAACTGGTGGGAGTAGTGCTAATGGGGTGCATCCCAGGCAAAACGTTGTCTTACGTGCTCCAGTTTTAACTTAAATTGTTGTGTCAATTTGTGTTTTGTGCCAACATTCACTCCTGCTTGTTTTCATTTTACATTTATTTACCTTCAGGAAAAAAAATTTAAACTTTTTTTTTCAAATCTTTTGATCTGATTTATACACTAGAAAGATGCCACTAATGAATGGTCTGTGATCCCAAACTTTAGTAGGAGTCAAAGAATACATAGGGATTTGGGGTCAGAGAGCAGTGACTTCATCTTGACCTTCCAACCAGTCTGATGGTCAGGTTGTGACTATCTGAGATAGATAATATAGGCCCTGGGATACAGAATTCAAAGATGCAGTTTTTGCCTTGAAATAAAATACTAGCTCGAGCAATGCCTGGGTGGCTCAGTTGGTTAAGCATCTGCCTTCGGCTCAGGTCATGGTCCCAGGGTCCTGGGATCGAGTCCCGCATCGGGCTCCCTGCTCAGCAGGAAGCCTGCTTCTCCCTCTCCCACTCCCCTTGCTTGTGTTCCCTCTCTCGCTGTCTCTCTCTGTCAAATAAATAAATAAAATCTTTAAAAAAATAAAACAGAATGCCATTAAAAACTACATTGTTCTGTAATAATATACAATATCTGCTTTCCACCAAAGAAAAATTAAATGGATGGGACACCCGGGTGGCTCAGTCGGTTAAGCGTCTGCCTTTGGCTCAGGTCATGATCCAGGGTCCCGGGATCGAGCCCCGCATTGGGCTCCTTACTCGGAGGGGAGCCTGCTTCTCCCTCTGCCTGCTGCTCCCCTGCTTATGCTCTCTTTCTCTCTCTCTCTGGCAAAAGAAAAAAAAGATCTTAAAAATACTAGCTCAAACCTGGGCAAAGAAAGATCATAGGAAAACACTTTTTATCCAAATAACATCTATTGAGCACCTACTACAATGCCTGGCACTATTCTATGCAGCAGAATCATGGTCAAAAGTACAGACTCTGGAATCAGACTTATTGAGTCCAAATCCCAGTTCTACCACTGACTAGTTGTGTGACCTTAGACAATGTACTTCACTACTCTGTGCTTCCATTTCTTCATCTATAAAAGGAAGACAATAAATAGTACCTACCGCAGAATATTATTATGAGGACAAAATGAGTTCATATTTTTAAAACACTTATGGGTAGTGCCTAGCACATAGGGAATGGTATATACATTTTGTTAAATAAATAAAAATAGGCACCGAGAAACAAAGCAAAGTCCTGTTCTCAGAGATTTAAATTCTAGCAGGGAGAGAAATAATAAACTAATAAACATATTATATAATAAAATACTGTGATAGATACTAAAAGGAAAAATAAATCAGCCCCAAGGATAAGGGTGTAGTTTGGATAGTGTGGCCTGGGAAGGTGTCTCTGAAAAGTGATAGTATTAGGGTTCTCCAGAGAAACAGAAGCAATATAGCTAGCTAGCTAGGTAGATAGGAAAAGAGAGAATGAGGGAGAGATTTATTATAAGATATTAGCTCTTGTGATTATGGAGGTTGAGGAATCCCAAGATCTGACATCTATAATCTGCAGATGCACAAAAGCTGGTGGTATAGTTCAAAAGCCCGAGAGCCAACAGCCAATGGGAGAGTCCATTCCAACTCTGAAGGCCTGAGAACAGGGAGCAGTTCTCAACAGATTGGATACTACCTACCTACATTGAGGAGGGCAAACCACTTTACTCAGTTTACCAATTCGAATGCTAATCTCTCCTGGAAACACCTTCACAGACATGACCAAAAACAATGTTTAACCAGATATCTGGGCATTCCATGATCGAGTCCAACTGACACATAAATTTTAACTATCACAGTGACATTTGGGAGTGCCTGTATAAAGGGGGTCGGGGGAAGTGCACCATGTAGCTATCTGAGCAGATACTGTTCCAGCCAGAAAGAACAGTGAGTACAAAGGCCCTGGGGTACAGTATTTCAAACATTCAAAGAGCTACAAAAAAGCCATTGAGACTGGAGTGAAGTAAACTTATATAGCTGTTCTCTGAACCCAAAACAGCTCTTAGGGCTCTGAAAGTGGCCCTAAACACAAGCTATTTGAAATAACCTAAGAATTAATCATTGTCACCTATAGATAGTGGGATTTGGGGTCATTTTAAATTTCGTTTGAATTATCCCAATTTTCTCCTATAGACTTAATCTCTTTAGAATTAGGGGATTTAAAAACCCCACAACTACTTTTTTTTTAATAGTTGAAGAATTGAAGAATGAGAACTTGTATTTCCAGATGTTGCAGAAACTTCAATCTTGGTTGTTTTTTTCCTACTTCTGGGAGTCCTAGCACCAGCATGCTGAGACTGATAAGCCTCCCTCGTTTCATGAAGTTGCTAACTGATGAAATACGGGGACTCTCTTATCATGAACAGGCATGCAGGGATTAGAGGACATGGGTTAGGGGAGCAGTTCATCAGAAGTGATAAGCTAAGAAAGCAAGAAGCCACCCAAGAATCTCCTCACTCAAAGGGGCTTTCGGAATTTGATCTTATATGAAAGGTCCAGAAAAGTGGAACTCCTTCAAGTCAGTCCACCTAGATATAGTCATAACTAAGCTGTAACTGAAACTAATTTGTCTAAAACTTAGCAAAAAAAAAAGTTATTTTACTTAGCATACTTTCTTATATTGAGAGGACAATGATGAAGAAAAGTGAGTTTTAAAAATTGATTCATCTGTTCTACAAATATCTATGGAGAAAGGCACTGTGCTGTGCAGTAAAGAAAGTGCCTCAGAGAACTTAGAGCCCAGTGGGAGAGACAACATGGAAAAAGTATGCAAATAATTATGTATTTACAACTGAGGTTTGTGCCAGGAAGGAAAAGGCAAGAGTGCAAAGAAAACTATGAAAGGAAGACTTAATCTAGACTGGGGTGCCTGGGGATGAGTCCTAGGAAGTGCTATCTAAGCTGAAAGCTAAAGGATTAGACTTAGAGGAGGAGAAAGAAACCCTGAAGAGAAGGGGAATGTTCCAGGAAACAGAACTGCAAATGTGAAGGCCTTCTATGTCAGAGGCACCTGGGCAGTTCTAAGAAAGGAGGGAAGCTTGGGTGTTGGGAAACAGTGAGAGAGATCGAATTGCTGAGACCTGAAAATTGACAGGTAGGCAAGAGCCAGAGGATGCAGTGCCTTTTCCCTGTATGAAGGACGTTGAAATTACCTTCGGAGCAATGCCAGGTCAATGAAGATCTTACGCAGAGGGCTGGCAAGATTGGTACTCTAAAGACATTGCTCTGAGATTCACAGTGTAACAAACCCAAACATAGTCTATTTTCCATAAATGACCACATTCAGCTAAAGGAACTAGGAATACTGTAGATGCAAAAGCAGAGGTAAAAGTAACTGTGTAACTTCTTCATTGAAAAGATACAGTCTTAATCTTGATTACAAATATTTATGCTTTATATTGACAGCCTACTAATAATTATTTGGCAAAATAAAACTCTGATCTTAACAATGTTCATAGATTTTTATTATTTTGGTTGGCTCCAAACAAGTATTGTCATTTTAATCTGGTTTAGATAAGTGAGCAGTAAGAAAAAATGAAGTAGGATTGGATCATAAAATTCAGTGTTTGACAGAGAATTTTATTTGCCTACAAATTGTACAAAAATGCCCATTTTGTTTTCAAAATTTTGTCAACTTCCCATCAGACCACCAGAGAAATCTACTCAAAGTTGGGTTTATTAAATTTACTGCAGCAGAGGGCAGTGCCACCTTGACTCAATTGTGACTCAGGAGGGGAGGTGGGTGGATTAAGGAAGGATTACAGATTAAGGCTTTGAAGGTCTAGATTCTAGTGGTTTAAAGAAGGTCCTTCCAGGTGCAGACCTGGTTGGAACTGGGAGGAGTTTATGACAGCAAAGTGAGGATTTTAAAGTAATTTTTGATAGCAAACTGTTGTCAGAGAAGCAAGCTCTTTTCCAGGTGAGCAAGGGGTTATCTTAATAGGAGAGCTGTTCCTACAGATGATCTTCCCAGATACACTGACTGGCAAGCATATCCTAAGGTAAATAGTGAAGTTACATATTCTTTATAGTTTTATATTCCTGGGCAAGATTATACTGGAAGAAAGAATTAGTCAGGTAGTCTCAATTTCCACTTTTCCTTTAAAGAATTCTCCTTTTAAAATCCACTAAGGGGCACCTCGTTGGCTCAGTAGGAAGAGCATGAGACTCTTGATTTTGGGGTCATAAATTTGAACCCCACATAGGATATGTAGAGATTACTTAAATAAAACTTTTTAAAAAATTCACTAATACAAGAGATTAATGAAATATAGTTCAGAAAAATAACTGCAGCAAGTATGGCAAAGGATTACTATCTCAATATATGAAGAACAAAATACTAAATATATATGCTGCTGTATGTTGTTCATATGCTAGAAAGTCTTTAAATAATGAAGACTCAAATAAGTTAAAAAAGTGTAAAAAGTTACACCATGCAAACGCTAGTCATAAGAAAGCTGGAGTGGCTGTGTAAGCTAAGTAGACTTAAGGATGAGGAATATTAACAGAGATAGAGATATAGTTCACAACAAAAAATCAATTCATCAAGAAGACATAACAATATAAACATATATGCACCTAATAACAGTCTCAAAACAGACTGTTACATGAAAACAAAAGTGATGGGTGCCTGGGTGGCTCAGCTGGTTAAGCTTCTGCTTTCAGCTCAGGTCATGATTCCGGGGTCCTGGGATCGAGCCCCACATCAGGCTCCCTGCTCAGCAGAGAGTCTGTTTCTCCCTCTCCCACTGCCCCTCCCCCCACCCAGTTCCTGCTCTCTCTCTCTCCCAAATAAATAAAAATCTTTAAAGAAAAAAAGAAAACAAAAGTGACAAAACAGAGAGAATTTGAGTATTTCGTAATTATTGTTGGTTGTTTTGTCACTTTTCTCCTAGTAACTAATACAAAAATGGATAGAAAAAAAAAGATACAGAAACTTAAAGAGCCACTAAGTCAGCAGTCCTTCCTTGTCCTCAATCCCTACACCTCATCAATCACAAAGTCTTGACAATATAACCTCCTCTGCATTTCTTAAATCTGTTCCCTCATCCACATTTCCATGGGTTGCAGACTTGGACTGACCGCCTTCCTTCATTAGCCAGCAGCAACCCAATTTCCCCTTGGTAACCAGGATCAATCACCCAGCCAGTGACCCCTTTTTCACTGCTTAGCATTTAAGTGGCATGAGGAACCCAAAATGGTAGGAGGGAGTACCAGCTACCAAAATACTAGAACTATGTCAGTGTTCACTAGTGGAATATTCTTTCACTGGACATTGGAACCTTCAAACCCACTGAACCCAATGATTACAGATTGGGAAGAAAATCTTCCTTAAGTGGATTATTATGCTTAAAAACAAAAGGCCTATCAACAAGAGCCAAACTATGGAAAGAGCCCAAATGTCCACTGACTGATGAATGGATAAAGGTATGGTATATACATACAATGGAATATTAATCAGCCATCAAAAGGAATGAAATCTTGTCATTTGCAGTGACGTGGATGGAGCTAGAGTGTATTATGCTAAGCAAATTAAGTCAGAGAAAGACAAATACCATATGATTTCACTCATATGTGGAATTTAAGAAACAAAACAGATGAACATATGGGAAGGGGGTAAAAAAAAGAGAGAGGGAAACAAACCATAAGAGACTCTGTACAATAGAGAACAAACTGAGGGTTGCTGAGGAGAGGTAGGTGGGGGGTGGGCTAAATCAGTGATGGGTATTAAGGAGGGCACTGGTTATAATGAGTATTGGGTATTATACGTAAGTGATAAATCACTAAATTCTACTCCTGAAGACAATATTACACTATACGTTAATTAGCTAGAATTTAAACAAAAATTTGAAAAAAAAATTAAAATTAAAAATAAAATAAAGGTAAAAGGCCATGGGGGTGCTTGGCTGGCTCATTGGTGGAGCATGCAACTCTTGATATCAGGGTTGTAAGTTAAAGCCCCATTTTGGGTGTAGAGATTACTTAAAAATAATAATTATAATAATAAAATAAAAGTAAAAAGCCATACAATGGAATATTATTCAGCCATAAAAAGGAATGAAGTATTGATACATTCTACAACATGGATGAACTTTGAAAACATCTTACTAAATGAAAGGAGCCACATATATATAAGGGCCACATGTTATATCATTTCATTCATAAGAAATACCCAGAACAGGCAAATCCACAGAGGCAGAAAATAGATGAGTGATTACCTGGGGCTGGGGGGGGGAGGGGAAATTGAGGGACACCACTAAGGGTACCAGCTTTTTTTAGAGATAATGACAGTGTTCTGGAATCAGATAGTGGTGATGGTTGTGCTTTGTGAATATACTTTAAAAAAATCACTGCATTGTACACTTTAGATGTATATGTGAATTACATCTCAATTTTTTAAAAACAAGGAAAAAACTGAATAGAACCATTCTGGACTTCCACCCCTTGGTTCCTGGGCTCATGTATTTGGCTATGAGGGAGATGTCACCATGTACTGTCTGCTGATTTAAGTCAATTATTCATCCTGTACAACAGCACCCCAATCCTGTAAGGTAATTTTCTTTTATTCATATAGTAACTGAGTTTTTAGCAGGCCATTCTACCATTTTGTCAAGCGAGATGTTGGCTTGGGGCTTGTGGTAATGTTGGTGAATCTTGTGAGTATAATTCCACTGCATTCCATCCTTCTCTGTAAATATGTTCCTTGGTCTGAGATGACTTGTATGGAACATGAATAGCAATGAATAAGGCCTTCTGTTTAGTGCTGGTAGAAGAATTTGGGGCAGGAAAGCTAAGCCATATCTGAAATATGTTTCTATGCCCAAGAGGAAAAATTGCTCCTCCCTCCATTATGGAAAATGTCTAATGCATCAATCTGCCTCCAAGTAGCTCATCAGTTCCTTGGAGAACGGTGTGCTCTGTCAGGGACTCAGCATGTCTCTGACTCAAAGCACGCGGGTACCTAGCAGAGGCAGAAGTGAGAAGTCCATGCAGAGCCTCCTTCCCTGTTGCCATCCACTTTATAAATGGGCCTATTAAGCAAACAGCAGGGTGGCTGGTGAAAGAGGTTGAATGACCCACAGGACTGGATAAACTATCCATCTGATTACTGAGAGCCTACTCTGCAGTGGATGCCCTCTGATGGGCACTGATATGGGTTGCAGATTTGTCATACCATGCACATTCTGAGAGGTCTTCCACATGATTTTCCCCCAGACTTCCTTAACACCAATGTGTCAATCTTGTTCTAAGTTTCTGACCAGCAGGTGAACCCATTAGCCACTGTCCATGAATTAATATTGACTCATACATCAGAATGTCTATCCACCTAAGTCCAAAGTTGATAACCAGATGCACTGGCTCCTCAGTTACTTTGGTTCTTGCTTAATAGTTTATCAAACCAGATAGGGAATTGTGTATATATGTTCTGATAGTTATTTAATGGGTTTTTTTTTGCCTATTTAGTCAGTCTGTAGATGCTATGAAGGTGAATGAACTAGTGCTTTGTCTCAACTTCACATTTAATCACACCCAAGAATTTGCTCTTATAAAGGCTGTGGGGTTTTCAGTATAAGTAACTCAAAAGCTTAAAAGAATTATTTTCATCTGTTCCTGAAACTATGAAACATATGTTCCTCCACTATGGCAGACCATAGTGAGACTGGCTTTATCACTCTCTTTTAGTATCATCTCTACATAGAACTATCGGATAGTTCTGGCTGGAGTCAACATACTGTACAAACCAATTCATAAACCAGGACCTTACTTTCCTTTTGTTCACTCCTCATGCAGCCGAATGTGTGGACAGACGAAAGCCAGAGAAGCAGAAAGCCCCAGGTATGACAGAACACTGGGATGACTTGACTATATGTTTTAATTATGCCTTAAGATCTGCTTGGATTGTAACGAATATACTATTTTCATTTAATAATGAAATGCTGCAGCACCAATCCAATTATATATATTATATATATATATATATATATAGAAGATTTATTTATTTGAGAGAGAGAGTGAGCACACATGTGCAAGGGGGGGAAGGGCAGAGAGAGAGAGAATCTCCAGCAGACTTCCCCTGAGTGTAGAGCCTTACATGGGGCTCGATCCCAGGACCTGAGGATCATGACCTGAGTTGAAATCAAGAGTCAGATGCTTAACTAACTGAGCCACCCAGCCCCCCCACCCCAGTTATATAGTTTTGTGAATCAGAGAGCACCCCATCATGATGGACAGTTCAGGCTGCATAGTCGTTATGTCCTAAGTAGCGATATAGGAACTTCTTTTCAAATGGAGAATACTTGTCAGCAAAACAGGGCATGATGCTAGGATTCTCCTAAAAAAAAACAAAAACAAAAACAAAAACGGTTT
Source organism: Mirounga leonina (assembly GCF_011800145.1). NCBI lineage: Eukaryota > Metazoa > Chordata > Mammalia > Carnivora > Phocidae > Mirounga > Mirounga leonina. Next base: position 3,696,625 of record NW_023270504.1, read on the forward strand.
TTGAGAGGCTTCATATACCACAGAAATTCCCTGTACCATTTGGCCCTCTGGGCCATCAGGCCTGAGGGGCAGGGCAGCTTGCACCATAGCCTGCATATGCTATAGGGCCCTCTCTTGTGTGAGGCCACTATAAATCTGGAGTTATGTGAATTACATTATAAATTACTTAGGGCAGCATATCCATATATAGTGTATGTTGCCCACAAACCCCACAGAGGTTCTTCAAACACTGTGCCTCTTTCTTTGTAGTGGGTGGTACGACTTGTGCCAGGCTATAGTCAAGATCCCCAAAATCTCATTAATGTGGAAGTCCTTGAATTTTTTATAACATTTATTTCCATCCTCTGGCATGCATGTTTTATTAAATCTTATAGAATGCTTATTCTTTTCTGTCAGGTCCAGTTAGCATAATATCATCACAGAAATGGACCAATGTTCTACAGGGTATCAAGATGACAAATTTCACTCTATAAAAGAAAGGAAAATGTTCGAAGGCAGATGTCTAAGCTACAAGCAGGTATATTCATTGTTATATGTCCATGTCCTAGAGGCTGAAAGAATTATAATCCAGAGGCCAGAAAGCAGCCATGTGCTGAGTCAGCCCACAAGGAACCTCAGACAAGGCCTCAGACAGGCCCTACCAGGGTCCCACCGATAACCTGCACAAGCCTATGGTGATCCCAGTGACAGAGAAATATACTTGTGGAAATTTGCCACCCACTCCGTTAACGCTGTACTATCCAAGAAGGGACTGTGGTCAAATAGCCACATGGAGCTATTTAACTTTAAATTAATTAAAATTAAATAAAATTAAAAATTCAGTTCCTTAATAGACACAGGTGGCTAGCAGCTACAGTGCTAGACATTATAGATACAGAACTATTGGACGATGCCACTATCGAAGTGCTTCTATTCCAAAGTAGGAGTAGCCGGTGATCTTCTCTTAACTAGCCAACAGACAAGGTTCCTGAAGGTCTATCAAACCAAATAGGACAATCTCTACACAGATTCGGCTAGTTACTTAGTGCTGGTTTTGCCCTGTCTGGACTACACCAGGTTGTAGCTGCTACACAGGTGAATGAATCAGCACTCTCCCTCTGCTTCACATTTAATCATATCCAAGAATTTTTTCATAGAAGAACAGTCTATAGGATGTTGGAGTATACTAACTCAAAGGCCATATAAAAGAGTTATTCTTGGGGAGGGGGCACCTGGGTGGTTCGGTTGGTTAGGCATCCAACTCTTGACCTCAGCTCGGGTCTTAATCTCAGGATCATGACTTCAAGCCCCGCATTGGGTTCCATGCTGGGCATAAAGTCTACTTAAAAAAAAAAAAAGAATTATTCTTAGGGAAAAGACAGTCTCTTCATTAAATGCTGCTAAGAAGACTGGACAGCTGTCTGCAGAAGAATGAAACCGGACCACTTTCTTATACCATACACAAAAATAAACTCAAAATGGATTAAAGATCTGAAAGTGAGAGCTGAAACCATAAAACTTCTAGAAGGTAACATAGGCAGTAATTTCTTTGACATCAGCCTTAGCAATATTTTTCTAGATATGTCTCCTCAAATGAAATAAGAGCAAAAATAAACTATTGGAACTACACCAAAATATAATACTTTTGCCCAGCAAAGCAAACCATCAACAAAACTAAAAGGCAACCTATTGAATGGGAGATGGTATTTGCAAATGATATATCTGATAAAAGATTAACATCCAAAATATATAAAGAACTTAAACAATCATCAGGAGTTAAGATGACAGAGAAGTAGCGGCCCCTGGGCTTTCCTCGCTCCTCAAACACAGCTGTATTGAGTTCAGACCACTTGGAACATCCAGGAAATTGATTGGAGGATTGTAAGAAGGATCTCCACAGTTGGAGGGAGACAGCATGACAGGAGTAAGGTATGTGGAAATGAACTGGGGGAGAGAAAACCTGCCGTGCCATAGAGGGGAGGGAGCCCTTTCCGTGGGAAAAGAGAGAGGGATTGAGAGAGGTACAATGTTGGGTTCACACAAGAAGAAAACCTCTCTGGACCAGGGACTGGGGAGGAATGGGAAGTGAGGATCACAGGTGTTCGGCAAAAAGTGTGTGTTGCTCAAACTTTGAGGTTTTGGAAGTGCACAACTTTTGCCTGAGTGGAGCTGTGGCACGCACTCCTGGGGAGAAGGAGAGCACAGGTCAGAGAATGCACAAAGTGGTGTAGGGATCTCCTGGGTCGCACTGGGAAAGAACGTTCCCCTTCCTGGAGTACATTTGGAAGAAGGTATACTGCCTCTTCCAGGACAAAACCCTGCAGGCACCAGCAAACGGCCTTTCATTGGCAGGGGACAGAAGTGCATGCCGAGGGTGTAACCTGGTCGCTGCTTTTTGTGGTGCTACAACATAGATTCCATGCCATGCACCGGCGTGGACAGTTTTTCTGGGACAAAGGACACTAGTCACAGCATGATGGGGAGGCTCTACCAAGAGGAGAGAGCAGATCTGCGTGGTGCCAGGTCCTTTAAGATGTGGAGTTTTTAATCCCAGCAGTATGCCAAAGACAAAACTCAGGAGAGCTGTGGCACTGGGAGCACTGATGGCCCGGGATTTTCTGTGAGGGCTTCCTGAACAGCAGGGGCTGTGAGATCCCCTGTCCAGGGAGGAGAGAGTGTGGTGGCACCATTTTACCCTCGCCACCAACATGGTCAGACTTCATAGAATAACAGAGCATCCCCCAGTGAAGGCGGGAGCCACTTACACCAAACCCCATTCCCCTGTGCCTGGCAAGGACATATTTTGGGGGGCAGGACTGACTTTGAGCCAGCATGGCGGGCCTATCCCCTGGAAGACCAGCATAGGCAGCACCCTGCATGCACCAAGTCTACTGATCATAGAGTGCTTCAAAGTGTCACCTTCAGTTCTGCTGGAAATAGGACCAGGCTATATATTTTCTTCTTTTTTTCCTTTAGAATCAGGCTCATAGTTTTTGGTCGGTTAGTTTGTTTTTTTCCATTTCCTTTTCTTTTATTTGGACCAGACTTCTTTTTTTCTTTTTCGTTTCTTCCTTTCTTTTCCTTGGGAATCAGGCTTATAGTTTTTTGTTTCTTAGTTTTTTCCATTTCCTTGTCTATTTTTTGGATCAAGATTCTATTTTTCTTTTTCTTTTTCTCTTTTTCCTTTCTTTTTCTTTGGAATCAGACTTTTAGGTTTTGAATGTCTATTTTGTTTTTTGTTGTTGTTCCTTTTCCTTTTCTCTTTTTTTTTGGATCGGGTTTTTCTTTTTCTTTCCTTTTCTTTTTTTCCAGGCTTATTTTAACAAACAAATCAAAGCACACCTAGTTAAAGGTCCAAATACTTCCACTGCAAGCAAGGAGGAATTCTGCAGAGGCCTGACCAGAGGGAAAGAGCAGCCAAAATACAACAGCAGAGTGCACACAGCATACACCGAAAACACTTCCTGAAGTGCCAGGCCCTGGACAGAGAATGACCCCTTTTTAACATAGCATTACTCCCAGGTGCAGGAAACATAACAAGCTTTCATAACACGCAAAAGACAGGAACTTACCCAAAATGACAAGATGGAGGAACTCTCCCCAAAAGAAAGGTCAAGAAGAAATCACAGCCATGGATAAGCTCAAAACAGATATAAGCAATATATATGAACAAGAATTTAGAACAATAATTAGTAGTCAGGAGACCACTAACTGGGCTTGAGAAAAGTATAGAAGACACCAGGGAAACCCTTGCTGCAGAGATAAAGGACCTAAAAACTAGTCAGTCTAAAATAAAAAATGCTATAACTGAGATGCAAAACCAATTGGATGTAATCACAAGGACTGAAGAAGCAGAGAAGATAATAGGTAAAATTATGGAAAATAATGAAGCTGAAAGAAGAAAGAAAGAAAACTATTAGATCACAAAGGTAGACTTAGGGAACTCAGCGATTTCATAAAGCAAAATAATCAAATAATCTCCACATCATAGGAGTCCCAGAAGAGAGGCAGAAAAAGGCACAGATGGTTTATTTGAACAAATTACAGCTGAGAACTTCCCTAATCTGGGGAAGGAAACAGGCATTCAAGTCTAAGAGGCACAGAGAACTCCCCTCAAAATCAACAAAAATAGGTCAACACCATGACATATCATAGTGAAACATGCAAAATACAAAGATTAAAAGAGAAGTCTAAAAGCAGATACAGACAAAAGGTCTTTAATCTATTAGGCTAGACACATGAAGCTAGCAGCAGGGCTGTCCACTGAAACTTGGCAAGCCAGAAAGGTGTGGAAAGAAATATTTAACGTGCTAAATGGGAAAAACATGCAGCCAAGGATACTTTATCTAGCAAGGCTGTCATTCAGAATAGGAGAGACAGTTTCCAAGACAAACAAAAACTAAAGGAGTTCGTGAACACTAAACCAGCTCTGCAAGAAATATTAAAGGGGACATATTGAACGGGAGAGAGAGACCAAAAGCAACAAAAACTAGAAGGAAGAGGGACAGGCTATAGCAACGGTGACTTTACAGATAATACAATGGCACTAAATTCGTATCTTTCAATACTTACTCTGAAAGTAAATGGACTAAATGCTCCAATCAAAAGACACAGGGTATCAGATTGGATAGAAAACAAGACCCATCTATATGTTGCTTACCAGAGACTCATTTTAGACCCCCAAACACCTCCAGATTGAAAGTGAGGGGGTGGAGAACAATTTATCATGCTAGTAGACATCAAAAGAAAGCTGGAGTAGCCATCCTTATATCAGACAAACTAGATTATAAACAAAGTCTGTAATAAGAGATAAAGAAAGACCCTGTATCATAACAAAGGAGTCTACCCAAGAAGATTTAACAATTGTATATATTTATGCCTCTAACTTGGGAGCAGCCAAATATATAAATCAATTAATAACAAACTTAAGGAAACTCATTGATAATACAATAGTAGTAGGAGACTTTAACAACCCACTCACAGCAATGGACAGATCATCTAAGCAGAAGATCAACAAGGCTTTGAATGACACACTGGACCAGATAGACCTACCAGGTATATTCAGAACACTTCATCCTAAAGCAGCAGAACACACATTCTTTTCAAGAACACATGGGACATTTTCCAGAATGGATCACATACTGAGTCACAAAACAGGCCTCAACCAGTACAAAAAGACTGAGATCATACCATGAATAGTTTCAGACCACAGTGCTATGAAACTTGAATCACAAGAAAAAATTTGGAAAGACAACAAATACATGCAGGTTAAAGAACATGCTACTAAAGAATAAGTGGGCAACCAGGAAATTAAAGAAGAATTAAAGAATTAAATTAAAGAAGAAATAAAATATACATGGAAGCAAATGAAAATGAAAACACAATAGTCCAAAACTTTGGGATGCAGCAAAGGCGGTCCTAAGAGGGAAGTATATAGCAATACAGGGCCTTTCTCAAGAAGCAAGAAAAGTCTCAAATAAACAACCTAACCTTATACCTAAAGAAGCTGGAAAAAGAACAGCAAATAAAGCCTAAATCCAGCAGGAGAAGATTAGATGATATAGAAATAAATGATACAGAAATTAAACAGTAGAACAGATCAATGAAACTAGGAGCTGGCTCTTTGAAAGAATTAACAAAATTAATAAACCCCTGGCCAGACTTAAAAAAAAAAAAAAAGGATCCAAATAAATAAAATCATGAAAGAGGAAAGATCACAACGCACACCACAGAAATTCAATTATAAGAGAATATTATGAACAATTATATGCCAACAAATTAGGCAAACTGAAAGAAATGGATACATTCCTAGAAACATATACACTACCAAAACTGAAACAGGAAGAACTAGAAAATCTGAACAGACCCATAACCAGCAAAGAAACTGAATCAGTAATACAAAATCTCCCAACAAACAATTTACCTTGAAATATCAGCTCTGAAAATAATGATGTCTGGGAAAATGGTGCCCTGAGTACGAGGCCCTTCCTCTCTAGAAACTATGCTGGGTTGACTCAACCACTAAAAGGTGTGGGTTAATTTACTCAAGACTGTTGCCTTGTAGGCTGACCTCCAGGTAAAAGCTCCATGGAAACTGGCCCATGCTTAAAGAAATCAATTCCTGGTCAGCCTAAAGACTTCCAACTCTCTACCCGCTCAGGGGCACAATCCAGAAACAAGAATCCCCCCTCTTGTTCTCCCTTATCCAATCCATCAAGTTTTATTGGCTCTTCCTCCAGACCATAGATCCAAACTGTCTAGTACATTTTATATTCTAGTGCTCAACACATATACATAAGGCTAACAGTTACCATATCAGACAGCGAGGCTTGTTGATTACTTTCTGGTTACCTGTATTTACTGCATGTTTACTAGGATTACAGGCCTATCAAAATGCTACCAACTTGTATTCTTAACCTTCCCTCGAAATGCTTTCTTCAAGGTTATTCACACCCTTCTCAGGGCACCTTCCCAATCTTGAAGCATAATAATCTGATGGTCAATCTCAAGCTTTCTTCAATATTTCAGAGGCTTTTTGAGTCCTGATGGCCTGATGGCTGTTTTGATGTGATAGTCTCAATTTAAGTCTAAAGGATCACTGCAATCCTGATTCATACTCCATAATCTCTGCTCTGCAATCTAAACTTAATATAGTAAGAGTTTCAAATACTTTTCCAAATTCTATTTTTAAATATCTAGAGTTAGAAGAAAATGAACCTTGAATGCATTCCTTTAAACATGGAAATAGTTAACAACAAATCAACATTATTTATGCTTCTATTATAATAATAACACATTATTTGTGCTTCTTTCTCTGGACCCTTCTCTTGAAGAGAAACTCAAATGAAAATGAGTTGGTAAGACCAGTAGTTGGTTTTGGCCACTTTCATCTAGATACAAATGGGTAAGAGAAGGCATTAACCTGGCTGTGGTAAGATAATAAAAGGCATTCTAGAGTCAGTAAGAAAACTTCTATAGTAATTTTTTTTTTTTAATTTTATTTATTTGACAGAGACACAGCAAGAGAGGGAACCCAAGCAGGGGCAGTGGGAGAGAGAGAAGCAGGCTTTCCACAGAGCAGGGAGCCTGATGTGGGGCTCAATCCCAGGACCCTGGGATCATGACCTGAGCCGAAGGCAGACGCTTAACAACTGAGCCACCCAGGCACCCCTATAGTAATTGTTTTTTATCTCTCATTTCATCTCCCCATTTATGCCTCTTACGAGTATTGACTGACATTTGGACACTTGCATCTTTTCATTTTCTAGATTGGAGATTCCTAGGAACTTGTTTTACTCATCTTTGCAGCTTCTATAATAGTACCATACTTTTCACAAAGCTTCATACATTACAGGTATTTACAATTTGCAAATTTATCTCCATCTCCAGGAAATAAGATATATGTAACACGCTAGTCAAGTGTTACCATTCAGATGGATTTTTCACTGTATTTTTCCTTTAAAATTAGTTCTATGGTCATTCTTTAGATGAACATCCACTGATTTCTTTGAACTTTCACCCTTGCATCTTACTTCTATTTTCAATTCCCTTCTTCCTGAGGGAATTTCATTGGTCTTTCTTTCATTGAGGGTCTGTTTGTCTTTCATTGTATCATGCATAAAGGAATATTTTACATACTACTGTCCTGAACCTCAAATACCTAAAAGACTTTTTTTTTTTTTACTAATTTTATTTTTACTTTTTTTTTTTTTTTTAAGATTTTATTTATTTATTTGACAGAGAGAGAGTGAGAGCAGGAACAGAAGCAGGGGGAGTGGGAGAGGGAGAAGCAGGCTTCCTGTTGAGCAGGGAGCCTGATGTGGGGTTCGATCCCAGGACCCTGGGATCATGACCTGAGCTGAAAGCAGGCGCGTAATGACTGAGCCACCCAGGCGCCCCTATTATTACTTTTTAAGAAGACTCCATGACCAATGTGGAGCCCAACACGGGACCTGAACTGACAACCTTGACATAAAGACCTGAACTGAGATTTAAGAGGTGAGTCCTTAATGGATTGAGTCAGTCAGGTTTCCCTTTTTTAAAAATAATTTTCGTAGTCTATGCAGGCTTCTCTCATCTTGTCCTGAAAATACCCTTTGAAATTCAAGGTCATAAAATAATATTCACTGGTACCTATAAGGTTCTAGCCTTAACATGTAAAAGCCACACCTAACATGAAAACATTAATAAAGTATGATAACAGCCAATTCAACATTTAACTACTTGTATTCAACACCAAATGCTTTATATTATTTAGGAAAAGTACTTGCAACAATGCAAGAGTGAACATATCCATCTAATTGTGCTTGCTCCTGAATCACACCACTATAACCACTCTAAGAGGCATTTAACCATTTTAAAAACTGTGGGATTGAGATATTTATCAGTATTTATTCCATGAAAAATTCAAACATTTTACAAGTGTTTCCATTACATGTTTATAAATAGCATTTTAATGAAAAATACGTATCAAAAAAAAAATCCATGAAAAGTCTAGCATTTTCTTCCTTTTTTGCAAATCTCTTTAAGGTCCTACTTCATAGAACTCAGTTGACTCTCTTATCTACTTGTGCATTCAGTCTGTTGTTGAGCTGTCTTGGTTCAAGTATATCAAGAAAATCCCATCTCACACACACAGATGGCTTTTACATGGATAAGAGTGTTCCTCCAGCTCTTTGAGATCACATATATTCTTCTTTGTTACTGCACCAAAAGCTGACAGTTGTTTCCTAAAAGGTTGGTTCCAACAGGGAAGCTTGATATGGCAGGTATCTTTTTGCATTCTTCTATTAAAATCCATTGGTCTACCTGGCATTCTGAGTAGATCTCCTATCAACTGCACTGGTCATCAGAAAATATTGGTTCACTAAGTTATGCAGATCTTCCAAATATTGACATACTTTAGCATACATAAAAAATAATTACATTCAGAGGCACCTGGTTGGCTGCTGGTAGACTAGCATGTGACTCTTGATCGCAGGGTTGTGACTTCCAGCCCCATGTTCGGTGTGGAGCCTACTTTAAAAATTCTTTTTTAAATAATTACCTTCATCAGTATTCCTGATGAACTCATCAGAGAGCTAGTAGTAGGATGCTATCAAACTTGGTCTCAGATACAAGTTTTCCTAACTTCTTGCGGAAGCTCAAGTTTTAGCATTGACAACAAATATTTTTATTTTCCTTGAAAAGTCAGGATGACATAGTTGAGAAAAATGTCAATGATTTCTTCAAGTAAAAATGATGTCCCAAGGGACCAGTTCAATTTACAAGTCAAAAAATTACATTTTTCCTCAATGGCCATTGTACCTTCATTGCTTGTATATCTCTGCTTCAGATTCTTCTGAAATGCAAAATTTGTGTACTTATTCATCACTTAGGATATTTAAAAGATGTATACTCAAGGGTTGAGATTTAATAATATTAACAAGTCTCATTATTTTATCAAAGACATTAAGACTTTTTAAAAAATATTCTGAGAGTTTCCAGCAGTAAAGAATACAATGATCAATATAATGACTATCACAGTTTGAAGCCATTGCCTTGACTGGTGTTATGGTGCTAGCAGTTTTCCTAACCATTGCTTTTCTAACTGAATCTTTTATTGACATGAAACCATCAGTCAAGTGAGCACAGCTACTTAGTATTTTATGAGAAGCCCACTCTTCTGAAGTCTTCAGAATGTAGTTTTTAAACTTGTAATAAAGTACACATAAAAGTTACTATCTTAAGGATTTTTAAGTGGACAGGTCAGTAGTATTAAGAATATCCACACAATAGCAAAACTGAAACTATACTCTCATTAAACTTCCATTTCTTCCTACTCCCAGAAATGTATTTTTTAAAATGAATATGAACTGTACATATAGCATTGAGATTTTATGAAAATAACCAACACTTTTCTAGTAGCCATAAAGTAAAACCCAGAAACATTTTGCCTTCCATGCTTTCTTGCAATTTCCTGACTCTAGGAAAATGTTTGCTCTTCTTCTGAATGCAACCTGAAAATATTTACTTCTAACAGCTTAACTAAAACTGCTCCTTTTTAAAACTCTTCTAAAATGTGCCCTGTTGTGAGGTAGAAAATCAAATACAAACCATTATGATTTCATATATATATATTTTAAAAATAAATGTTTATTTCAAGTATGAAAAGTAATGAATGTTTAAACATTATCCAAAAATTATGTCCAGCTTAACAAGTACAAAACAAGACTTCTGACAATGTTTACAATTAGGTATAAAATACTTAAGAATATACTTTGACATTCACAGTGAGCATTTTTAAAAAATAAGTTTTGCTAATAAGCTTTAGAAATAAAAACATATTTACAGTCCCAGCTAAAGTAAACAAGTACTTAACTGAGAACAGCCCTCCCTCAGGATGGATAGTTAGCATTTCAAAATAAACAATGGTAAACTTTGTTCAATAATGTCAAAATTCAATACCTTGCGGTTTCCCTGACAAATACCATCTATTTCTTATGTCTGGTACCCATGGGTAAGGTCCTCAAGCCATTTTAATTAAGTAATTTCAATGATATACACAACCTAAGTGGTAACCAAACTCTCTTGAGAGATTTTATCATGGTAATTCTGAGCATTTCCAGCAAAATATTCTGAACAGAAAATAGCAGAAATTTCCTGGTGCCAATTACAGAACCATCAAAAAAATTAGCCTCAAAATTATTTTAAAGGACTGCTACCAAGGCTTCTGCTTCTCTTTTCCATATACATCTTTTTGTAGGTTTGAAACATTGCTTTTGAATCTTTTACTGGATTTTGTAGTGTCTCAAATCCATCTGCACTGAAGCTTCTCTTGGAGAGTCTTGAATTAGCCAAAACATTATCATCTAAGGAAACAGAAATTTTATTTACTTTATTACTCATTATTAGTGACCAATATACAATCAATGGAAATGGAGAGGGAAAACAAAACCTGCATTCTTCTTTGGGATAAAATATCAGAACAAGGAGTTTGATAAACTATGGCTTTTTGGGCAACCCTCTCGGGCCCCCTCCCTCTTCTGGAGCTCTGTACTATCACTCAATAAACATTGCTTTGCTGCCCACAAAAAAACAACAAAAAACCCCAAAAAACTATGGCTTTTTACCTATAGAATGGTAAATTATACACACAGGATATCTTGCCTCTCTTTTGGGGATTATTTTCTAATCTCATCCCATCTTCACTGGGCTATTCTGTTCTACTATCATTTGCACACTATTATAAATGTGACCTTTTTAACAGCTATCTAAACTAGCAATACAAAAAGCATAAACACCAGCCAGTTCCAACCAGGGAATGGAAAAGAGTTTTAATATTCTGGCCTTGCTACACATTAGGTATTCTAAGACATGTCTGTAGTTTTTCTGTTTTGTTAGACCATCTCAGCATTGCATTAGCCTCATCATCTTTTTGATGGGTCCAGTTTTTGCTACTTCTTGCATTTCTAGATGTGCCTCTATTTCTCAGTAGCCATTTCCCCATTCAGAATTCCCATGGTTTCCATTCCTGCTCTAGCCATTCCTTTCTAGAGAATAGTCTTGTTTTACCTTTCTCTGCTGTTCTGGCAAGGATTCTGTCCTCTTGGTTCTTTACATGATTCAAATTCTTGTACGTCCTCATTAGCTTTCTTTTATGATGTCAGTAATACTGATACCTGAGAGGAGTCCCTAAGTCATTTTCCACTGGATTCTGTTACTTCCTCTTCTCTGTACCTTATCCTGACTTGATACAGTTTCACAACTCACTCCATCTACACTCCAATCTTTGCTATCAAGTAAGTTTCTTTTCAACTGTTTGGGAGTTCATGACATTTGTTTTTTTTCTCTCTCTTCACGCTGGCTCACATTGTCCACCTCTTCATCTTGGTATTTGTTCTGTCTTTCATACTTTCCCTGAATCTCATCAGGCTTTTTTGCATTACAGGTACATTTTATTTGCCTTTACTTTTTAATTGAAATAAAATTGACATACAATATTTTATTAGTTTCAGGTACAACCTAGTGATTTGATCTTACACTTCTGACAGAGTTGTGACTTGTATCTTGGCTTTTCTCTACCCTGCTTCAGATCTCCTTGAGCTTGTGCCCCTACTTGTATTTTTTTCATCATGATTCTGAGTATTGATGTTCATTCAACTTCAGTTTATTGCTCATCCTATTTGTGGCTGTGTTTCCTAGTCAATCTGTGCAGGCATCTGTATTTTCAGATTCAGATTGCAATCATGCCTCTCACCTTCTCTAGGAGGTCTCTCCTATTTCCAAGGACCTTTCTTGCCCAATCTCCATGCCCATTTCCATCTTTCTCATTTTTAAATTCCTGTGTTCCAACTTTAGAAGTGTTTTCTACTCTCAGGACTCTTAAAATTCATTTCCCCCTCTTTCTCCTGTTTTCCTTTTCTGATTAAGAGTGCATTTCTTCCTTCTTTCAGTCTTCGATTCAACTTAGTGTTTTCCTATATGCACCTTTAATGTGTAGACTCCGTTTCTACAGGCCTATGTATTTAAGCTCTCTTCTCAACTTTGTCACACTTCCTCTCTTTTAAGAAATGTGATTCTTAAAAAAAAAAGATAGCAAGAGGGGAAGAATGAAGGGGGGAGACATTAGAGGGGGAGATGAACCATGAGAGACTATGGACTCTGAGAAAGAGGGTTCTAGAGAGGAGGGGGGTGGGGGGATGGGTTAGCCTGGTGATGGGTATTAAGGAGGGCACGTTCTGCATGGAGCACTGGGTGTTATACACAAACAATGAATCATGGAACACTACATCAAAAACTAATGATGTAATGTATGGTGATTAATAAAAAAATTAAAAAAAAGAAATGTGATTCTTTATTGTTGCTTATGGTGAACTTCTGCTTCCCTCCATTTTCAAGGAATTCTAAACCCTGGTCTTTGCATATTCAATTAACCGAAATGAAGATAAAACTCCTGAACCCTAGCTTGTAGTTCTCAGTGCAAAACCCTAAAAACCAAGTACATCATTACACTAATTAGATCAGATACTTTCTGGTTGGCCCTCAGCCCAAATCCATTCCCTGCAAAAAGAAATAAATTTTAACTAGGAGGCTCAGTCTCTTATCAAAATAATTCAAATTCCACACTTAATTAACTTTGAAAAGGGACCCAGTTCAAGTGCCTATTCAGTTACTAGTCACGGAATTTCAGTCAAATGATCTAACCTCTCACTGATAAAATGGGGACATCCCTGTCTTCCTGGATTTGAGACTTAAATGGATTTACTTGTAAATAACCCAACCCAAGGGCTGGCAAATAGGACATGGCCTGCAGGCCCCCCAGCCCAGCCTCTAGCCCGATATGGTAAAGCTTAATTGAAACATAGTCCATATTCATTTATTATTCTACTGCCATTTTCTCAGTACAGTGTCACAGACGAGTGTTTAGGAGACCTTATGATCTGCAAAACCTAATATTTATTATCTAGTCCTATAGAAAAGAAGTATGCCAACCCCTTACCTAACTCATGATAAGAAATATTTTGTTAAAATGAACGGTTTCCCTCTCCAAAGTATGACAGAAAATACCAAAAAATATCTTCCTACCACTAATACACACAAATATTGAATCACTAAAAATGTGGATAAAAATAAAATTTCACAACAGTTTCATAACTATAATCCAGCTTCTACATGACCAAGTGCCCAATTACTAAAATCAAAATTTAAATAGATGATGTTTTACCTATTTCTTGGCTGGCTTCTGGCATCCTTTTCTCCTCAGTTACACCTCTTAACCAGTCTTCTTTTGTACTTTTTATTCCTGAAACTATTTAAATATTCGTTTTCAGATCTCTAGAAATGGCTATTCATCTCTCTTTTAGTACTATAATGAAGGAAAATCATTTAAGCAAAGAACAGACTTTAAAAGGTATTAATATATTCACATATAACGCAAGTCTAAAAAAAATCTGAAAAAATGCTTTCTTCCATTTCAAGTGCCTGAATATCTCATAAATGAAAAAGGAGTTGCTTTAAAAGTTTACCTTCACTATGGAATTATGTTTCTCCCACTTAGGCTGAACATCAACCAATCTCAAGGTACTGAAGGGCACATGAGACAGAGAAAGTCATTCCCATTGCCCCCACCCACTTCTAATGTTCTTGTTACACCCACACCTCAGTTTCCAAAGATCTACTTACATAGCCAAGTGAAATCACCGATACTTTACAAACTGAATTTTATACTCTATTATATATCCCTATCTCCTTTCAAGAAAAGGTACCTTATATTTATATCGTAACTTTGTGCCCCAACAGATACCATCTCAACATCACAGAAGAAATTAAGATTGCCATTCAAATCTTTTAGTTCTCCAATCTGAATTTCTCAACGCAATGTTTTATATGTATTATCCACAACCCCTAAATGTTTCCTATCACAAAAAATTAGTCCTCTATTTTCTCCTTCCTTCCTGAAACTACACTGAAAATTCTATCATTCAGCAGCTGACAGTTATGTTTACGCTCTGGCATGGGTAACAATACTGGACAAGACTACTTCCACAGTCCTCCCATTTCAAGAGTAGATTACATGGTAGCACTTTAACTTTTGTGGTAACACAGTCACCAACTACTTTAAAGATGACAATGAGTCGAACCATTTCCATATGTATAAAATGTTTTCACTAATATGTAACGATTATCTCCTCATATTTAGACCAAAACTTCAAATTCACAGGGCTTTGAAATTACAAGTCCAAATGAGAATCAACAAAACACTTGAAGTAACATATAACACTTTTCAAACTTAGCACAAAGAACATTTTTCATAATGTAGGCTTCTTGGTGCAAAAGGAAATCTCTGTATTTGGCAAACCTTACAATTTTATATACCTCATCATCAGTACAAATTGAGGACAATTTACAGTAAAGGGGAGATAAACTTAAAACAAATACTGCCCAAACCATCGACTTAGAAAAACAAATACCAATGAATGGCAAATGCATTTAAGTCTTTGCTAGCTACCCAGATGGCCTAAGTAGTGCTAACCCACTTGTTCACCTACAACGCCTGACAATGTTCCAGACACCATGAAAAAAATTATACTAAACCTTGCATAGGAGCTTGCTCCTTCCTAGGACAAGGCTGCAGATCCTTCCAGTCATCAACATAATTTGTATTCTTAATCAGTCCATCTGGACATAATTTAAATTCCAGCATGCTTGGTTTTTCTGTGGCATCTTTCACAGGTAAGAGGGTCTGAGCTTTATTTTCCGGTCTCCCTTCTTTATTAAGCTTCCTGGGTGAACTGTCTAATTTTGTGAGACAAATGCTCTCACGCTCAGTGCATTTAAATGCAACTCTGTTCAGATACAGTTTCCTTTGATCCTTTGACTGGTGAGACACTTGACTGAATTCCACTTCATTGTTTATGCTGCTTAAATTTTTGTCTAATTTGGTTTTATCAATCCACATTTTATCAGGTTGTTTTCCACCAACTATTCCCTTAACATTCCTTGAAATGTATACTTTGGACTCCTCAGAATGGTGGATCTTGAGGTTTTTACCATGGCTTGAACAAATATTTAAGGATTCTTTAGAAGTCTGTACACTGCTGTTAGGGCTCTCATCTGATTTCTCACAACTCCCTACTTGCATGGAAAGTTTACTGGACTTCATGTATTGAGAATCACACGGTACATTCCTCACATAGCTTTTCTTTGATGCATTGCTACCCATTGCTTCTTTGTGCTTCTGCCTTTGCAAATACTCCTTTGGTGTCAGAACTCTATTAATTTTAGATGAACTATCCTTGGAGACTGAGGACTTAACATTTGATACTGTCTTTTCTTTAACCCTACATCTTTCATTTGGAATTGACAAAAAATTACATAATTTAAAGGTACCATCTGCCACACTTTTATTCTGCTCTTGTTTATCGTATTTCTTCCTCTTTATCTTTGAATCAAGCATGCCCCCATCATCTAACTTCCTTTTTTCCAAAACTTTTTGTCTCAAGCCACCTGCTTTCAATTTTATTTTCTCTGGGGATACTGACTGTACCAAAGAACCATTCTTCATACGTGGATCTTTTTTATTTGTCAAAAAACCCACCTTTGTTTTTAGTGGACGTGAGTTTTGTGCCATGAACTTCTGGTGCAGGCTCTCTTGAGAAAATTTTGTCATTTTATTACTGGTGTGAAAAGTTATCTCATGAAACTGCAGTTTTCCTTTTCTTTTGTGACTTTGCATGGAATCTAGTTTATCAGCTTTAGATAAAAACGGACCTAATAGTTCTTGTTCTGTCCTCAGTGACTTTTGTTTTGTTTTGGGCATATCATTTCTATTTTTGCCTTGCTCTATTTCAGGAAAATGGTTTTTCATATCTGGCAAAGTCAAAGGAATCTTCAGATTGTTATTTAGAGGACTATTACACCCAACAGGATCATTTCTATCAGAAGTTCTTTCTCCTTGTTTACAACTATTGATCTTCGAAGAACACTGATTTTCCCCTTTTTCTTCCTTTGAAGTTGAGTTGTTGATGGAATTACACTGACACTGGGGTACTCCTTCATAAACCATAGACAGCCACCCCAATGCACAGCAACCAACATCGTCTTTCTCTGAATCCATTAAGTTATCATCAGTCTTTCCATCTGTGTCTGCTTGTGGGTCACACTGGCTGTGCCCTTCTTTTTTTACAGGTTCTTTCTGATGTTCTGTTAACTTGTCTACCTCACAGAGTTGATTATCATGTTCAGGAAATAATTCTTTCATTTGCTCTGAGTTTAATATTGTAATTTGTATTTGGTCTGTTGAGCCCTTGGAGTCGCAACCAGTTTTATCACAAGTTTGATCTTTCGAGATCTGGTTTGTTTTCTGTTGGGCCACAGAACCTTCATGTGTGTTCACAGCTTCAATACCATAGGGAAATTCTTTTAAAAGTTCTGACAGCTGATCGTGTAGGTATAAGACAGATGCCTTATCACTGAGAATCTCACTTCTTGCAGGATCCTGGGCAGTGTAATTGCAGGATGAATCAACTTCCCGAGGACAACTATCCTGCTCAATAGCAGGCGAGGAACATCTATCATTAGCCATGCTTTTTTTTTTAGTGATATGGTCCAAGTTGCTCTCCTCTAGAATTCCACTATCTGCTTTAACATACTTCAAAGATGATTCTGGAGGTTGAAGAGATTCTACCTGATCAGTTATTTTACGTGAAATATCTGTGCACTGTAAAAAATTATCATTTTGAAAACCAAAGTCTTTATATTTAGTGAGACTGTCTGTTTGCTCTTTTTGTTGTCCCTTAGTAATCACTTTGTGATTGGGTAGAGATTTCTGTGGCTCAACCCTTTTCAAAGGAGACAAGTTGAATATCTTTGCTATTTGGGAATTGTAAGATGTATCACCTTCAACAAGAGAACAAATATTGTCAATATGTAACATATCACCACTAACAAGATCACTGTTTCTTGACTTATATGAGACTTGCTGTTCACTCACAGAATGGTGGGTATCTGGTCCTGACTTGATAGGCTTTCCTTGATTGCTATTAGGTATGTCTTCTGAATTAGTTGACTCACTTTGCTCTTCCTTCTGAATTGGTGAGAACATCTTTGTGTCTGTTGTGGTACCTGCTACCGGTTCCTTAAGATTAGCTTTCAGAGCAGCAGTAACACTTGTATCTTCTGCCAACTGATTTTGTAAGCTACAAACACTGCCTTCCTTAATAACTGGATACAGTGTTTCAGATACAGCTTCAGGTGTTATTCCTTTGGCAGACAATGTTTTGACATCTGAAAGAACTAAGGGTGAGACTATAGCAACCTGAAGTTCTGTTCCCTTTGTAACAGTTGCACTGGAAGATTCATAATTCTGTACTACTATTGACAAAGTTGTTTCTTGTGAGGTGTTTATCATCTTATTCTGAGCATTTCCTACAACTGAAGATGGACTCTTACCACAGGTTTCCACAGGTTTTGAACCTCCAACTGCTGTTCTGTTTTTTGACTCATTATACTGTTTTTCCTCTGTAGGTTCTGAAGGCTGCTTTTTCCAGAGAGAAAGACATGTTGCTAGCAATTCCATGGGAAAGTGATTGTCACTTTTAGAAGATACCCCACTTGCTGAGGATTTATGCTCAAGGCAAAATGAGTTGTCTAAAACCTTGGCATTTATATTACATGTACTTGGAGTTTCCATGGTTTTCAAGGTTGGTTGGTTACTGGTGATTTGGTTATTTGAGTTAATTTCAAAACTATGTGGTTTAGAACCCTGAATAGTTTCACTAGCATTTTTTAATAATTTCTCCTGAGGTTTATCTCTACATGTAAGTAAACTGAGAATTAGCGTATTTTTATTTGGATATTTTGAAACATACTCCTCAAAGGATGTAGACTGAGGAACAGAAGTTGTTTCAGAATTTGTTGGCACGTTTAGT
The DNA here is from genome assembly GCF_011800145.1 of Mirounga leonina. Classification (NCBI taxonomy): domain Eukaryota; kingdom Metazoa; phylum Chordata; class Mammalia; order Carnivora; family Phocidae; genus Mirounga; species Mirounga leonina. Next base: position 3,715,014 of record NW_023270504.1, read on the forward strand.
TCAACATTGACATTTCCTGATGAAATCTGGGCCTTATTTAATGTTGCCTGGGCAATGTCAACAGTTGATGCCTTTAAAGAAGTCCTAACTTTCAAATCATGTAACTGGTCTGGCATTGGCAACTTTTCTGAATAGACAGAGTTTAGTAAAACAGAATTCACTTGGTTACAATTTCCCCAATTCAGGTCCTGAATGTTGGAATTTATTGTACTGTGTGTTCTATTTGTTTCTTTTCCAGATTCTATTATGGTTGGTGGTTTATCCTCTGGAGTCACTAGGGTCACCTGTGGTCCAGACTGGATTTGGGTAGTTTGTTTCAGAGACATTTCAGAATTTGCAGCTAATTCACTGTAAGAGGTATCAGTTGTTTTAATACAACCTGCTGCCATCAAAAGATTTTTATTAATTTTAATTTTCCTTGCAAGTTCCGAAAACTTCTTTTTTATTTCTACTAATGTTTTAATATCCCTCACTAACTTTTCTTTTGTGGCACTTGTGTCCAGTACTTGATTTGAAAGATCACAAGAGTCTATTCTTCTCTCTTGATTATTTTGAGCAAGGGTCTGAACACCATCCACAGAAGATCTAACAGGTTCATTAAAAGGCTGAGTGACATTGGTATTTACTTTCAAGTTACAGGAATTTCCAACGGTGCTGACAGTTTCATTAAGGTTTTGCCAATGCTGTTGAAAGCTTCTAGAGAAGTCTTTCCTCATTTCAGGTAAGTGCATTTGAGGAACGTCCACAGCAGCCTGTTTAATAACATGCTGAGTACTCTGCAAAGGCTGGCTTGCATATCTACAGTCATAAGGAGGAGGCGGAGGTCTTTTGTCAGTTTGAGTAACTGCATATTGATAGGACTGTATGGTTGCAGTCTGCTTTGACTGTAAAGTCCGTGGAGAATCTGGAGGGTGACTATTTTTAATATGCAATGATGTAGATGGCATAGGGTTTTGTTTCTGAAGAGCAGGATCTTGCAAAAAGCTTCGTGATGAGTAACTGTATTGCTTTGGAAGTGGTCTATAATCTGGGTAAGTCAGTCCACTGGATGTATACTGTTGTGCCCAATCAACCTGTCGTTCTGATAAAGATGGGTTAAGTCTCGGGGCTCCTGGGTAAGTTACAGGAACTCTTGCAGAATTAGAAGGGATCATTTGTAGTTGCATAGAATAGGAATCTGATGTTACAAACGGATTCTGTAGTGCATGTATATTAGGTGTATTAGTTCCAAAACCAGTTTGATGGGACACAGTTGCCCCTGTATGAGAAAGCACAGAATTCCTCATTGGTGAATTCAACCATATGTTTTGTGTTACTCCTGAAGACATTTGCAAATTGTGATTTAGTTGTTTGGATCCTTTAACATTGGCATATGTGATTCTTTCCACTGAAGTTTGTGAGGCCACAAGTGTCCCATTATGCATATCAGGAATAGGGATTTGCTGAGGAGTTGTATAATTTCTGATGTTTAGCAGTGGCTGTGAAACTGGATTTGAATTACCAAGAAACATACATGCTTCTTGGTTACTTCCAGGATAGTTTAAAGAACTCTGAGATGTTGTGTTAAGCGTATTTATTAAAGCCTGCTCCAAAAAAGACGACTGCTTTTTAGGATACTGTGGTGGTAAGGTGACATTCTCTGGTTTTGCATTCCAATTCATTGTTGATTTGATGTAGTAGCAGTGTATTAAAAGTCAGTTGTTTTGAATGTCAGGAATCTAAAGGAAATAAAGATCTTTTATTACAAATTGGTCTGTGTAACACTTCCAAGAAAATTAGTTTACCTTAACACCAATGCTATGTCTATCCTAATTCCAGACACCTCAGACCAAAGATTCAACTTTAATTTGGGGAAGAGGAACAAAGAAAAGAGCAAAGGAGAATGCAACAATATATATGGCAAAGATTAATAAAATTCCTGGGGTGTTTTACAGGAATTCATTCTACATAGTATTTTGTTTGTTACATGAAGTGGCAATTACTTTCTGCTATTATTTAATAGGCTCTTTATTCTAAGTAACCCATGCTCACATGGGTTCAAAAGTTCAAACACATGGTAAGAAGTCCTTATTGTCTATCCCCATTATCTAACTCCCTCAGGTGTCCACTGTTACCTTTCCTTTCAGAAGATTTCATACATAAAAAACAAACACATAAAGAAAACCTTATCTTTTTTTCTGGATTTTCATTACTATACCAGGGATACCTTTATCATTTCACTACAAATATATTAACTTCATTGTCTGTATAACATTAAAGTTTCTGGGTATACCCCCATTTAACCAGTCCTCTATTGGCTTTTAAACAGTCCTCTATTTGGTTTTCTTAAGTTTTTGCATTTATCAACTATCCTACCCTAAGCATTCTTGTATTTATGCTTTTACATTTGTTGCTAAATGTTTCTGGAAATTCCTAGAAATGAAATCAATGTGTCAAAGGACATTAAAATTATTTACATAAGCAGTGACAAATTGGCCTTCCAAAAAGGTTAAAATAATTTACACTCACCAACAGTATATTGATAAATCTAAAAATGGTCAAATCCATAACCATAATAAACGAAGACAAAGTAAAAACACAAAATTAAACAAACTTAACTTAAACATAATAGTACACCCCAAATGCAGAATAAACATTCTTTCCATGCACACATGGAATTTTTACCAATATGACCATCTAGCTGAGCCATAAACAAATCTCAATTTTCAAAGTATTAGAGTAATTCAGATTAATTTACAGTAGAATCAATCTAGAAATCATAGGGGAAAAAGTAAGTAGGAAATTGCCAAATAACTGAGAAATAAGGAATGCACTTTATACTTACACAGAGAGAAAAAGTGCTCTCTGGTGCCTCTTCCTCTACTTATGATACCAGTCCTACTGGACCAGAGCCCCACCCTTATGATGTCATTTAACCTTAATTACCTCCCTAAAGGCCTTATCTCCAAATAGTTACATTAGGGGTTAAGGCTTCAACTTATGAATAGGTAAAGAGGGACCACAATTCAGTCCCTAACATGCTCTTATACTCATGTTCACATTAACACTTGAGGATAATTCATAGCATATTCATAGCATAAATAAATGTACTTTAAAAAGAAGACTGGGAGGGGTGCCTGGTTGGCTCAGTTGGTAGAGCATGTGACTCTTGATCTCAGGGTTCTGAGTCTGAGCCCCACGTTGGGTGTAGAGATCACTTAAAATCTTTTAAAAAATAAAATAAAATAAAATAAAAGACTGGGAAATAATCCCCACATTTATCACAAGAAGAGTAATAAGTTAACCAAAGGAAAGAAGTGATGACAGAGTGAAATAGGCAAAATAATGAACACAAATGTAGAGATTCAACAAGTCACAAGGTGATTTTTTAAAAAGAATAAAAATCAATAAGCCTCTGACAATACTGATCATGACATTTTAAAAGTGCAATATTGGCAGTAGCAGGGCAGGGGGGCGTTTGGGTGTTTCAGTTGGTTAAGTGGCCAACTCTTGGTTTCAGCTCAGGTCATGATCTCAGGGTCCTGGTATCAAGCCCCACACTGGGCTCCATGCTCAACTGGGGAGTCTGCTTGTGGATTCTCTCTCTCCCTCTCGCCCAGCTTGTGGGCACTATCTCACTCTATAAAATCAATCTTTTTTTTAAAAGTGTAGTACTGGGAATAGAGGTTACCACTAGATCCTATAGACGTTAAAATAACATTATTATTTTGAATTTTATTCCAATACATTTCAAATTTAGGTGGAATAGAGAAATTCTTCGAAAAATATACCTAACCAGGAAGAACACCCTATCTCTTTAAAGAACTGCCACGGATAATTAAGTATCTTTTCACAAAGAAAATGCCAGACCCACATGGCTTTGCTGGAGTATTCTAACAATCATTTATGAAAGAAATAATCCAATATAACAATGGATAAAAGAGAGAACACTTCAGAGCTCATTCACTGATGCTGTCATCCAAAAGCTGAAAAGGAAAATTAAGAAGCCCATCTCTCTCAGAAACGTAAATGCAAAAATCCTAAACAAAATGTCAGCAAACCAAAAGGGGTGACATATGAAAAGGATAACCTATCATGATCAAACTGGGATATTAGTTCAGAAATACAAGGTCTGTCATTTGAAAATTAAAGTAGTAACACAATAATTTTTAAAATCCTAAGTTTATTTCAACACATGCAAGAACTTTTGGTAAAATTCAACATTCGTTCATCTGAAGAAAACTGTGTCAAACCAATAATAGAAATTGCCTTAAATTTGATACATGGTAGCTTTAAACATTTAGACTGACAATAGAACAAACACACCACTATTGCCCCTTCTATTCATCACTGTACTGGAGATCCTGGAAAATATAAGAATTAGGAAGGAAAACATAAAACTGATTATTCACAGAGGTTATGTAGAAAATCCAAAACAATCTACAGATCTTTGAGATCTATTAAGTTATGGGTCATAGTGTTCTCACGAAGAAGAAAAACAAGACTGAAGAAGGCACATATGCTTTTGGATTAAAAACAGATCCCAGAAAAACTGAATGGGAAGAAATCAGAGAGGGAGACAAATCATGGGAGACTCTTAACTCTAGGAAGCAAACTGAGGGTTACTGGAGGGGAGCTGGGTGGGTGGATGGGGGAACTAGGTGATGGCCATTAAGGAGGGCACATGATGTGATGAGCACTGGGTGTTATATGCAACTGATGAATAACTGACTCCACATCTGAAACTAATGATGTACTATATGTTGGCTAACTGAATTGGGAAGGGAGGGGGAAAGGGAGGGAGAAAGAAAACAGATCCCAGAGAGACAGATCTGTGTATTCCTCCCATGCCCTCTCCCAAAAAAGCTCCTTAATAATACAACTGACTGGGGGCACCTGGCTGCTTCAGTCAGTAGAGCATGAGACTCCTGATCTTAGGGTCATGAGTTGGAGTCCCATGTTGGGGGTAGAGTTTACTTAAAAGAGAAAAAAATTATTAATACCACTGACTGATCAGGCAGATGCATAATACAAAGTAGCACTTCTACTAGAGTTAATGATGCCTAATAAATTCCCCTTAGTTCTTATGCGTACTTGGGGTAGAAGGCTGTTATGGAGTGAATTCTGTCATTCCACCACCAAATTCATTATGTTGAAGCTATGATGAAGCCCTAACCCCCAATGTGACTGTATTTGGTGAAGGCCCTTCGGGGAGGTAATTACATTTAAGTGAGGTGATAAGGATAGGGCCCTAATCCAATAGGACTGATGTCCTTATGAGAGAGACATCAGACATATGCACACAGAGGAAAGACCATGTGAGGTCACATAGAGAAGGAGGGTGACTACCAGCTGAGAGGCTTCAGGAGAAACCACACACCTTGATCTTGGACTTCCAGACTAAAACTGTGAGAAACAAATTTGTTGTTTAAGCCACCCAGTCTGTTACATTAGGGCACCCCTGGAGGACCAATACAGAGCCTATGGGTAGGAAGACAAACGACCTTTGAGTAATTTGGGGTAACTTTTTTCTTCTCTCTTCTTTGCTGGCACAGAAAACTGAAGCCTGGAAAATCATCCCTGAACTACCTGGTTAGAGGGAAGGAGTCAAAAGTTGTCTTTTTTTCTGACTATAATCTCTACTTTTGAATCCCAAGTATTAAACCTTTTGAGAATATATTGTAATGGAGATTACCAGAGACAAGACTGGCATGGTCTATTATTTTAATTTCTCTTGAAAAAATTAACTTTTTGCCAAAATCTCCATCCCACTCCATCATCACCCTTCACCTCTGACAGCCATGGCACTCACCTGACAAACCCCAAGTATGGCTGAACTTAAGAATATCCTTCTCTGCACAGCAGTAGCTGAAGTTTTCTGGGGGGAAAATAAAAATCACACAAGCCAGCAGACGGATTTTATTTCATGAACATAAACATCAAACTTAACACTGCTCAGCAACTCTACTTCATTTTACTGAATTGCCCCCAATTCTCTAAGACCTCTTCTCTCCTACCGGGTCCCCAGCCACTCCAACCCACACACATGCTCCCCTGCCCTAACTCAGCTGCTTATATTTCAGCATCATCTGCCATCCTCCCATCATCAAATCTATAAAGCCCACCCTTGTAAATGTAACATGCATCTCCAGTAACAGAGTTGACTTTCCTCCTACCAAATCTCTACATTTAAAATCCTACTCCCAGGGCATGTGGGTGGCTCAGTTGGTTAAGCATCTGCCTTCAGCTCAGGTCATGATCTCAGGGTTCTGGGATCGAGCACCACATCGGGCTCCTTGCTCAGCAGGGAGTCTGCTTCTCTCCCTGCTCATGCTATTAAGTAAATAAAATCTAAAAAAATAAAAAATAAAAATAAATAAAATCCTACTCCCCTTCCCTTTATTCCTGGTTATCAACCTGTCTCTATGGGATTAGGTCTTCCACACAGGTACACACATTCTCTAAGCTTGGCAGAATTCAAAAACAACAAATAAACCTCACTGGGCCCCATATTTTCACCTCTTCTCTACCTCCGTACCAGTGATAGTCTTTTAGTTTGGTTTAAAATCACAAGCATAATAAGTCAGATTTTAAATGCTTAACACCTTTAAAGGTATAGATAAAAATGATTTTTAGAAGTAATTTGTGCTTCCACAAAATATACAGTGAAAAAAACACTGAAATTAAAATGTACACTAGAAAATATTCACTTAATGCAAAAGAAAATACTAAGGGAGGGAAAAAAGACACAGGATCTTAAAAAAAAGTATAAACAGCAGATGTAAATCCCACTATATTAGTAACATTAAATGTGAATGGATGAAACTAATCCAAGAGACAGAGAATGTCAGACTAGATTTAAAAACAAAAAAAACAAACAAAAAAACAGCCTATCTAACTAAATGCTGTCTCCAACAGACATACTTTAGATCCAAAGATACAGAGTGAAAGCGAAAGAATAAAAAAGGTATCATATCAGGCAAACACAGCAGCTAAGAGAACCGTGGAAGGTCTATACTAATTACCAGACAAAACAAACATCTTACTAGAGATAAAGAGAGATATTTTACAACCATAAAAAGGTCAATCCAACAAAAAGATAAAATAAGTAAAAACACCTAAAAGCATTAAAATAAAAAAAGTAAAAACACAAACAAGGGAGAAACAGGCAATTCACCAAGAGTTGAAAACTTCAATTCCACATTTTCAATAATGAATAGAACTGGCAGAAAAATCAACAAGGAGGGGTGCCTGGGTGGCTCAGTTGTTAAGCCTCTGCCTTCAGCTCAGGTCATGATCCCAGGGTCCTGGGATAGAGCCCCGCATCAGGCTCCCTGCTCAGCGGGAAGCCTGCTTCTCCCTCTCCCACTCCCCTTGCTTGTGTTCCCTCTCTCGCTGTGTCTCGCTCTGTCAAACAAATAAATAAATAAAATCTTCAAAAAAAAAAAAATCAACAAGGAAAGAGAAGTACAGAGCACATTATATATACCCACATTTGCTTCTAGTAGGGATTAAAACAAATTGATTATCTTTAAGTTGTGGGTTAGTAAATAATTGTCCATTGGTTGCCTTGTAGGTTTAAGGCTCTCTCCGCTTTGGAAACAACAGTTCAAGTACTTTTGTCAAGTGGTGAAAAGATCAGCAAGCAGCCCGGTAATGGGAGCAGATGTCATCAAGCCACCAAAACACTGGATTTTTATATTTAATTGTGGGAACATCCTTGCTATTACTAGCTATAGGTAAATTAGCAAGCCCTGAACGACGACTCCTACATACAGTTAGCACAAAGTCTGGCTCTACTAACCCCACCCATGTGGCAGGTTTTGCAGTCTGAAGAACAGGCAATACCAGTATGCTGATGCTGATAAGATGTTGTGGCCTTCACTGGGAGGCAAGCAGCCCTTGTATGTTCACACTGATAAAGTGCCATGACCCAAACTGAGGGAACTCAGAGTCAATTCACACACCCCTACCCTAAAGAGAGGATCCATGGAGGTTTCCTTGCTTGTATGTTATCATAAAAACAGTCCTAAAAGTTTTAACTTAAAAAAAAATTTTTTTTTTTTACATCCTGAAAATAGACAAACTTTTTTTTTTTTTTTTTTTAAGATTTTATTTATTTGTGAGAGAGAATGAGAGACAGAGAGCATGAGAGGGAGGAGGGTCAGAGGGAGAAGCAGACTCCCGGCCGAGCAGGGAGCCCGATGCGGGACTCGATCCAGGGACTCCAGGATCATGACCTGAGCCGAAGGCAGTCGCTTAACCGACTGAGCCACCCAGGCGCCCGACAAACTTTTTTTTTTTTTTTTTTTTATTTATTTGAGAGAGAGAGTGAGTGCACGTGCAGGGGGAGGGGCAGAGGGAGGGAGAGAGAGAATCCTTAAGCAGACTCCCTACTGAGCATGCAGCAGGACACAGCCTCCACCCCAGGGCCCTGAGATCATGACCTGAGCCAAAATCAAAAGTCAGTCAGTCACTTAACTGACTGAGCCACCCAGGCGCCCCTAGATAAACTACCTGTAGGTTTGACGGTTTGGGGTTTTAAATTTTATGATACTATTACTACTACATCCTGTGAGAAAACTGGAAGAGAGCTAGTCACTAAAAATTCAAAGTATAAGAAGTTGTGAATAGTAAGCTATGATTGCAAAATTAATTTGTGAAGCAGGAAAAAAGAATCAGATGGCTGCAGGAGACTATATGTAACAATGCATGTGATTTTCATATAAAAATTTCATAAAGACCTCACCAAGGTTAAGAAAAGATTTGTGAGGGGCGCCCGGGTGGCTCAGTCGTTAAGCGTCTGCCTTCGGCTCAGGTCATGATCCCAGGGTCCTGGGATCGAGCCCTGCATCGGGCTCCCTGCTCAGCGGGGAGCCTGCTCCTCCCTCTCCCTCTGTGCTCTCTCTCTCTTTCAAATAAAGAAAAGATTTGTGGGGCGCCTGGGTGGTTCAGTTGGTTAAGCGACTGCCTTCGGCTCAGGTCATGATCCTGGAGTCCCGGGATCGAGTCCCGCATCGGGCTCCCTGCTCGGCGGGGAGTGTGCTTCTCCCTCTGACCCTCCTCCCTCTCATGCTCTCTGTCTCTCATTCTCTCTGTCTCAAATAAATAAATAAATAAAATCTTAAAAAAAAAAAAGATTTGTGAATTGTCTTTTCAAGTATTCTATATCAATTTAATGCAAAGAATGTAGTTTAAATGAAAAATCGTCAACCCAGCAGCTTCCTTTATTTGTAATTTTGCCTTATTACAGAAATTTACAAAGCAAAAAAGAACCTAAAAATCATAGCTTGGAGGAATAATCATATTAATATCTATCTTAAACACAAATACACAAGCACACACACCCATGAACAGAACTCTAAGAAAAGGGACCTGTTATATATATGGTTTGCCATGCCAGGTCAGATGAAATAGTAAGAAAGAATAGGACAAACTAAGCCACATCAAGTGTTAATTTATCAAAGAAACTGGAACATTATTAAAGTGAAAGACAATGTTATTAATATCCAAGATGAAAGGTATAAAAAAAGACTGTCTCAGAGCAACACAAAAGATGGCAGATCTAGACAATGTCCAGCAGGCATTGTTTATTCCTTTGAATAAACATTATCTGTAAGGAATAAACATTATCTGTAAGTGCTGAACACCAAGTTAAAAAGAAGTCCCTATTTAAACTTCTAGATGGAGAAAAGGTTCCGACCCCGCCCTTCAGATCTGTGTCAACCATAAACATCACATGATTTCATCTGCAAGCCTTTCAGTATTTCAAAAATATAGAAACTTCCTAAGAAGTATATAGAATACTCTTCTCCCACCTGGAAAAAACAAAACTATTCTGGTATTTTAAATTGGAACTCTCCCTTATGGTTTTTTAAGTTCCACTTCTAATGTGTTCCACAAACCAAAGTTTATTTGGAGTGTCCACTGATGTGGTTAAATTGAGAAAAGCCAGTATTTTTCACTGAAAAACCAATTTGCATTAGAAAAAAGCTACAGCTACCTCTATAACATCAACAAAGCCACAATTACCAACACTATTCAGGAATGCCAAAAGTATCATGATTTACTCAACCTATTCTACCTCTTTCTGTTTGTATCCTTAGTCATGGGAGAAATTAGCCTATCAATCCTTGAATTAGGCTTTCAAGAATATTCTAAGTTTTGTGTTATTTATAATACAACTCTAAAATAATAGCTAACATTTGAGAATTTACCATGTTAAGAACTGTGCTGAATGCTTTGACTACATGATCACACTGACCGGACAGAACAAATGAATGACGCCACTCAGTAGTGCTGCAGCTAGCAGGGCTAACAAGTCCCGCTATCACAGCTGGGAGGTCTCCACACTGTCAGAGACACAAAGGAGACAAGACTGTGATTTCATGTGCAATTTATTACTTACACAAACAGAAAAACCAACATCAGTGTCCCTATTCCCGAAGAGGGTGATACCAACATGGCTGAGAACACAGGCTACTGAGAAGCCAACTCAACTGTAGACATTTTAGAGCCTGCTGCTGTAGCTCAAGGGCAAGGGAGGTGGTAAACAGTGCTCAACTGACACCAGGGCAGCAGCAGGGGGGAAAAAAAAAAAAACCATCCCCGTGGCCATTTCTTTTTTTTTTTTTTTTAAAGATTTTATTTATTTATTTGAGACAGAGAGAATGAGAGAGAGCACATGAGAGGGGGGAGGGTCAGAGGCAGAAGCAGGCTCCCTGCCGAGCCGGGAGCCCGATGCGGGACTCGATCCAGGGACTCCAGGATCATGACCTGAGCCGAAGGCAGCCGCTCAACCAACTGAGCCACCCAGGCGCCCCGTGGCCATTTCTCATAAGGGTTCTTATCAACCTTTGTTCCAGGAGGACCTGCTGGGTGTCCTGCCAAGGTATGGGTCAGACAGAGATTAGGCTTTGCCTATTCGGCCCATGAGAAGACACAGCTAATCAGAGTACCATGGTGAAGCTGCCCCCCTACATCTCTACCCTCCACCTTTCATGTGTCCAGCTACAAATTCTATTCAGAAGCACAGGACACTCCATCAAATACCCTAATTAACTGTACTTTCTCTTAAGCAACATTGGAAAAGAGTGACTTGACCCTGACCCCTGGCAAGATGATCAGGTCTTTCGTGGAGGTCAAGCCACAACCAGGCTCCCCACACAGAGCCAAGCCAGCGAAGTACGGTCCCAGGTATCATCAAGGTTCACCAGTGAGGGCCACATGGCTTTCTCCCTGGAAGAACAAGGGAGTGGGAAATAAACTGCTCTACTTTTGCTGACTGATTAATCTAGGTACAGCATGGGGTATTGGCAATCACATATATCCCATCATAACTGGCCATTAGAAGTTGAGAGGTACGCGTCTCATTCAGGCTAGAAAATTTACGGTACTTTCTTGCATCTCTAGAGCAGAGGTCAGAGACCAATTTCGGACTACATTTATAGTTGTACTATACCCTGAAGTGGGAATTAAAGATCCCAGAGCACACATGCAAAATTCAGTTACCCTTCCTTGGAGTTCTGCCTAGCAACTCATTTTAGAGTGTTCCAGGTAAGGAGGAAACAGGATTCATTAAGGAAACAGGATTCATTAGAGGGGTAGTGGTCTTAAATATCTAGAAATCCCTGGCAAGTGCCTCAAGTACAAAAATAGTTTGCCAGGCAAGTACAAGCTACCTAAGATGCAACATGCTGTTGGAGTACAAAGTGTATTAGGAGTGTAAGTATTGCTATAATAGGAGTGAGCCAATTCTGTGCCTCTTGAGGTGGACAAAGTCTCTGAACAGAACTAAACAGGTGCCATAAAAGTAGACTGAACTGCCTTGAAGAAAAATCTGAAAACTTTTACACACTGTTAGTTACCTCTGTCATTATAAGCCACATTCTATTGTCTACTCTGGTTGTCCCAGGTTAGTTTAGAGGGTTGCAAGAACGTTAACAGGCATTTTGTTGGCATGGAGTTAAGATCCAGATTTTATAAAACTAAAGGTTGAAATTAATGATGCAAGGGGACTTGTAGTACCAGAAGAGACCTGAAGGACAGAATCTACTTTCTTGTTAGCAGGGTCAGGCAGGGGATAACATACCCATTTAAATCCAGAGCTGTAACTGCAGTCAAGAAAACACACACAAGAGAACTCTGCTTTCCCTTATCAGGAAACCAATGGAAATCATGACTAAAAGGATAAGGTATACAAGCCTTGGCCCAAAGGCCACCACTCCCAAGGACATTCACTCCCAAAATCAGCAGCTGCTGAGAGTTTGTAAGAGTCCTTAGATTAAGATCTTGCACTGGCCAGCAGTATTGACTGAGGGTGGTAGGTATCAACAGCCTGGGGTAAATTAGATTACTAGTTTCTGCCTACTCCCCCAACTCTGATCCCCTGGGTCTATTGTCTTCCTTCTCCAACTAGCATAGGGGAGCTATTCAAGTTGTGCAGGTGAGAAGGCATGACAATCACCCAATTGTGAACTGATCAATACTATGCTCTAAGCCACCCTAGCCACAACACTTTGTCACATGGAAGGACAATGTAAAAACCAACAGAAGTTGTGGCAGTGAACCTTCAGCACTGTAATGAAGCAGTGACCTACTTGAGACATCCAATAAACACCCTCAACTACTTCACCTAAAATAGCACATGGCAAAAAATTGAAGGCAGAAGCAGATTTGATAAAACTTACATAAACAAATATTCTTTGGGGTCCTAAAGAATTTCTTATGTACATAAATGCTTCTGGAGACCATCTGTCCCTACCATCTGTAGCTGTAGAGATGGCATACCCATGCAATACTCGTGGAAGGAGAACTGGAAACATGTACCTCACCTCATGGACTTTGCCTGTGCCTTCTCTCTTTTCTCTCAGTTGGTCATATATTGTGTCCTTTGTTGCCATAACCTTTAGCCACGAGAATACAAAAATAGAGAAAATGAACAAAACCAAAACTTGGGTCTTTGAGAAGATCAACAAAACTGATAAATTTTTATCTAACCTGACTAAGAAAAAAGTCTCAAATTACTAAAATCAGGAAATAGAGACATTACTACCAACCCTTCATTGAAAATAAAGAGAGAATGGGGCGCCTGTGTGGCTCAGATGGTTAAGCGTCTGCCTTCGGCTCAGGTCATGATCCCAGGGCCCTGGGATCGAGCCCCGCATCGGGCTCCTTGCTCAGCGGGAAGCCTGCTTCTCCCTCTCCTTCTACTGCTCCCCCTGCTTGTGCTTTCTCGCTCTGTCAAATAAATAAAATCTTTAAAAAAAAAAAAAAAGAAAAGAGAGAATGCTGTAAGCAACTGTATGCCAATATATTTCATAATTTGGATGAAAAGAACAAACCCCCTGTGATATTGTAATTTATAGTAAGAAATATGTATTTGATTTTTGTCCCCATTTCTGGCACAGTTCCTAAAACCCTTAGGTTTTCCGAAGTGATGTGATGAAGGAAGGTGCCTTTTGTTATGTTAATTAGGTGACTTTCAGACTGCACCAAAAGATGGTTTGCCAAGAGAACCAGCCATGTGATTAGTGGAACTTTCAGTCCCACCCCCCTCCCCACCTCTAGAGAGGGAAGGAGAGATGGGAGGTTGAATCAATGGCCAATTTTTTCATCAATCATGACTATGTAATGAAGCCTCTATAAAAACCCAAAAGACAGGATTCAGAGGGCTTCTAGGTTTGTGAACACATGAAGATTTGGGGAGAGGGGCATGCTCAGAGGAGGCATAGAAATTCCACTCTCCTTCCCACATACCTCACCCTATGCATTTCTTCCATGACCACTGATTCGTATCCTTTAAAATCCCTTGCATTAAACCAGTAACCTAATAAGTAAAATGATTCTGAGTTCTGTGAGCCTCTCTAGCAAATTAATAGACTCCATGGAAGGGTTTGTGGAAACCTCTGATCTATAGCCAGTTAGACAGAAGTACAGGTAACAATCTGGACTTGCAACTGGTATCTGGTATCTGAGTCCAAGGAGGGTCATAGAAACCTCAAATCTGTAGCCTGTTGGTCAGAAGCACAAGGGATAACCTGGGCTTGCGATTGATATCTTAAATGGGGGTGAGGACAGTCTTGTGGGACTGAGCCCTCAACCTATAGAATCTGATGCTACTTCCAGGTATATAGTCAGAAATGTGTTGAATTGTAGGATACCCACATCATATCCCCAGAGAATTGCTTGTTGTTGGTGTGGGGGGAACGTCCCCCCCCCACAGTGGAATTGAGTGCATAACCCCTAAAGACCCCAAAAGACACACTGACCAAAACGGACTCAAGAAGATACAGGAAACTAAATAGGCCTGTCAAGAGACTGAATTAGTAACCAGAAAATTACCCAAAAAGAAATGGTTAATCCCAGATAGCTTTCTGGTGAATCATACCAAAAATTTAAATATGAAAAACCAATTCTACAAACTTTTCTAAAACACAAAAGAGGAGGGAATACTTCCCAAGTTAATTCTATGAGGCCAATATTCCCTAATAGCAAAACCAGAAAAGAGATCACGATAAAACTACAGACCAATCTCATGAATACAGATGCAAAAAACCCCACAAAGTACTAGCAAATCAAATACAGCAGCATATAAAAATAATTATATGCCACAACCAAGTGGGACTTAGCCCTGAAATGCAAAATTGATTCAACATTAAAAAAAAAAAATCAATGTTATATAACATATCAATAGAATAAAGGACAAAAACCACACGATCATCTCAGAAGAAGCAGAAGGATCTAATAGGGTAGAAATGAAATGCACCTTCATATCAAACACCTTTTCATGATAAAAACAGTCAAACTAGAAATAGAAGGGAATTTCTTTGATTTGATGAAAGGCATCTACAAAAAACCCACAGCTTACATCATAATTAACACTGAAAGACTGAATGCTTACACTCTAAGAGATCAGGAACAAAACAGAGATGTCTGTTCTTGCTACTTCTGTTCAGTATGTACTAGAGGGTTAAGCAAAAAAAAAAAGGCAGTTAAGCAAAAAATTAAAAAAAAAAAAAAAGACATCCGATTGGAAATGAATAAGTAAAACTACCTCTAATTGCAGAGGACATCATCTTGTATATAGAAAACTGTAAGGAATCCACTAAAAAACTAACGTAAGTAATAAACTAGTTTAGCTAGGCTGCCTAGTACAAGTTCAATATACAAAAACCAAATGTATTTCTAAACAACACTTACTCTAGAAAACAATCCATTACAGTATCATTAAAAAGAACCAAACACTTTGGAATAAACTTAACAAAACTGAAAAATGTACACTCTATAAAACATTGCTACAAGAAATTAAAGACCAGGGGTACCTGGCTGGCTGGGTCAGTAGAACATGAAATTCTTGATCTTGGAGTGGTGAATTCAATCCCGATGTTGGGTGTGGAGTTTATTTAAAAAAAAAAAAAAAGGTGTCATAATTCTAAAAAAATAACAAGATAAAACAATCAAAACATTGGGGCACCTGGCTGGCTCAGTTCGAACAGCATTCAACTCAATCTCAGGGTTGTGAGTTCAAGCCCCACATTCAGTGTAGAGATTACTTAAAAAAAAAAAATTTTTTTTTATTAAAAAAAAGAAATTAAAGACCTAAAAAAAATGGAAAAACATCCCACATTCAGTGAGTTAAAGGATTTAATACTGTTAAGGTGGCAATACTCCCCAAACTCATCTATAAATTCAGTGCAATCCTTACCAAAATCCCTGATGTCTTTTCAGAAATTGAGAACCTGATCCTAAAATTCATTTTGAAGAGTAAATTTGGAGGACTCACACTTTCCAACTTGAAAACTTACTACAAAACTACCATAACAAAACCATGTGGTACTGAACGAGATAGAAAATGATCAGTGGAATAGAATTCAATAAAGAACTCTTACAACTCAATATAAGGACAACTCAAATTGAAAGTCAACAAAGATTCTGAAGAGACAATTTTTCCAAAGATCTACAAAAAGCAAATATGCACATAAAAAGATGATCAACATCATAAACCATCAATCAAAAACAGTGCCATACCATAAAAAAACAAGTGTTTGCCATGGATGTGGACATACTGGAATTCTTAGGCACTGCTGTTGAGAATATAAATGGTTCAATTACTTTGAAGAGCACTCTGGGAGTTTCTCAAAAGATCAAATATAGTTACCATATGATGGAGCAATTCTGCTCCTAGGTATATACCCAAGAGAATTAAAAATGTATGTCTACACAAACACTTGTACGTGAATGCTCACAGCAGTATTATTTACAATAGCCAAGTGTCTGTTAGCTGATGAAAGGATAAACAAAATGTGGCATATCCATACAATGGACTATTACTTGGCAATAAAAAGCAGTGTAGTACATACATGCTTCAACATGGATAAACCTTGAAGAAAACACGTGAGGTGAGAGAAAAGTCACAAAAGATCACGTATTATTAATTCACCTGTAAGAAATGTGCAGAACACACAAACCTAGAGATAGAAACAAGATTAATAGTTGCCTGGGAATGCGTGGATTGGGGGTGAGTGGGGAGTGATTTGTGAAACAAGATTCCAAAACAGAGTAAGCATTACTAAGAGTCACTCTAAATACAGTCAGAAGGATATGGAGGAAATAGGGCCTGTGCTTGTCTTGTTTCAATTTTTGGAACACCATGAACTTTTGACTTTTGTCAGTTGCAACTAGACCACCTCCTGGAACACATACTTCTACTTTGGACTGGAATAGAGAGCATGTTAATGCCTATTAGCCAGACAGTTAATCGTGTATTACAGCTCAGTTTAAACTCCGCTAGTATCCATCATTATTCTTCCAAAACAAGTTATGTAACCTGTGGTTTCTGCCTATGTAAGCCTGCACTCCCCATTCGTTGGAGTACACTCTGGATTTCAGTCAACTCTGTGTCCCAGATCGCAGTCCCGAAGACGCCAAAGAAACCCTTCTGGTTGCTTTACAGCCTCATCATCATCTGAGTCAACACCATTAATGAGCATGGAGATTGTTTTCGGGGGGGGGGGGGGTCAAGAAACTGTTCTAAAATTGATTGCAGTGACGGTTGCAAACCCTGTGAATATACTGGAAATCGCTGTACTCTGTAAATGGACAAACTGAATTAATGAATATGGTACACGAATTGTATCTCTGAACTGTAGTTTAAAAAACCAAACGCAGCATTTCTCTGTTATTAGCACAGACGGGCACATGACCCAATGAAAGCCAATGAAATTAATTACAGACTTTTGGTTAGGCAATCATACACAAGGCGTGTCCAAGTTGAAGCTGTTTGGATATATACCTGGAGATGCTGCAGCCACTCAATGAAGGGAGGTGTGTCTGAGAATGAAGTCAATGCTGAAAACAGCAGAGCTCAAAATGGAGTGTCTCAAAAGTCTTTAAAATCTTCTTTCCTTAGACTCAGATTTTAGATCCAGCCGAAGATGGAGCTACTCGAACTTCTAAATGATGTGATCCAATAAATTACCTTTTGGGGCTTAAAAAAATAATTTGCTTATGATTTGTTTCTTTAAACCTAAGGTGGACAATATTTCCTGTAACACTTTGCAACCTTAACCATAAAGACTTTACTTACAAATGAAGTCTTGAAATTTATACATCTCAAGAAAATCTTAGTGATTGTCATTAAATCTTTGCAGTCATTACAACTATGAGCAAATGTCTCACTTGAGACATTTACCTCAACAGGCCAGCCTCCAACATTGCCCTTCAATTTACAAGCACACTTAAGATCTCAAGAATATACACACTACAACGCTGCCTCCCAACAAAGCATTTAGAATTCCTCAAAGTCCACAAGATTACTTCTTTCTTTACAAGGCTTATTACAAAGTAAATTTTAACTTGCATTTCTGGAGACAGAGTTGGTAAACTGTTGTCTCTTTATCTCAAACTGAATGTTTTCCACATGTTTCAGAGTATGCCTTACATAGGGGGGATGGAGGAGAAGGGTGGAGAAGGCCTCGTGTATACACACACAAAAAATCTGGAAATTCACCTTTATAAATACCTTTTTATTTTTTTTTAAGATTTATTATTTATTTGAGAGAGTGAGCAGGGGTGCGTGCATCAGACGGGGGAGGGCAGAGGAAGGCATGGGGCAGAGCTGGACAGAGCAGAGATGGATGCAGAGCCCTGGATGCAGAGATGGACATGGGGCTCAACCCCAGGGCCCTGAGACCTTGACCCTAGCAGAAGTCAGATGCTTAACTGACTGAGCCACCCAGGCACTCCTATAAATACCTTTTTAAAAGCAAGATCAATTCCCTTAACATTTGCACTCCTATTTGTGCAAGACATCGATAATCTAAACAGGAAGAGATTCCTGTACATCACACAATAATGTGGAAAAACAAGGCTTTGGGGCAAATCTGCCCTAGATAAAGAATTTAACGGAGGCATTCCTGATTTCAAATTAAGTCTGCAGGTAAAAACTAGAGCTGTGTCTGGTATTTCCCTACAAAAACTGAACCTACAAAATGGTCTACAGTGAAGGGTTTAATCAACACAAAGCTGGTAAACTGACTTGGAGTTGATAAGCTTAGAGCTTAAATGAGCAAACTGAATTTCCTATTAGACATAATGTTGTCTTAGGCCATAAAATACCTTTCCTCTAACAGGACAACAGCTAAAATTTATTGACCACTTACCACTTATAGCTGACAGCTGTTCCAAGTGTGTTATATGAATAAAAATCACGTAATTTATCCCAACAATGCTATGAGGTAGGTGCTCTGTCATCCCCATTTGACAGATGAGAAAACTGAGGCAAAGGGTTAAATAATTTTCCCAAGGCTGTATAGTTAATAAATGGTAGAGCCAAGATTTGAAGCTCAGCAATCGACTGCAAGGCCATGGTCTTAATCACTACAGAGTATTTCCTGACACAACTTGGTGTTTACAGAATGGAAGATCACTTCGGCTTTCCAGGTTGGTATCTCACAGAATGGTTCTAGGGTTGTGCTCTGCGCTGCCTTACCTCAACCCCTAGCCAGAAATAATAAAAACAAATTTAAAAAATCAAGAAACAGAGCAATTTTAAGCAGACCTCTGCCTGAGTAACTTGAACCAGTCACCTCACCATAATCTACTCTCCCTTATCTTTCTAAGATTAACAACTGAATTCTCTACGCTTTGTCAACCATACTATTTCTCCTCAAGCTTTGTCATCAAATCCATTGTGTCCTACCATTTAATGTTTAACCAATGCTGATTCATTTAATTAATAATTTTATTCCCTAACAGATAAATTAAAGTAGGTTACTTGGAGGTAAGATACTTACTTGTAAGTACAATCTTACTCTTTTATTATGGTTTATGTTCCCATTTCCCCTCCGAACATGTGTTCCCCCTTCACACAGTGTTTACTTCTTTGGTCCTAGGAAGAGCAAGAAACATTTTGTAATTAATAATAATTTAATATAAAGTTTATTTTTATTTATATGAAATTTAAAGTTACAATAAAAGCACATGCTGATCTGTTTACCTGATAGGACACTGCAGTGCAAAACTGTGCTCCTTTAAGGTTGCACCAAATACATACAAAGTTTACAAAATTCTTATTAGGTGTGCAAAGCAACAGAAATAGAAACTAGGTGTGGCCTAAAATACCATTCACTGCTTAAGTTAGAATTCATGTTCAGTCCTCCAGGTTCACTACTGTCCTGCCATTCTAAAACAAAAATACTTTATCTTTGCAATTTTCCTGACTGGAATAGTAAGAGAATCCCACTGTACAGGAGGGGGAAAAAGTAACTAAAACCTTATTCGTGCATGTTAACACTGAATAAAACATACGGTTTACAGCCAACCTTAAACAGAAAAATCCCCAAACAAGCTTTGCGACCCGCCTATTCAAATGCACCCCAAGTTGAATCCCATCACCGGCTGTTCTCTGTATTTTAAAAAAAGTAGGCTCTTTAAAGTATTACAAACAAATCGTTTTCACTGAAACGACTCCCCTTAAGGTGGCTGCTGAACTCAAGACCCTAAGGACACTTGCTTAGGGCATTCGCATCCCTCGAGAACACCTAAAATCCATATGCATTTGTGCATTTAAAAATGCCTCGAGGTAACTACTGCTGAGGAACAGAAAGCATCTGCGGAACAGAGGCGTTCGCGGGCCACTTGGAGATACAAGCCGAGCAATCCTGTTTCGGGAGGGTCAGCATAATGGAGGTGGGGAGGAAAGGAACGCTCGAGACACAGTAAATGCAAAACAAAGATTTTTTTTTTTCACGCTGACGACAGGAAATAATGAAAAACATAAGCTTTCCTCACACCCACCGCCTAAACCACCGCCTTGTAGTTGAACAAAATGCGTACTCGCTCTCTCCGCCCGCGACCTCCACCGCAAGGAGTAAGGCAATTTAAAGAAAACACCCAGGCAGGCGCCGCCCTCCGGGTCGGGTCGACGTCCGCGGCCGGCCACGGCCAGCCCCGCGCGGCCCGCAGGGCCACGAACGGAACGGCCGGTCGAGCTGCTCCCGGGCCGAGGCCCGCAGCCGCCTGAGCGGTCGCGACCCCGCGACTCCGTCCTCGCCTCAGAACAAAAGCGCCCGCCGCTGCGCGCCGGGCCCCAGCCCGCGGGCGCCTGGCCTTCTGGCGCCCAGCGCCCCGCCGGGGACCCGAGAGGGCGAGCGAAGGGTCGCCCGGCGCCACACTTACCGACGGGCGCACAGCCCGGCGCGGGCAAGCGGGGAGGACAGTCCGGCCTCCCCGGCCCCAGAGTTTAAGTCAGCTCGGTCCGCCTCCAGGGGCGGGTCGAGCAGCGAGGCCCCGGCTCCCCGCACAGCTTGGCCCCGCCCCGGCCGTGGGCGTTAGGAGTGAGGCCCGCGCCGCCCGGGTCCTAGTGCCACCCGCGTCAAAAAGGCTGTGGCCCGCCCGGCCTTCCAGTCCCTGGCGGCGAGATTTGCAAAGGCACGTTCACGTGTCTGAGGGAGAACCGTCTCCGTCTGTGATTCTCTGCCTTTCACTTGCATCGGAATCGTCCAGGGAGCTTGTTACAAAAGGATTAAAGAGCACCACCCGCAAAATTGCCAATTCAGTGGGCTACAGTAGGGCTGAAAGTGTAGATTTCTAACAAGTTCCCAGGATAGGCTGTTGCTGCTGGTCTCAGAATCAGTGATACAGAGAATGGGGTCCGCAAACTTTCTATAAAACATGTGAAAGAAAGCGCATCAAGTGAAGCGAAGGAGATAATTTTTTTTCAGGCCATTGGAATAGGGAGAACATCCATTAACGCACGGGAAACTTCTCAAAGAAAATAGACCTTTTTTTATATGAGGGCTTGTAGAGGAAAAAGTAAATAAGGGAATATGACTGAGTGGTTAAGAATAAGAAAGGGCAGAGGTGGTTAGTTCTTGCTGTAGGGAGGGCAGGGTATTCCTTTGCCCTTGAGGTTTGGATCTCCCTTTTGAATAGGGAGAGGATGTGTAATTTATGATAGGCTCTGCCATTCACTAGACATACAACTTTGGGAAAATCACTTAACCTGTCTCTGCTCAGTTTTCCTGCCTCTAAAAGAATTAACAGGAATGCAGGTTTCTCCTGCTAACCAAACGTAGAGAATTCCTGTGAAAACTTTCCTAAGCCAAAATGGTGTAAAGTGAAGAAGCGATTACCATTAATTTATATGGAAACATTTTTGAGCATTCCCAGACCCAAAAAACAACTCCTTTTAGGCTTTCCTTAGGACACATCTTGCTAACAGATGCACAAAATAAATTGGGATAAAGCACAGATGCTCAGAGACATAGTTAAAAGCTACAGCAGCTCAATGCTAAGATACCCAGTGTAGTTCCCAAGGAAGGAGCTTGCCGGTGCCACTCTGGCTGCTCAGGGCACATGCAGTAAAATCAATGCTAAATGCTATTCTCACTTACCACCTTTTTTTTTCATGAAAGCAAAAATCCTCTTCAGATTTCTTTGGGTTAGTGAAAACAGGTACTAATGTAGCTCTTTCATAAAAGCCAAGTGGCATAAGGAGACCTTCCAAAGAGTGAAAAGCAGGGGATACCTATACTTACTTTATAGGATTATTGAGATCATTACATAAACTAATACATAACTTAGACCCTCTCCTGGAACATGGAGTGCAAGTGCACTTGGCTCAGAAAAGGGGTTTTCCAGAACCTACGCCACACACATAAGCTATGAGAAATCAACCCAAGGGAGAGGTAGTTTTATTGCCAGAAATTCTGATGCAGGCCCCACTCCTATACCACCTAAGGAAGGCTTAATGCCCAGCAAGATTTAATGCCCAGGAAGCTACAACTGTATTTGGGATGAAGTTGCTGATCTCTCTGCCAGGTATCCTTGTCTGTGTTTATGCTGACTTTCTCCTTTAGATAAGTAAAGCTTGTCTGATTTCCCAAAAGTGTTTGGTCTTTCCACAAATCCTAAAGTACAATTGGCATTCATCAGTATAGCAGCCCTGAAGTATCCCCAGCAAGGAGACTTGCAAAGGGAAGACACAATCTCTAGCACTTGAAAGTATGTTTAATCCAGGGCTAGACCTTACACTGCCTTCTCTTTAAAAGTTTTTTTTTTTTTTAAGATTTTATTTATTTATTTGAGAGAGCGAGCATGAGAGAGAGAGAGATCACAAGCAGGGAGGAGGGGTACCCTGAGATCATGACCTGAGCCGAAGGCAGATGCTTAACTGACTGAGCCACCCAGGCACCCCTACATTGCCTTCTCTTTCAGGTACTTACAACACAGTGTGCCAAAGTATCTTGTTATCCAGATGTTCAGGCTGAGGAAAGATTTCCCCAAAAAGATTAGATTGCTCTATGCTATCTTTCCTATCATAAATTACACATCCTCTCCCTATTCAAAAGCAACATTCATTCATTCAAAAGCAAAATTTCAACATTCAAAAGCAAAAATTCAAAATTAATTTGACTATAGATACTATCTCAATCTTTCAAAAGCATAATACTTAGCCTGAAGGCTTATTAACTCCTAAACTTATAAAACATGTTTTAGAAAAGTGCATGACATGGGGCACCTGGTTGGCTCAGTCGGTTAAGCATCTGGCTCAGGTCATGGTCTCAGGGTCATGAGATTGAGCCCCATGTCAGGCTCTGTGCTCAATGGGGAGTCTGCTTGAAATTCCTTTTTTTTTTTTTAAAAAAAGATTTTATTTATTTATTCATGAGAGACAGAGAGAGAGACAGAGGCAGAGGGAGAAGCAGGCTCCCCGCGGAGCAGGGAGACCGATGCGGGACTCGATCCCAGGACCCTGGGATCATGACCTGAGCCGAAGGCAGACGCTTAACCGACTGAGCCACCCAGGCATCCCTGCTTGAAATTCCCTTTCTCCTTCTGCCCCTCTTCCCCTGCGTGCGCACACACACACACTCTCTCTCTCTCTCTCTCAAATAAATAAATAAATCTTAAAAAAAAAAAAAAGTGCATGACATCATTAGCATGTCTATAGTAAGAAATTATAGTGGTGTACAAAAGGTGACTATTATTCATTTAAGTTGTAAATTAGGTCATTGATTTTCTTTTTCTTTTCTTGAATGTCCCCTATATTCTGTTTCCCCTTCCTGTTAGTAATACTTAGCTGGGTACAGGGTCACGTAACTGGAGACTACATTCCCCAAGCCTCTCTTGCAGCTAAGTATTGCCACATTTCAGTTCTCAAAATGACATATGAGCAGAAATGTTGTATGCAACTTTTGCCTAAGGGAATGCCTTAACCCCAAATTCCTCTATCATTCTCATTTGTTTGGATTGCAATGTAGAAAAGGCAATAACCAAATTTCAACCATACAAAGGAAGATAATTCCTGAGGACAGGAATTCTTTTCCTTTTTGGGGCCATAAACCTCTTTGGTAGCTTAGTAGAACCCATAGACTCTTACTTAGAATAATGTTTGGGAATGCTTAAAAGAAAATACATAAGATTACAAAAGAAATTAATTCAATATGAAAGTTCTCAAAATTAATTGTGACATGGTAATATGTATTTCTTTATTAACAAATAAGATCTAGTAGCAGATCCAGTAACACCTGATTTTTTTTAACTGATGGACTGAAATGATGTTTCAAGATCATCTGCATTAACTCTAAAAATATGAAAATATCTGTGATTTTTATGGTGACAAATTTACTGTTAATACTGTTAATACTGCTATGTTACTGTGGATTTTTTTTTTTTTTTTGGCCAATATTCATAATTGAAGATGTGAAAGAAGATTCAAAATGAAGTAACTATTGCTAAGATAGTCACTCAAAATAGAGTTAGAAGGATATTGAGGAAGTAAGGCCTATGCACATCTCCTATTTCAATTATCAGAACACCATGAACTTTTGACTTTTGTCAATTGCAACTGGACCACCTCCTGGGACACATCCTTCTACTTTGGACTGAAATAGAGATAACCTAATACTTGTTAGCTAAATAGCCAATCATATATTAGATAGTCAGTTGGAATTCTGCCAGCACCAATTATAATTCTTCCAAAACAAATTATGTTAACTTGTGGTTTTTGCCTTTTATAGGCCTGCAATTCCCACTCATAATTTGCAAATTCCCAATTCAAGCATTCTTTGGATTTAGATGGACTCTGTGCTTTCCAGATTGCAACACCTAAGATCCCAAATAAACACTTTGGTTGCTTCACAGCCTCTTCTTGATTGATTGACAAAGGATATGAAAATAGTGAAAATAGAATTAATTGTTTTGCCATTATCAGGGAGCAAGTATTCCTTCAAAGGAGCAAGGTCCCCTTCAAGGGTCCTTCTAACTGGATTAAGAATCAAATTGACATGAGACAGATTAACTGGAGAAAATCAAATTTAACAGCATATGTATGAGGAATCCACATAGACATGGAAATTCCAAAGATAGGCAAAATGAGGTATTATGTGTCATTCTGAACTAAGGAGAATGGGGTAGGGGTCTGGGACTTCAGAGGAAAGGAATGTAATTCACAGGGTGATAAGAAAAGAGCAGATGTTTGGTAATTAGATGTTTGCCCTGCCATACAGATGGGTCACTCAGATAAAATTTATATTTGCTAATAACCCTTATTATTCTGGAAAGACCCTCCAATTTAGATTCTTCTATATAGTAAAGGGAGGGGCAAAAGTTTCTCCTACGCCCACAAGGTCTTGATTGCCTTCAGCTCAAAATGCCACATGCCACATGCCAAATGCCAAAGTGGGGGTGGGGGGTGGTTGTCCCACTGTCCCAAACTCCTTCGCCATCCAAATTCATGGTATTACTAAATTTTATCCATGAATGTAGTAGGCAGAATTTTGGCCCCTGTAATCTTTACCTCCTGATGTTACTCCATGGTTATATTACTTACATACAAAAGGGATTTT
Organism: Mirounga leonina; assembly: GCF_011800145.1. Lineage (NCBI taxonomy): Eukaryota > Metazoa > Chordata > Mammalia > Carnivora > Phocidae > Mirounga > Mirounga leonina. Next base: position 3,740,345 of record NW_023270504.1, read on the forward strand.
ACAGAGATAACTAGGATTACTAATCAGCTGACCTTAAAATAAGCAAATGAGTCTGGATTATCTGGGTGGATTCAGCCCAATGTAATCATATGTGCCTTAAAAGCAGAAGAGGAAGATGGGGGAGGAGGCCAGAGAGATGTGGCAGAGGTGGAAGTCTGAGATTGAAAGCACAAGAGAAGCTCAACTCACTGTTGCTGGCTTGAATGGAGGGGTGTCAACGTCTAGTGCGTTGGGGTCCCTGGGTAAGGGTCTACGAAATCACCAGGACACAGGGGATGCAGAGCAAAGGCAGCACTTGCAACTGCATACTGCCGTTTATTTCTCACGTAGCTATATACTTGCAGTGATCAGATAAACATAACAATGTGTACTTAAAGTATCAACCCAACATCCGTGAAGTAAGATACACGAAATGCAATAAGAACAAAATACATCCTGTTTATGCTTGCAGAATAAAGAATTCTCTTAGCCATCCTTCCTTTGGAGACAACATGTTCTTTGTCTTTAGAAAGAACACTTCTGATTAGAAAGACACACTTTAAGCTAGGCAAGAGCCACTTCCTGCTGATCCAGGCATTTAGGCCTTGCAACATGAGGTAAGGGGAAGAGAACATTTTCTCCTCCTGGCCTAGGCCTGCCTGGCCGACCTTAACCTCAGTGCAGTCCTCAAATGACCCTGGCCTGCAAGGGGCTTACAAGCCTACACCATCACACTGGGGCGCCTGGGTGGCTCAGTCATTGGGCGTCTGCCTTCGGCTCAGGTCATGATCCCAGTGTCCTGGGATCGAGCCCCGCATCGGGCTCCCTGCTCCGCGGGAAGCCCGCTTCTCCCTCTCCCACTCCCCCTGCTTGCGTTCCCTCTCTTGTTGTGTCTCTCTCTGTCAAATAAATAAATAGAATCTTTAAAAACAAACAAACAAAAATATTTAAAAAATAAATAAACTTCTATTGCTTTACTCACTCTCCTTTGTCCACGAGATTCATTCTTTGACTCCGTGAGACAAAAACCTCGATCTCCCGCATCAAAAACAACTCCTCTCCCCTGTACCTATTTATCCATTGCAGGGACACTCTAGAACCCACCGCTGTTATTCCTCATTCAAAAGAAGGCAAACCTCTTAACTGTTATGGGATTATTTGGGAATTGTACCTACCTCACTCTCATTTCTTTGAACCTCCTTTAGATGATCCATATCTAAAGCCTTCTGTAGGGGCGCCTGTGTGGCTCTTGGTTAAGCATTTGACTTCAGCTCAGGTCATGATCTCAGGGTCCTGGATCGAGCCCTTCATCAGGCTCCATGCTCAGCGGGGAGTCTGTGTCTCTCTGTTTCTGCCTCTCCCCCAGCTAGTGATCTCTCACTCTAATAAATAAATAAAAATCTTTTAAATAAATAAATAAATAAGAAATCCCTTGTTGAGGACCAAATAAGAAGACTATCATGCTGGACATGCTGTTACAACCCTCTCAGATTTCCTTGGACCCAACACTCTCCAGAGGCCAGTTCTCCACAAGAGTTTGATAGCCCTTTGCTAAACAAATTTCTATATGCTGTGATACATGATTCACTTGAAATTACATGTTCTGAAGTAAATAATACTTGTTTTCTTAACTACAAATTCGTCAGATAGAATATAGAAAGTGCATTTTTGCTATTAGAAGTCCCCAAGTTTCAAAATAAAAGAGCTAGGCTTAAAATATCTGAATGGTATGGTTTGTTTTTTCCTCTATGTTTTCAGGTTCAGACTGAAGTAGGCAGGATTACAAACAATACAAGGAGTACAATGACTTTGCACTACACTAACTCACCTAACTTCAAACTAACTTATCCTGCATGACTTCCCTGCATGATTCTGAATTATAGTTGGCCACAGGAGAAATAGGAGCGTGTTTTAGAAGGCTTAAGTGAAGCAGTTGTCATTTTTTTCATGCTGAGAGTCAGTATAGGGTGCCAGGTATTGTGGTAGTGAGCACATGTTGTTGCTGATGTTCTAGCTCACCTAGTAGTGAATGGTAATACCCAGTTCATAGTTCCTCACACATATACCATATCCCTTCCTTCGGCTTTTCCTAATCCTGGGACAGGTTTGTGGGTAGTCCAACGATGAAGGGCACCAGCTTCTACCACAGGTCACCCAACATCATGGTTTGTCCTTGTGGTTTCTAGTTTCTCCTTATGGAATCCAGTTCTTTCTCTTCCCTACTTCACATCCAACTCCCCTGATTGCCAGACTGCATGACATCAGGCTCTTGACAACAGCCTTCACAACCAGCTACCATAATCATCTAAGTTCTAATGCCTACAATAAACTCTTTATTCTATTATTGATAGTGTTTCTGCTTCTCAAATCTAACACTGACTGATACAAGGATTCAGTGCCCTTATGAAATAAATATCTTTTTTTTTTTAATATTTTATTTATTTATTTGACAGAGAGAGACACAGCCAGAGAGGGAACACAAGCAGGGGGAGTGGGAGAGGGAGAAGCAGGCCTCCCGCTGAGCAGGGAGCCCGATGCGGGGCTCGATCCCAGGACCCTGGGATCATGACCTGAGCTGAAGACAGACGCTTGACGACTGAGCCACCCCAGTGCCCCTGAAATAAACATCTTCTAAAGAGAAACATAAAATGATATTTGTAGCATTTATTGTTTACTATGTGCCAGACATTTTGCTAACTATGCCTTATCTTGCTTAATCTTTACCACAATAATAATCTACAGGTGAAGAAATTGAGCTCAAAGAGGTTAATAATTTTGCTGAAGGGCACACTACTAGAATATGAAAAGCCAGGCAATCAAGAGCTTTTGCTCAGGGGTGCCTGGCTGGCTCAGTCAGAAGAGCATGGGACTCTTGATCTCTGGGTCAGGAGTTTGAGCCCCACGTTGGGTGCAGAGATTACTTAAATAAATACATTATAAACTTAAAAAAAAGAGTTTTTGCTCATAACCATTGTGGCTTCCTGCTTCCTCCAAAAGCATAAATTCTGCACAGCAATAAATTCTCTACATAGAATGGTGAATTTTTACCCTATAGGCATTTTGACTTTATCCATTTTTGTTTGAAAGGGATCTAAATATGCCTTTCCCAAATACGCCACTTTGGCATAAGGATTATTTATTTTAAGATTTTATTTATTTATTTGAGAGAGCACGAGGAGGCGGAGGGGCAGAGAGAGAGGGAGAAGCAGGCTCCCAGCTGAGCAGGGAGCCCCATGTGGGGCTCCATCTCAGGACCCCAAGACCATGACCGGAGCCAAAGGCAGATGCCTAACCAACTGAGCCACCTAGGCACCACAGGCATAAGGATTATTTTTGTGCTGAAGACATTAAGAATCACACCCCCACCCCCAACCACCACCACCACCAGAGAGACAAGAGTGACTTTTATTGTCCAAGCCAAGGAACCATCCCCAGGATGAGTTTGCATAAACAAAACCTTATTATAATAGCCCTGGGGTGCCTGGGTGGCTCAGTTGTTAAGCGTCTGCCTTCAGCTCAGGTCATGATCCCAGAGTCCTGGGATCGAGCCCCGCATCGGGCTCCCTGCTCCGCGGGAAGCCTGCTTCTCCCTCTCCCATTCCCCCTGCTTGTGTTCCCTCTCTGGCTGTGTCTCTCTCTGTCAAATAAATAAATAAAATCTTAAAAAAATAAAATAAAATAAAATAGCCCTTATCTTCCATTAGTTGCACTTTCCCACCATGTATTGTCTTTTGAAGCCCAAACTCCCTTTCTTTTGTTAAAAGAGTATATAAGCTCTGCTTCTCTGAGTTGCACTTCTTTTCTGTGAACTCCTACACACATTAAAAAAAAAAAAAAAAAAGAGTTCCTTTTCTCCTATTGTTATTTAATTTGCATACGCCCAGGTATTAAACCTAATAAGGAAGAGCTTTTTTCCTTCCCGTGTCTATTAAAAAAATATTTTCTGAATAAACAAGCCATATGAAGAAGTTCCTTTGATTAACAACACAGTACAGAAATGTTGTCTTCTTAGTCAAAACTTGCAAGACTTTAATTCAATCACAGTTTAAAGTGTTAACCTGCACTCCTTTCAAAAAAAAAAAAAGTCATCCATTATGTGAGGTAAAATTATTAGTTGTGGGAGGGAACACAAACTCTAAGTTTTTGTAAAAGTCACAAAGGCCAAACTATTGCATCACACATCCTCAAAGAAAAGAGTTAGGGCATGCTGAAACATGCTCTGTTCTGTTAGTATCAATGTTTTCCTCATTATTAAAGTAATGTGCTCATTTAAACAATGAGGAAAACACTGAAAAATAAAATAAAATATTAATAGCCTATTACCCAAAGATAACTATCATGAATATATTTTTTCCCTCCCATGATTTCTTTTCTATTCATAGGTTTTTTTTTTTTAAATAATAGTTTTACATGTTAAAATGTAATATTTGGGGTGCCTGGTTGGATTAGTAGGTAGAGCATGTGACTTTGAGCCCTACATTGGGTATAGAGAGTACTTAAAAATAAAATCTTTAGGGTCACCTAGGTAGCTCAGTCGGTTAAGCATCTGCCTTCCACTCAGTTCATGATCCTGGGGTCCTGGGATTGAGCCCCACATCGGGCTCCCTGCTAGCAGCAGGGATTCTGTTTCTCCCTCTCCCTCTGCCCCTCCTCCCCACTCGTGCTGTCTCTCGCACTCTCTCTCAAATAAATAAATAAAATCTTTAAAAAATAAACAAAAAATAAATTTTTAAAAATAAAATCATTAAAATAAAATAAAATAGAATCTTCACAAACATAATTTTAATGATTGAATATTTTTCCAAGGGAAAAAAAATCATAGTTTGCTAAATAATTTTTTTAAAAGATTTATTTATTTATTTATTTATTTATTTATTTGAGAGAGCGAGAATGAGAGAGAGTACATGAGAGAGGGGAGGGTCAGAGGGAGAAGCAGGCTCCCCGCTGAGCAGAGAGCCTGATGCGGGACTCGATCCCAGTACTCCAGGATCATGACCTGAGCCGAAGGCAGTCATGAGCCACCCAAGCGCCCTGCTAAATCATTTCTTTAGTGAACACAGAGTTCATGGAGACATTCTATTTTCTTTGCTTTTACTACCTTTTTATCGACACAATAACATTTTTGTTATTAAGGAATGTTTAAAATACAAAAGTAATAAAAAAAATGTAAAAATTAAGGGACATTTAAAATACAAAAGTAATAAAATATTAAAATAATAAAGAAATGTAAAAATTCAATTTCCTACTTGCATCCTCAGATAGTAAAACAACTGTCCAATTTTCTTTTGTACATTCCTTCCAGAACCTTGTCTGTGAATATATAATTATATTGAAAGGCAAAATTCTCAGATAAATCTGTTCGTACATGCAAAGATTTTTTGTTGTTGTTTTTTTAATTTATTTGAGAGAGAGAGAGCACAAGCACGGAGGCAGAGGGGCAGAGGGGCAGAGGGAGAAGTAGACTACCTGCTGAGCAGGAAGCTCGACACAGGGCTGGATCCCAGGAACCTGGGATCATGAACCTGAGCGGAAGGCAGATGCTTAACTAACTGAGCCACCCAGGCGCCCCAGCACATACCAAGCTGTTATTGAATTGTGAAGGAACCAGCAGCTAAGTAAAGAGCTGGCTTGAGAAGCTTTTGAAGAACAGTCTTATTTATATGGTCAGAGGAGAAAGAAATGCCAAGTAAGACTGCAAAATTAGCTGTAAAAAGAGCAATAAAGGCCTATCATATTTGGGGTTAACATCTCTACCAGGTAGTAAGTAGTATCCTAACAACTTATAGGTTTACATATTAACTTCTAATTTTATAGAGTAATTGTCTTTCTGCACCTTCATCGGATATTGATTATTGTCAAATATATAGTGTCATTTCCCAAGACTATCACATTAGTGTAGGCAGAGTTAGGGGCGTCTCCAGAAAAAGAAAGATGAGACATAGCTTTCTTGACATAAGAAAGGTCATTTTAGAGCCTGGCCTCTTGTGATCTCTGCTTGATCAGCACTGCTTGTCCACAGCACATTTCTTGCAGAATTTCCTGGGATATGTTGAAATGGCAGAAGAATAGACCTCAGTAGTTAATGATTTTAAGAGAACAAAAGAATGTAAGAACAAACTGCCACTATCAGGCCAGGAGATAGCCTAATCATATCAGAGACAATAAATCAGTAGTAAAACTCCCAGTGCTGGTTCAAAAGTAAAGATTGACCTTATGCACATTCTTGAGTTATCTTTGCAGGATTTAAACCCCTTTGAGCACTCAAATACCAGACCTGCTGGAGCCAGAGAATTGACGATTTTGACCCTTACTGGCCCTCATAACTTCGATCAACTAAGACCTAAACTCTATCACCTTAAAATGACTTTTGCCCCAGTTCCATGTTAAATTCCCCATTGCACAAGCCCTTTCATGAATATATATGTATCCTCAGCTTAAAACTTCCCTAGATTTGTTCATTTGGGAAATAGCCCCGGTGTTCTCCTTTACTTGTTGCAAGTAAAACCCTTCCTTTTCCTATTCTTTGTCGTGGTTGTATCTTTTTGGCTCAACACCCACCAAGAGGTGAACGTAGTTTCAGGCAACTTGAGGGCAAGCAGACTTAATGTGTATTAAAAAAACAACTAATTATCATATTACCTCTTTCCGCATTTGAGATAAATTTTCTTTAAATATATATACAAATATATATACAATATGCAAATAAATATATGTACAAAAATATACAATGTATATTTAAGGTACACACATGCACGTGCACACACACACATACCCCGTCACTTCAAAATTATAAATGTATTCTCCTACAAATTTTTTTCTGACAACCTTATATCTTTATCTTTAGATTTTTAAGTCTCTCCCTCCCCAAATATTTATTATTATTATTATTATTATTATTATTTTAAGTTTCATTGATTTAAGTAATCTCTGCACCCAACGTGGGGCTCAAACTCACCACTCGCAGATCAAGAGTCACATGCTCTTCCCACTGAGCCAGCCAGGTGCCCCTCAAAATATTTATTATTTTTGATGTGATGTATGAATCTTTTTTTTTCATCAGAACAGAAAAACACCACTTATTGAATTGTTCATTTTTCTCCACTGATTTGAGATAAAACTTCAGATAACTATACAATATAAATATATTGTATAATGTAACTACATAGTATAAATATATGTCTTTAAGGTTACACAATATAAACATATGTCCTTAACTGCTTCTGAACTTTCTTCCCTTTCAGTGGTCATGCATTTGTTTATAACTGCTTCAATATGACATTTTAATAACTTTATATTTGGATATCTAAGAGAACATGTCCCCTATGTTTATTCTTCTATTCAAAATATTTATGTGAACCTGCCCTCCAGATGTCCTTTTTTATTAATAAGTTATATTCTTTTGAATTGATAGAAGTGGAATTTTGGAGTTGTTGGGTATGTTTAATGTCAAACTGTTTCTCAAAGAAGTTGTCCCAGTTTACACTCCCAACAACAGGGCACAAAGGTTCCCATTGCTCACTTTCTCACCAATATGTGGTGTTATTAACCTTAAACTCACTCATTCTGGTGGGTATATAGACATAACCTTCTAGTTTAATCAAGAAATAATGAGTGATTCAGGGACACCTGGGTGGCTCAGTTGGTTAAGTGTCCAACTCTTGGTTTTGGCTCAGGTCATGATCTCAGGGTCATGAGATTAAGTCCCATGTTGGGCTCTATGCTTGGAGTCTGCTGGAAATTCTCTCCTCCTCCTTCCTCTTCCTCTGCTCCCCACACCCAACCCCCGCCAACCTCCCCCACCCCCTGCCACTTGTGTTCTCTCTCTAAAATAAATAAAATCTTAAAAAAAGAGAGAAAAGAAATTCCTTTAAAAAAAAAAAAGAAAGACGGGTGCCTGGGTGGCTCAGTTGGTTAAGCGACTGCCTTCGGCTCAGGTCATGATCCTGGAGTCCCGGGATCGAGTCCCGCATCGGGCTCCCTGCTCGGCGGGGAGTCTGCTTCTCCCTCTGACCCTCCTCCCTCTCATGCTCTCTGTATCTCATTCTCTCTGTCTCAAATAAATAAATAAAATCTTTAAAAAAAAAAAAAAAGAAAGAAAGAAAGAAAGAAAGAATGAGTGATTCAGTAATTGTTGATTGGGTAAAAGCTGTGACAAGGCCGGACATATACTCTTCCCCTTTGCCTGAACCTGCTTTCTACCTCGCCAACTTCCCATTCTTTGTCTCCTGATTTTCAGCTAAGATTAGAACTATTTGTCTCCTTGAAACTAGCCAACTAGAGAGAAAAACATTTGTTCCAATAACTGACTGAGACTTCCCCTGCTTACAAAACAACCTCCACTGTAAATCACCCCAGCTTGTTTATCCCTGCCCATAAAAGTCTAAGGCAATACCATCCTACTGAGATACTCTGATCTGAATAAAATCATTCTTCTTACCTGTGTAGTTTTTGTCTTTGACCACTGCAAATGAATAGTATGTATGTCCTACCAGGAAAAGTCACACTTAACCAAGATAAAGCCATTTTTTCTTAAAAACTTTATTTTCCATACCCATTCATTATTTTGTCAGATGTAGGAAGCAAAGTATATATTTACCAGAGCCACCATAAATGATTTATCTTCCTCATAGAGCCTAACAAAGCTTGATCATGTGAGGTGCATAAGGAATTGAAAAATTGACTTTAGTACTCCTGGGAAATATTAATTACATCCTCAGGAATTCATCCAGAGTGATCATCTTATCCAGAATCATTAAAAGGTAGCTAAACTCTTTGTTTAGCTGAGTATGCTCTCTCACCTATTAGTTATTGAACTAAGAGACAGGGGTTGGGGTGTGTAATGAAGCATCTCATAAACTACACACCACTAGTTTATGAATCGGAAGATCTGAACTATAGTTCCAATCCTAGTACTTACTAGCAAGTAATTTAACCTTTAAACATTTGATTTTTTTCTTTAAAAAGTGAAGGAGTTGGAAAAAAAAAAAAAAGTGAAGGAGTTGAACTAGGTTGCTTCTAGATCTCTTTGCATCCCCAAACTATAGCATTATACAATTAGCCCATAACTGGCAGAGTACTTTTTTTCAAGGAAACCTAGACTCCAGGCTTTACTCTTTCACATCTGTTAGGTCACTGAGTATGACTTTTCATTTCTAGGCTACTTGCTTTCTCCTTTTTTGTTCACTTTTCTTTCTTCCTTCCTTCCTTCCTCATTCCTTCCTTCTACTCTGCCTCTTTCTTTCCTCCCTCCATTCCTTCCTTCCCTTTCTTTTCTTTTCTTTTCCTTTCCTCTCCTTTCTTTCACCATCATGAGGAAATTCATTATCTCACATAATGGGAAGTCCAGATGTAGAATATTCTGTCTTTTAACCTAATACAAGAAGTACAAAAATTTTGGAGATTCTTTTGGGAAAAGGAAAACTTGATCTTCATTACCCTTAGGATGGCTTCAGTATGGCTTGGGGATTTAGGTACCTTTGGAGACTACCCTAGGGTAAACACACTAATAATGGTTACTTTTGTCCGCTAAGTTTAGAAGTAGCCATTTAAATAAAGCTGCCACCTGAGTCCTCAGTCTTCTAATCCTCTGGGATTTATTAAGTTCAGTTGTTAGGGACTCTTTTTACAAGACAAGTCTTTATGCTTAACCATCTTACTTTACTAAGATCCCACAAGAGAACTCCACTATTTCCAATCCACTGAATTAATAACAAACAAAAAAAGAGTGGAATTATTAAAAAAATATGATAGAAATTTTTGCTACCTGAAAGAATTAGTTTTGTGAACAAGTTAAGTTCTATCAAATTTGGATCCTCATTTACCTCTTCTCGAATCTTTTCCTATATCCAACTTGTCCTTGGTTTACATCAACCCTTACTACTCTTACCCCAATAGATAGCCTACAGTCTTTAATCCTGTTCCAATCCAGGCTTCACACTGCCAACTCACATACCTCACATATACCGTAATATGTGCTGTGGCAGAAAAAAAAATGATATAACCCTGACCTCATGGAGCTTGGAATTTTAGGGGAAGCAAAATATACAGATATGAGGCTACTATAAATCAGTACAAAGAGTTGTTCTGAAAATGAAAATTAATGATAAAAAATGGAAAATTCCCATCATATGCCAGGAGCTCTGAAAGATTTTAAACTGAAAGGATAGGCAGCATAAAGACAAGGGAATCTGACAAAGTATAGATTTTTATATTTGAAGAATCTCCAAATTAAAAAATAAACTAAAAACAAAAATTTAAATAACATGGCAAAAGCTTAATAACTTTAATATAAAAAAAACGAGTATTAGAAAGTTTTTAGGCTCCTCAAAGAAGGATTCACAATTCTATAGCCATGATAACAAGCAACCCTGTTAATCAATTTGCTTTTGTGAAAATGCCTTTGAAAGCCAATCAGAGACAGCCCAATATTCCTGAAAGCCAGCTAGTCAGCAAGGTGTTGGGGAGGAAAAATTTTTCTCTATCCTTCAAGATTCATCTGGCTGGTCTAGGAATTAAATTAACACGAGACAGATTAACAGAATTAAAAAGAAAAAAAAAAGCTTAATTAGGTGCACATGGAGGCCCAATGGTAAAATTGAGACCCAAAGAAATGAATAAGACAGGCAGTTTTTATATGTGTTAGACACAGAAACAGAAATCTGTGAGGAATTGATAGGACAAAGAAAACTGTGACGTTTAATTAATAATTCTAAAGAGAATTCTAAAGAGAATTTGGGCTGAGATAGTAAATTAGTAGAAGTAACAAGGTTTGTCTATATAGGTTTCTTCAACCCTGAATTCTCATCTCAGGTGATAACGATACTTCTCTCAGTCTCCAGGTAAAGGTGGGGGGGCCCTTAACATGGGAGAATTATTTTCTGCACTCAGGGAGACAGAGGGTCAAGATGCCCTTCTTGCACTGTCTGCTTTTCAAGTAATTCAAAATAATCATTGTGTCATTGTGGCATATTTTGGGGTGGTCTGCCCTGCGCCCCCACAAAGGCTTACCAGAATAACCCACTCTCTTCTCTGTAACTAGCAGAAGTCACATTTTTAAGGCTGATGTAAACCCACTCTTGCCTCTATAATCAATACAACCACTAGACAAATGCTTCCCAAGAACCTCATAAGTCAAGGAGTTTACTTTCTTTAAGGATACTGTGCCTGATCATATAATCTTCCCTTACTTAAGTAAGTAATAAGATTCCATTTCTCTTAAGTTACAGACATTGAGTGGTAATCCCCTCCTTTGATGGAGCCAGGTATAAACTATGCAAAAATGCTATTAAATGTGCAAAGAGTATGAGACAATAATTCATAAAGGAGGAAATCCAAACGCCCCCCCCACACAAAATTCAACTTTATAGATAATCTAAATAAAACATTATACTTTTTCCCCCCTGAAAGATTAATGCTGGTAAGGGTTTACCGAAATAAACAAATTTATTTATTTATTTTTTAAGTAATCTCTACATACAACCTGGGGCTCAAACTCATGACTCTGAGATCAAGAGTGGGATGTTCCCATGACTGAGCCAGCCAGGGGCCCCTGAAATAAATTTAATGCCTTGAAAATCTTTATTTTACCCTAACTCAGGAGTCTTACTTTTAACCCCCCCTCTTCCAGAGAAAGAAAGAGAAAAGGGGGAAAAGAAAGGGAGAGGAAGAGGATGGGAGGAGAGAAGGAAAAAGGAGGAAGAAGGGTGGTGGTAGGGAGGACAGAAAGGAGAGGAAGAAGAATAAAGTTGAAGGAGGAGAGAAAAGAAGATGCTTTATGAACAAATCTTTGCTGTGATAATAGAAAACATAAGAGATACCACCATGTTTTGATGGTCAAATTATATAATCACAAGTATGAGTGAGCTATGGATAGTCTTATATTCTTTTTTTTTTTTTAAAGATTTATTTATTTATTTAGGAGAGAGAAAGAAAGAGAGAGTGAGCAGCAGGGAGGGGCAGAGGGAGAGAGAGAATCCCAAGCACACTCCGTGCTGAGCATGGAGCCTGACACAGGGCTCAATCCCATGACCCTGAGATCATGACCTGAGCTGAAATCAAGAGTCGAATGCTTAACGGACTGAACCACCCAAGTACCCCTTATGTCCTTATCTTGATCACTGTTGGCATGAGGCCTTGTTTATTTCTAATAATGCTATTTCTATTGAACTCTATTGTTCTCATTTTGATGTAGCTATGCTGGGTTTTCTTTTTGCCTATATACCTTTTCCGTGTATTCACTTCTATTCTTTTCTATTACCATTTACTTTCAACCTTTCTAAAGTCTTGCATGCAGCCTATAAATGAATTTGTACAATCGAATCTTCTTTTAACTACTAAGGCATCAAGTTCATCTACCTTTACTTTATGAAATTAGTTTCACAAAAATCTACCATCCTAGTTTATGCTATCTTTTACTTCCTATTCTTTTTTGCGTCCTTATGGATTAATTTTACTATTTTTTTCTACTACTTTGGAAGTTATGCGTTCTATTTGGTTTTGGGACATGGTTTTTGTTTTTGTTTTTTGTTAGTGGTTACCCTATATGTTGCCATGTGATCATTTAAATTACAATGTCTGAAGTTAATAAATATCCTTATCTCTTCCAGAAGATGAAACTGACATATAATATTATTTTGGATTTTTTTTTCTTTTCAATATACAAATTAAACCTCATCATTGTTTTATAGTTCATATGTGTTTAGATTTATTCAAACACTTACTACTTTGTTTTGCCCTTTGTTTCTTCTTATATCTTAGACCTTTTATCTGGGATTACTTTCCTTCTGGCTAAGCTTTCCCTCTTTTGGAGACTCAGTTTATTTTGCCCTCATTCTTGAAAGATACTTTCACTGGGTTTAGAATTCCAGGTTGTCAGTTATTCTCAGCACATTGAAGAGAAATTTCATTGTTTTGTGGATTACAATACCCCTAAGCCAGGTTTGACTAACTTTGCTTCTTTGAGGATTATTTCTTTTCCCTATCCCCAATGATAACCTCTTTGCCATTGTTGTTCTGCAGTTTCACTATTTTGGACATAGGTAGGAATTTTTTTTATAGGTACCTGACATCAAAGCCTGAAAAAACATGCATAAAGCATAGACTGATAGAATCACCAGAAGAAACAGATAAATCTATAACTATAGTGAAGGAATTTATCATAACTCCCTAGTAACTAACAGAAAATGTTCGACAAGTTAGAAGAACTGATGTATATAACTTACAAAATTTGACATAATGGAAACATGGAACTCTGCACTGACAACTACAAAAAAACAAACAAACAAACAAACACATTCTCTTTCAGCACACATGAAATTTATGAACTGAATATGTATTTGGCCATAAAGCAAATCTCAACAAAGTTCCCAAGATTAAAATCACATAGATGACATTCTCTGACAAAATGCTATTAAATTATAAGTAGACAATAAAATGGTAACTAGAAAATCTCCACGTGCTAGGAAATTAAGAAAGACACAAATTAAGAATTCAAAATGGAAATTATATGTTGAGCTAAACGATTTTTTTCTTTTCAAATTTTTATTTAAATTCTAGTTAGTTAATATATAGTGTAATATTGGTTTCAGGAGTAGAATTTAGTGATTCATCACTTACATATAACACCCAGTGCTCATCATTAACAAGTGCCCTCCTTAATACTCATCACCCATTTAACCCACCCCCACCCACCTCCCTCATCAACCTACAGTTTGTTCTCTATCCTTAAGAGTCCCTTATGGTTTGCTTCCCTCTCTCTCTTCTCTCTTTTTTTTCCTTCCCCTGTGTTCATCTGTTTTGTTTCTTAGTTTCCACATATGAGTGAAATCCTATGGTATTTGTCTTTCTCTGACTGACTTATTTTGCTCAGCATAATACACTCTAGCTCTATCCATGCCATTGCAAATGGCAAGATTTCATTCTTTTTGATGGTTGAGTAATATTCCACTGTATATATATATATATATATATATATATATACACACACACACACACACACAGCATACCTTCTTTTTCCATTCAACAGTCAAAGGACATTTGGGCTCTCTCCATAGTTTGGCTATTGTTAATAATGCTGATACAAACATCGGGGTACATATACTCCTTCAAATCAGCATTTTTGTATCCTTTGGGTAAATACCTAGTAGTACAATTGCTGGGTCATGGGATAGTACTCTTTGTAACTTTTTGAGGAACCTCCATACTATTTTCAGAGTGGCTGCACCAGTTTGCATTCCCACCAACAGCATAAGAGTGAACGAAATGATTATAAAAATATTACAGATGGGGCGCCTGGGTGGTTCAGTCAGTTAAGCATCAGCCTTCAGCTCAGGTCATGATCCCAGGGTCCTGGGATCAAGCCCCACATTGGGCTCCTTGCTCAGCAGGGAGCCTGCTTCTCCCTCTCCCTCTGCCTCCCACTCATGCTTGCTCTCTCTCTCTAGTACTCTCTCTCTCAAATAAATAAATAAAATCTTTTAAAAAATATTACAGATGGCAAAAGTAGGATGCAGATAAGTAATAGAGAGAAATGTAAATTTAAAAAGCTTGTATTTGAAAAATAAAACAGAAAAATCAATAAATAAACATCTATAATAAATCTATATAGGGGAGAAAAGTTTTCCCTGATCCTCTTAGGGTTCCCAGTTGGGTCTGAAAATTAAATAAAGACAGATCAGCAGAAGAAAAGCATACATATTTATTTAATATATCTTTTTGTGTGACACTGAAGCCTTCGTAAGGAAATGAAGACCCAAAGAAACAGTTAGACTTGAGTATTTTATGCTAGGTTTGATGAAGGGTGTGCAGTCCTTTAGAAATATGATAGTAAATTGGGAGAAACATAGCAAGGCTTGCTTGTTTGGATTTTTCTCCATGTTCCTTTGTCCTTGGAGATAAGGACACTCTTTTCCTTCAGCAGAGGGAGGGCACCTCTCATATGATGGTTTTATGACCTGTTTCAGGGGTAGAGGACAGGGGAAAGGTCAAAGTGACCTTCCTGCTTCTGTTTACTCAAACCCCTTCATTTTAAAATTTTCAATATGCCAAGGTGTCATATTTAGGGGTAGCATGTCCTGAACCCCATAATCACAAAAACAGCAAAAATAAATCGAAGTTAAAAACAAGAGTTATTTTTAAAAAACACACAAATCTGGCAAGAATGATAAAAAACAAGACAGAAGTGTGAAAACACACTTTACCAAAGAAGCTATATGAATGGCAAATAATATCATTAATCATTGGGGAAATGCAAATTAAAACCATGAAATACCACTTCACACCCATTTGAGTGATTCAAATTAAAAAGACTAAGAATACCAGGTGTTGGTGAGAATGTGGAGCATTTGGGACTTTAATTCTTTACTGGTAAAAATAATAAAAAATGGCACAAATACTTTGAAAATAGTTTGTTAGTTTCTTTTCTTTTTTTAATATTGTATTTAAATTCCACTTAACATACAGTTGTAACATTAGTTTCAGGTGTACAATATAGTGATTCAACACTTCCATGCATCACCTGGTGCACAACAATTGCCCTCCTTAATCCCCATCACCATCCCCCCATCCAGCTCCCCTGTGGTAACCATCAAATTGTTCTCTTTAGTTAAGAGTCTGTTTCTTGGTTTGCCCCCCTCCTTTTTTTTCCCCTTTGCTTGTTTGTTTTATTTCTTAAATTCCACATATGAGTGAAATCATATGGTATTTGTCTTTCTCTGACTGACTTAGCCACTTAGTATAATACTCTCTAACTCCCTCCATGTTGTTGCAAATGGCAAGATCTCATTCTTTTGTATGGTTGAGTAATATTACATTATATATATATACCACCTCTTCTTTATCTTCATTAGTCAGTGGACATTGGGCTGTTTTCTTAATTAGGCTATTGTAGGTAATGCTGCTATAAACATCGGGGTACATATATCCCTTTGAATTAGTGTTTTTGTAACCTTTGGGTAAATTCCTAGTAATGCAATTGCATTACTAGGGTAATGGGGTAGGGTAGTTCTATTTTTAACTTTTTGAGGAAACTCCACACTGTTTTCCTAAATGGCTGCACCAGTTTGCATTCCCACCAACAGTGCAAGAGGGTTTCCCTTTCTCAGTTTGGTAGTTTCTTTGTCATTCTCTCTCTCTTTTTTTTTTTTTTTTTTTTGGTAGTTTTTTATTAAGTGAACATATACTTACCACATGACCCAACAATTTAAGTCTCAGATATTTACCCCAAAGAAATGAAAACATACAAACATATATGTCTTTGTGAAAACACAAAGACTTGTATACAACTGTTCATTGTAGTTTTATTCATAATATCCAAAACCTGGAAACAACCGACTGATAAATGAATAAACTGCAGTACAATACTACTCACCAAGAAAAATGACGAACAATACATATGACAACATATATGAATCTCAAAAGTATTATGCTGGATACAGAGTCAGACACAAAAGACTATACTATATGATTCCACTTATATAAAATTCCAGAAAAGGCAAGCTATATAGTGACAGAAAACAGATCCACAGTTGCTGGAGACCAGAGTCAGACAGATTGCAGGGGCGCCTGGCTGGCTCAGTCAGTGCAACATGTGACTCTTGATCTTGGGGTTGTGAGTTTAAGCCCGATGTTGGGTGTAGAGATTACTTAAAAATAAAATCTTAAAAAAAAAAAAAAGACAGCAATGGGGCATGATGAACATTTTGGGGTAATAAAACCGTCCTTTCCTATCTAATTGTAACCAAAACCTGAGTTCACTCCTTGGTGAGTCACAGATAGAAACTACACAAGGTTGAGTTGGTGCACAAAGTAAACTTTATTTGCACCAAATAAGGAGATCACAGGGAATAACTTCCAAAGCTGTGACTCTTCTATAGCAAGGGTGGATAGATTCCTTTTATTTAGGGTTAGGATGAAAATTTAAAAGGGGGATTGTTGTCATCATAGGTAGAGGCAGGCATAATATGCCTAGACATACATTGTATGTTATGTAAATGAGGCTTGTACCCCTCTTGGGGGTAAAATTTAGTATTATAATGAGGTAAAGGTAATTGTGAGTCATTCTAGAGGTCACTCTATGGTCCATCTATGCCAGTGCAGGTCAGAGGTTATGCTCAAACTGGTCTGGGTAGTCTGAGCCACTGGAGGCTTTGTCAGGGCAGTTGCTATCTGCTTTCCATCTGCCTGAGTTAAGAGATAAGCTGGGGGGTGCCTGGGTGGCTCAGTCGTTACGTGTCTGCCTTCGGCTCAGGTCATGATCCCAGGGTCCTGGGATCGAGCCCCACATCGGGCTCCCTGCTTGGCAGGAAGCCTGCTTCTCCCTCTCCCACTCCCCCTGCTTGTGTTCCTGCTCTTGCTATGTCTCTCTCTGTCAAATAAATAAATAAAATCTTAAAAAAAAAAAAAAAAAGAGAGATAAGCTGGGGTACCTGGCTGGCTCAGTCAGTAGAGCATGTGGCTCTTGATCTTGGGGTTGTGAGTTTGAGCCCATGTTGGGTGTGGAGATTACTAAAAAAAAAAAAAAAAAAGAGGGGGAAGAGGAAAGAATTTTTTTTTTAATTTAAGGAAAAATGTGAGACAAAGATTAGTGATTACAAGTAGGTGTGATGTGGGGAACGAAGGCAAAAGAAAAAAGTTAAATTTCCTTACAACTTACAGCCCATTGACAAGTTCTTGAGACAAGCAGAGTGACCTTCAACTGCCTTGATGTTGATCCTTTGCTAAGGGTAAAAGGCAATCTCACCTTAACATTATCCTGACCTCCAGGATCCTGTAAGTCTCCTTTAATATATAAAAATTCTTTTGGAAACTTCCTTTATCTTTAAGCCCCCAAGATATATGTTAGCAATCATCCTCTAAGCATATGGCCCACTGATATACATCTGAAGGGTCTGATGACTAGGGTTTTACTAGACCTTCTCCTAACAATAGCTAGCCCCTCAAGGTCCTAGAAACCTTGCTTCCAAATTCCTTAGAGACTTTCGCTATCTCTGACCCCCTCCCAGCTTGAAACTATATAATGGGCCACTGCTCAGGATCCCAGTGCAGCTCTTTCTGCCCATGGGTCCTGTCCCAGTGCTTAATAAAACCACCTTTTTGCACTGAAGACATCTCAAGAATTCTTTCTTGACTGTTTGCTCCTGAACCCCAACATTTTCACATGAGGTGGGCAGTAAAACTCAGGTCTTGGGGTCTAGCTGGTGACACAGTGATCGGATAATCTACTGCATTGGTTCTCAATTTTCAAGTTACAATCCATTGGTCAATTCATAAAACCACATGGATTAAAAAACGAAGTGGAATGAAATGGGCTAGAATATAACAGAAAAGAGTAGAATATGTAATGTCAGAGTGTACTGCAAGACTACCTTTCAATTATCTTGTGAAACTTTTGTTTCAATTGTATATGCCTATGTCTATATTGTGTGGTGATAAAAAGCTGAACTTTAACACAGTTTCAAACAAAGTTCAAAAAATATTGACTAAAAAACAAAACAAAAACCCCACACTGACTTAGGGGGTCAATGTAGGAAGGGGTCTTGGCAACATTGATCCTAAAAAGAACAAGAATATACTGAGGATATGATCCATCTGTATATTTCACAAAAGAAACAATAACAGAGGTAAGTCAAACAATGAGAGGAAAAGTTCGGATGAAACATAAAACTGCAAAATCATTAGCAATTATTGGTGTCCTATGCTGGCGTTGCTTAAACCATAGGAAGACTTCATAAATGATCATTCAAACCAGGGTACCACTGAGAGTGAAAGCAGAAGCCAAGACAACAGGTATAAACTGGAATCTTGCCAGGCAATTGAGGATATACTTAAAATGGCATACTCAGCTATTTTTAACTATGAAGAATGAGTAAGTGTCAAAACTGATCAACTAACTACAATGTTTCACCATCACCAGTGAATTATGAAGGGCTCTCTGAGTATCTGCCTTCATTACCACAGCCTTGCCTGACTGTCTGCCTCCACTAAACCTATTCTTGTTATAATCAGGATGATTCATCTAGTTTAGATTCTAAACTACAAATCTGACTGTGCCAGTGTGATATTGTGATTTATAAAAATATATATATATATATGTGGTCTCCGTCTACTGTTCCTGGCAAAATCCTTATAATTTTCAATATAAGAGTTTTAGAGGCATCTTTTGTTTACAATATTGATTTTTGTTCCCAGGCCCTGAAATAGCTCCAGGGCAATGATGGGTGTCTTTTGTTATTCATGTAATAAGCCCCTTTCAGCCACATCTGAGTTTATGTTAATAAGGAGACTTTTGGAATGCATCTAAGGATGGGGGCTCGTTGCCGGGGGAACAAACCATGTGATTAGAGGGCTGGAACTTTCAGTCTCTCCTCACTAACCCCCATCTTGGGGGAGGGGAGAGGGGCTGAAGGTCAAATCAATCACCAATGGCCAATGATTTAACCAGTCATGCCTGTGTAATGAATCCTGAACTGCTGGGATATGTAGAGGTGCTGAGAGAGGGGCACTCCTAGAGAAGACATAGAAGCTCACATACTTTCCCACCTTCCCACATACCTTGCCTTATGTATCTCCACATCTGGCTGTTCCTCCATATCCTTTAAAGCCTTTGCAATAAACTGGTAATCTATAAATGTTAAAGAACAAAAATTCAACGGAGCAAATTTGAGTATCTGATTGGCTTTATTCGATTCATGAATTGGACAGCAGCGCTTCTAGCAAATAGATAGGCTTTTTGAGGAATTGTACCAAACAAAAGGTTTTTACAGGCAAAAGGAGAGTGGGGCAAGGAAGTTATTAGCAAAAGAAAAGACAGGTGTTTCAGGCCAGGCCATCTCCTTTTGGGGGGAAGGGAATACAGGAGACTTATTATGGAGATTATCTCACAAGTGCTGATCAGGAAATTTCAGATCCACCCTTTAAAGGTCACATTTCTGGGAGCTAAATCTTGGTTTGCTGTAGTAGGGGCAAGTGACCCCCTTTTGAGCCCACTGTTTCTTTACCAACATAAGTTAGCTGTTTTCCTGAGTTCTATGAGCTGTTCTAGCAGATTAATTGGAGGATGCGGTGGACCTCCAATTTATAGCCTGTTGTAATAAGCACAGGTGGCAACCTGGGCTTGAGATTAGAGTATGAAGTGGAAATGATGGGGGGGGTTCAGTCTTATGGCACTGAGCCCTTAACCTGTGGGACCTGATGCTACTGAGTCAGGGGAGCCTGGGTGGCTCAGTCAGTTAAGCTTCCAACTCTTGATCCCAGCTCAGGTCATGATCTCAGGGTCATGAGATTGAGCCCATGGTTGGGCTTCCTGCTGGGAGCAGAGCCAGCTTGGGGTTATCTCTCTCCCTCCGTCCCTCCCTCCTGTGCTCACACGTGCTCTCGATCTCTCACTCAAATAATTAAATAAATCTTAAAAAAAAAAAGAATTGAGTTAAATTGTGTCCCAGAATTGCATGATGTGTGAAAAACCCAAGTCTGCTGTCTTAAGTGTTGTAGAGTGCTCTGAATACTCAGATTAGTGTGTGTAATAGATATGAAGACTGTAGTTTTCCTTTACAACCAGACACAGCTTTAAACCTTTTCATCACAAACAGGATTCGATTCATATTTTGAAGATTTGAAGCTCCATAGCACCGTTTACAAAGGAAGGCTCTTCAAAACTTGCAATCCTCTCAGGTAGCTGATACTCTTTTGGAACACTCTTCTAACTTTTTGGAACTTAAAAAATTCATTTTAACCCATCCTCCAAAATTCATTTTAGCTTATCTTCTCCTAGAAGCCTTCCTCAGAGTCCCAAGATAGGCTAAGCGCAGAGGTGCCTGAAATTCTTCCTAGGGGAGCTTTAGCATGGCAGTCTGTCTGGATAGGTTGAATGCTTAAGGGATTTATTTTGAAATACCATTTGCAAAAGATGGACACTTAGGGAAGGGGGAAAATATCCCCTCTCCTCAACCCACCCCCCAGCCCACTTGGTTCTTGTGGCTGGTCTAATAATTAAATTGACACAAGACATATTAACAAGTGAGGGTCCTGCTTTTTTTTTCCTCCAAATTTTTATTTAAATTCTAGTTAGTTAATATATAGTGTAATACTGGTTTCAGGAGTAGAATTTAGTGATTCCTCATTTACATATAACACCCAATGCTCATCACAACAAAGTGCCCTCCTAAATACCCATCACCCATCTAGCCCATCCCCCACCCACCTCCTTGCATCAACCCAGTTTGTTCTGTATCCTTAAAGAGTCTCTTATGGTTTGCTTCCCTCTTTTTTTTTCCCTTCCCATACATTCATCTGTTTTGTTTCCTAAATTCCACATATACGTAAAATCATATGTTATTTGTCCTTCTCTGACTTATTTCACTTAGCAGAATACACTCTAGCTCCATCCTTGTTGCAAATGGCAAGATTTCATTCTTTTTGATGGCTGAGTAATATTCCACTGTGTGTGTGTGTGTGTGTGTGTGTGTGTACAACTTAATTATCCATTCATCAGTTAATGGGCATTTGGGCTCTTTCCATAGTTTTGCTATGGTTGATAATGCTGCTGTAAACTGTAGGGTGCCCCTTCAATTCAGTATTTTTGTATCCTTTGGGTAAATACCTAGTAGTGCAATTGCTGGGTCATAGGGTAGCTCTATTTGCAACTTTTTGAGGAACCTCCATACTGTTTTCAGAGTGGCTACACCAGTTTGCATTCCCACTAAGAGTGCAAAAGCATTCCCCTTTCTCCACATCCTCACCAACACCTGTTGTTTCCTGAGTTGTTAATTTTAGCCCTTCTGACAGGTATGAAGTGATATCTCATCAAGGTTTTGATTTGTGTTTCCCTGATGATGAGTGATGTTGAGCATCTTTTCATGT
This sequence comes from Mirounga leonina, assembly GCF_011800145.1. NCBI lineage: Eukaryota > Metazoa > Chordata > Mammalia > Carnivora > Phocidae > Mirounga > Mirounga leonina. The sequence continues at coordinate 3,762,179 of NW_023270504.1, forward strand.
GGCTCTTAGCCATCTGGATGTCTTCTTTGGAAAAATGTCTATTCATGCCTTCTACCCATTTCTTAACTGAATTATTTGCTTTTTTGGGTGTTGAGTTTTATAAGTTCTTTATAGATTTTGGATATTAACCCTTTATCAGATATGTCATTTGCAAATATCTTTTCCATTCTGAAGGTTGTCTTTTAGTTTTGTTGATTGTTTCCTTCACTGTGCAGAAGCGCTTTATCTTTTTTTTTTTAAGATTTATTTATTTGAGAGAGAGAATGTGAGCATGAGAGCAGGAGAACAGAAGAGCTTGAAAGCACAAGCAGGGGAGGGCAGAGGGACAAGCAGACTCCCTGATAAGCTGGGAGCCCTGATGCAGGGCTCCATCCCAGGACCTTGAGATCATGACCTGAGCTGAAGTCAGACACTTAGCCAACTGAGTCACTCAGGTGCCCCAGAAGCTTTTTATCTCGATGTAGTTCCAATAGTTTCTTTTTGCTTTTGTTTCCCTTGCCTCCAGTGACGTGTCTAGTGAGAAGTTGCTACAGCTGTGGTCAAATGGGTTGCTGCCTGTGTTCTCCTCTAGGACTCTGATGGTTTCCTGTCTCACATTTAGGTCTTTCATCCATTTTGAATTTGTTTTTGTTTGTGGTGTAAGAAACTGGTTCAGTTTCATTTTTCTGCATGTTGCTGTCCAGTTTTCCCAACACCATTTGTTGAAGGGACTGTCTTTTTTCCATCAGATATTTGTCCCTGCTTTGTAAAAGATTAGCTGACCATAGAGTTGTAGGTCCATTCTGGGTTTTCTATTCTGTTCCATTGATCTATGTGTCTGTTTTTGTGCCAGTACCATACTGTCTTGCTGACCACAGCTTTGTAATATCGCTTAAAGTCTGGAATTATGATGCTTCCAGCTTTGCTTTTCTTTTTCAATATTGTTTTGGCTACTCAGGGTCTTTTGAGGTTCTATACAAATCTTAGGATTGTTTTTTTGACCTCTGTAAAAACGCTAGTGGTATTTTGATAGGGATTCCAATAAATGTGTAGATGGATTTGGGTAGTATAGACATTTTACAATATTTATTCTTCTAATCCATGAGCATGGAATGTTTTCCTATTTTTTGTGTCCTCTTCAATTTCTTTCATAAGTGTTCTAGTTTTCAGAGTACAGATCCTTTACCTCTTTGGCTAGGTTTATTCCTAGGTATCTTATGGTTTTGGGTGCAATTGTAAATGGGACTGATTCCTTGATTTCTCTTTCTGCTGCTTCATTATTGGTGTATAGAAATGCAACAGATTTCTGTACACTGATTTTCTAGCCTGTGACTTTCCTGAGTTTGTTTATCAGTTCTAGTAATATTTTGGTGGAGTCTTTCAAGTTTTCTACCTAGAGTATCATGTCATCTGGGAATAGTGAAAAGTTTGATTTCTTCCTTGCTGATCTGGATGGCCTTTATTTCCTTTTGTTGTCTGATTGCTGAGGCTAGGACTTCTAGTACTATGTTAAATAGCAATGGTGAGAGTAAACATCCCTGTCTAGTTCCTGATCTTAGGGGAAAAGCTCTCAGTTTTTCCCCATTGAGGATGATCTTAGCTGTGGGTCATTCATATATGACCTTTAGGATGTTGAGGTATACTCCCTCTATCCCTATTTTCTTGGGGTTTTTTTTATCACGAATGGACACTGTACTTTGTCAAATGCTTTTTCTGCATCTATTGAGAGGACCAAATGGTTCTTATCTTTTCTTTTATTAATGTGGTGTATCATCACATTGATTGATTTGTGAATATTGAGCCACCTGTGTAACCCAGGAATAAATCCCACTTAATTGTGGCAAATGATTCCTTAATACACTGTTGGATTTGATTTGCTAGTATCTTGTTGAGAATTTCTTTGCATTAATGTTCATCAGGGATATTGGCCTGTAATTCTTCTTTTTAGTGGGGCCTTTGTCTGGTTTTGGAATCAATGTAATGCTAGCCTCATAGAATGAGTTTGGAAGTTTTCCTTCCATTTCTATTTTTTGAGAAGAATAGGTATTAACTCTTTTTTTAAATGTCTGGTAGAGTTCCCCTGAGAAGTCATCTGGCCCTGGACTTTTGTTTGTTGGGAGATTTTTGATTACTGATTTAATTTCTTTGCTGGTTATCATCTGTTCAAGTTTTCTATTTCTTCCTTTTCAATTTGGTAGTTTATGTTTCTAGGAATTTATCTATTTCTTCCAGATTGCCCAGTTTGTTGGCATGTAATTTTTCATAATATTCTCTTATAATTGTTTGTATTTCTTTGGTGTTTCTTGTGATCTCTTTTCATTCATAATTTTGTTTATTTGGGTCCTTTCTTTTTTCTTTTTGTTAAGTCTGGCTAGAGGTTTATCAATTTTGTTAATTCTTTCAAAGAGCCAGCTCCTAGTTTCATTGATCTGTTCTACTGGTTTTTGTTTGTTTCTTTGTTTCTGTATCACTTATTTCTGCTCTAATCTTTATTATTTCCCTTCTCCTGCTGACGTTAGGCCTTATTTATCAGGTGTAAGGTTAGGTTGTATATGTGAGACTTTTCTTCCTTCTTGAGGTAGGCCTTGCTATGTACTTCCCTCTTATGCCCACTTTTGCTGCATCCAAAGGTTTGGGACCATCATGTTTATTTTCATTTACTTCCATGTCCTTTTTCATTCCTTCTTCAATTTTCTGGTAACCCATTCATTCTTTAGTAGGATGTTCTTTAACCTCCATGCATTTGTGGTCTTTCCAAATTTTTTCTTCTGGTTGACTTCAAGTTTCATAGTGTTGTGGTCTGAAAATATGCATGGTATGATCTCAGTCTTTTTGTACTTGTAGAGGCCTGATTTGTGGCCCAGTATGTGATCTATTCTGGAGAATGTTCCATGTGCACTCAAAAAGAATGTGTATTCTGTTGCTTTAGGATGAAATATTCTGAATATATCTCTTAAGTCCATCCTGTCCAGTATGTCATTCAAAGCCATTGTTTTCTTACTGATTTTCTGCTTAGATGATCTGTCCGTTGCTGTAAGTGGGATGTTAAAGTCCCCTTCTATTATTGTATTATTATCAGTGAGTTTCTTTATATTTGCTATTAATTGATTTATATGTTTATATATGATTATATGTTTGGGTCCTCCCAAGTTGGGGGCATAAATATTTACAATTGTTAAATCTTCTTGATGTTAGATCACTTAATTATGATATAATGCCCTTCTTCATCTTTTGCTATAGTTTTGGTTTAAAATCTAGTTTGTCTGGAGCACCTGGATGGCTCAGTTGGTTAAATGTCTTTCAGCTCAGGTCATGATCCCAGGTCCTGGAATCGAGCCCCCCATCAGGCTCCCTGCTCCATGGGGAGCCTGCTTCTCCATCTCCCTGCCTGCTGCTCCCCCCTGCTTATGCTCTCTCTCTGTCAAATAAATAAAATCTTAAAAAAAAATTAAAAAATTAAAAAATAAAATAAAATCTAGTTGGTTTGATATAAGTATGGCTACTCCAGCTTTCTTTTGGCATTCCTTAACATGATACATGGTTCTCCAAGCCCTCTCTTTCAATCTGCAGATGTCTTTAGGTCTAAAGCAAGTCTTATAGGCAGCATATAGATTGGGTCTTGTTTTGTTTTTTTTTTTTTAAATCCATTCTGATACCCTATGTGGGTTTTTTGGTTTTGTTCTGTGAAAAGAGTGAGAGCATGAAGAGAGGATAGAGGCAGAGGGAGAAGGAGAGAAAGAATATCAAGCTGGCTCTACATCCAGTGCAGAGCCCAATGCGAGGCTCGATCTCATGACTCAAGATCATAGCCTGAGCCAAAACCCAGAGTCAGATGCGTAACCGACTAAGCTACACAGGTGCCCCCTGCCATGCATTTTGATTAGAGCATTTTCCATTTACATTCAGAGTTATTATTGATATGAATTTAGTGCCATTGTGTTACCTGTAAAGTTGGTGTTTCTCGTGATGTTCTCTGCTCCTTTCTAGTCTTTATTGCTTTTGGTCTTTTTTTCCCTCACTCAGAGTCCCCTTTAATATTTCTTGCAGGCTGGTTCAGTGGTCATGAATTCCTTTAGTTTTTGTTTGTCCAAGAAACTCTTTTTCTCTGCTATTCTGAATGATAGCCTTGCTGGATAGAGTATTCTCGGCTGCGAGATTTTTCCCATTCAGCACGTCGAATATATCATGGCACTCTCTTCTGACCTACTAAGTTTCTATGGACAAATCTGCTACAAACCTGATCTGCTTCTCTTGTAGATTTTTTTCCCTTGCTGCTTTCAGGATTGTTTCTTTGCCTGTATCTTGTGAATTTGACTATGATATGTCTCGGTGTTGGCCTGCTTTTATTGGATTTAATGGGAGTTCTCTGTCCTTGGATTTCAAAATCTGTTTCCTTCCCCCAATTAGGGAAGTTTTCAGCTATAATTTGCTCAAATAAACCTTCTGTTCCTTTTTCTTTCTCTTCTTCTGGGACTCCTATGATATGAATGCTATTACACTTTAAGGAGTCACTGAGTTCCCTAAGTCTACATTCGCGAGAGGATCCTCCTTTTTAAATATTCATCCTAACTCTAAATAAAAGGAAACCATCCACCCTTGCTTGTAGAGTCACAGCTTTGGAAGTTATTTCCTGTGATCTCCTTATTTGCTGCAAGTGAAGTTTACTTTGTGCAACACTCAACCTGGTGTAGTTTCTATCTGTTAGTCATTAAGGTGTGAACGCATGTTGGTTCAGTTACACCATGATGATGCACACTCAAGTTGTGTCTTTCCACAAAGTCAGCTTTATTCAATCATAAAGCAAGATTAACATAATTGTAAAGCAGGTTCAGAACTCCAAATTCACTGGCATTTCACTATGCATTTAATTTGGCTTCATACACATCACACAAAGGAAAACACAATCAAAATCACACAACAGACAAGATACAACAAGGGGTAAGAAGTTAAGGAACCAAACAGAATGAAGTCAGTGTGAGTCCACAGTTGAGGTGAAGCCTCTGTCCAGTCCAGCTCAGCTTTTGGCGTGTACTGCTTATTATGTTCTAGCAGTGGAAGGTTCTATAATGCTCAGAGATCCACGGGGCATAGCCTTCAGTGGCAGTTGCTTTTCAAATTTGGTCAGATATGGAAGAGTCAGTGTCTGGAGAGCCTGACATTTTGATGCAGTAGTTCTCCCTTTTCAAAGGAGTTTAATCAGTGTTAGGCCTTTGTAGGCCCCTCCCGGTTCTAGTGATTATCAGCTCCTGGTTTTTCCAGGTTTGAGTGGCCTTACTGATTATCAGTCCTTTGTACTGCTGGTCTGTGCTGGTTTTGGTGATATTTGGTCTTAGCTTCAACACCATTGGCTGCTTACATCACTACTTGACATGAAGACTCCATCTTGTTCTCTACATTTCCCCCTTGGGAAGGCAACCTTGCCTAAACAATGCATTTCTTGCTAATAAATTCCTTTCTTCTTTTTTTATGCCTTCTCTCTGCTTTTAAAAACCTTCCTTTGTGGGCGCCTGGGTGGCTCAGTTGGTTAAGCGACTGCCTTCGGCTCAGGTCATGATCCTGGAGTCCCGGGATCGAGTCCCGCATCGGGCTCCCTGCTCAGCAGGGAGCCTGCTTCTCCCTCTGACCCTCCCCCCTCTCATGTGCTCGCTCTCTCTCTCTCATTCTCTCTGTCTCAAATAAATAAATAAAATCTTTAAAAAAAAAAAACACCTTCCTTTGTTTAGCTCAGTGGAATTCCCTTCTACTTGCTAGATTGGAGGCTGCCAGATTCATGAATCATTTAATAAAGTCAACTGGATCTTCCAATTTACTTAGTTGAATTTTATTTTTTATTTATTTTTTTAAAATTTTATCTATTCATTCAATTAAGTAATCTCTACACCCAACATGGAGCTCAAATTCATGACCCTGAGATCAAGAGTCATATGCTCTTCCGCCCGATCCAGCCAGGCACCCTAAATTTTGTTTTTTAACTGAAGGAACAGTGAGAGTGAGATTTCTGAAATGGGAGCAATCTTGATATTAAGGAACAAATTTAAATTCTATAAGAAAATGGAAGACATCCAAATGTCATTTTCCATTTGATACTACTTTGGAATGCAGAATGAGATGAAACAGATGTAAAATTGAAATCATAGAATGCTGATGTGTTTATCCTGCATGAAGTTTTAACTCATCACCAGGCATCCTCTTCACACACACCCCAGCTGTACTACTCAGCTGAAAGGCACCACTCTGATGTTCTCAATAGAGACAGACACACTCCCCCACCCACTACCCCACACATTGATTCACCCCTCAACTTCAAAATCAATTTATTAAAATCTCACTCTAAAATAGTAATTCAATAACAGTGGCTAAAAACAAAATTGAAATGACCCTAGTTACTCTACTGTAGGATCTTACAGTTAAGTCAGCTAAAATACAAAGTAATCCACCATGAAAGAAGAACATCAGTGGAACCAATAAGGTACATATTCATGTAAGGCACACATGGTGACTCAAGCATGTAAGTATGAAAACATGAAATGACTGTCAGTTTAATATTCTAAAACCTGTCTATATTAATGTGAAATATTTTATTAATCATCTAATTGAATTATGTCCTGAAGGGTCACATAATGCAATGACAATATAAATTAAGCTAAACAAAAGACAGGGCATATCAATAAAGATAGCTTCTAAATTAGCTTCCATTGACATTAACATTGATTAACTATATCAAAGGCTATTTTAGTTAAGGTGGCTCTTTGGAGAGGCTAGTAGAGATTAGGGCTCTGCCAAATTACTCTCTTTTAAAGCTAACTGGCAATCACTTGTTATATGAAGAAAATCTGCCTTCTACTGAGACTGGGAATTCTTTAAGGGCAGGAACATTTTCTTTCTTACACTTGTTTGTCAACAGATATCCAATAAATATTGATCTTAAGAAACTCTTTGTTGGGGAGTAGCATCCAGGCAGAGGCAAAATGGTAAGTGTTGTATTCTGAAGGATGCTGGAGTCAAAGCTTAGAGAATGAGTCAGCTGCTGTAGAAATCCTGGGGAGAGGGGCTAACATGAGGGAGGTCCAAATCAGTGAGAGCTTTGGCAATCTGCCCTAAGAAACAACAGGATAACTAGGCATCATAGATTTGTATAGGGGCTCTATAATGAGATTACCCAACCCTATAATTGGATTAACCTGTCACTTTCCTGGGATTACTTTAAGGAATAATTTAGGGAACTACCTTTTGAAACTCCCTTATTTCTAATATTAGGCCACACCTCCTAGCCTGCTTCTTTTTTACTAACTGGATAATGGGTTAACAAATTACCTGCAACCTATTTTTGTATAACCTGTGGGCTAAGAGTAGCTTTTTAAATGGTTGAAAAAACATCAAAAGAATAATAATACTTAATGACCCTTGAAAATTATATGAAAGTCACATTTTAGTGTCCATAAATGGTTTTATTCGAACATAGCCATGCTCATTCATTTATGTACTATCTGTGGCTACTTTTATGCTACAGTGGCATAGTTGAGTACTTGCAGTAGACACTATATGGCTTACAAAGCTGGAAACATTTATTTTCTGGTTCTTTAAGAAAAAAAAAATTTGCCAACCAGATTAACTCATCCACAGAAAAGTCAGTGTGAAGGTGGTAGCTCAGCCAGGTAAATGGTATAAAAACTAAATTTACAAGTTTTCTTTGGTGCTCTTGCAGTGAGGACGCTTTAAATAACAGACTACAGGCGTTCAGTTCCCTTTAACAAATCTTCTGTATTTCAGCCCGATACCAGTAAATATTTGATCATCTAGCTTCTTTTATTCTTTTTTTTTTTTATTTTTAATTTTTATTTATTTATTTATTTGAAGAGAGAGACACAGCGAGAGAGGGAACACAAGCAGGGGGAGTGGGAGAGGGAGAAGCAGGCTCCCCGCAGAGCAGGGAGCCCGATGCGGGACTCGATCCCAGGACCCCGGGATCATGACCTGAGCCGAAGGCAGTCGCTTAACCGACTGAGCCACCCAGGCGCCCCTAGCTTCTTTTATTCTAATTGTGATTTGGCTTCAAGGTAGGTCAGTCTTTAGAAACAACATTCACATCATAAGGTTCCTGACTATAGTATTTCCCCTCTCTGCCACAGTGATTTTTACCTTAAAAATTAATGATTGGGCCCTTGATTGTGACTGGCTTCCTGGATAGCTTGAAGGCTGGAAGAGTATGTGTTCCTCATATAGAACTGAGCATTCTGATTTCCACATAATTGTAAATTAATACATTGACTTTCCAGCATTTTTCTTTTTTTTTTTTAAAGATTTTATTTATTTATTTGACAGAGAGATACACAGCGAGAGAGGGAACACAAGCAGGGGGAGTGGGAGAGGGAGAAGCAGGCTTCCCGTGGAGCAGGGAGCCTGATGCAGGGCTCGATCTCAGGACCCTGGGATCATGACCTGAGCCAAAGGCAAAGGCTTAACAACTGAGCCACCCAGGTGCCCCAACATTCCAGCTTTTCAAGGCCATTTCAATAGCCTACTTAACACTGGTTCATCTTCTTTCTTTTTTTTAAAATTTTTAATTTATTTATTTTTGAAAGGGAGAGAGAGAGAGAGAGAACAAGTGGGGGGAGGGGCAGAGGGAGAAGTAGACTCCCGCTGAGTAGGGAGCCTGATGCAGGAATCGATTCCAGGACCCTGGGATCATGACCTGAGCCGAATGCAGATGCTTAACCAACTGAGCCACTCAGGTGCCCAACACTGGTTCATTTTCAGGAGATAGACTCACTCTTGGTGAACTCAGGGCAGTACCTAGAGCATACCAGTCTCCTAAGAAATTATATTGCTTATTACTAAAGACTTACCTCTAGGGGAGACAATGCATTGATGAGTTATTTTTCAATAAACTGCATTCTGGTTTATACACTACACCGAGAGTCTGTTTAGTGTGAATCAGTTCCCTTAAGCCTGCTTGTTCCTGCATGTTCAAAGAAACTTGAGGTCGTGGCCCTGCAAAAGGATTATAACCTGGAAAATAATTTGTCTGAGCATTATTTATTATTCATTTATCCAATGCTCACTGAATATCTACCATGTACAAATCACTGCACTGACCTCTGGGGTTCAAAATAGGAATAAGACATAATCTCTGCCCTCAGGGAGCTCATGACACTTAAACAAACCAAGTTATAAATACAAAGATATAGGTAGGTATGAACAGGACTTATGACAAGGACATATGAGGAGCACCTTAACCTAGACAGTGGAGACTTCAGAGAAGTAATGCCAGGGCTGAGCCTTAAGAAATGAATAGTGAATCTGAAAAAATAAAGACTCCTGGGAGTAGAGGAGGTAAAGGCATGAACAAGGTAGAGACCAAAGAACATTATCATTTGTGGTGGAATGTATATGCAGTGTGGTACAATGGGGTGATGAGCATGAGCCAGATTAAGGTTTCACCTTTAACATTTTTAGGATATGCTGGGGAGTCACTGAAACTACCACTAACATTTATTGAGCATGGTACTGTTTTATAGTCTTTAAGTCATTTAATGTTTTCAGTGACAGCATAAATTGACACCATTATTACCCCTATTTGTCAGATACAAAAACTGAGGCTCAGAGTGGTTAATTGTTCCAAGACCAGGGAGCAATGCATGGCAGAATAAGGATTTGAACCAAAGTCTCTCTAACCCCAGAGGACACGTTCAATAGAAACACTGCGCAATAATGCCAACCCCATATATTTTAAAGGAAAGTCACCCAAATAACTGTCATCTATTCTTTCTGCCTTGATTTTCAACTTAGATGTTGAAGAGTCATTCTCAATGCTCCCTCCCCTTGAAAACAGCACACAAAACCCTTTTCATTTGAATCGAATCTACTTGAGGAAACATATACGGAAATAACACAAATGCTAAATCTGGGCAAATGATGTTTTACAAAATTTGTTTCCATCCTACCCTTTAAAGATAATGTCAAAGATGGTAAATATCCCATCTAACTCTTGCTTTTCACTTACTCTTTCATCAAGCCCTCTCCAAAAGGGTTCTACTCTTAGGTAGTCAAGGTTTGAAGATTTCAAAATAGAAAGGAAATTAAACATTAGTGTTTTAAGTGACTTCAAGGGGTCAATCTTCAATGTAAAGGACTGGGTAACTCTAGGTTTACTAGCTCATAAATTCCTCTTTTAGGATTCTGTCTAGGAAAATATTTATTTAAAGTACAGTAGACACTTGAATTTTTTAGATTAACATTCCTGGTGTGACAAAATTCATCATAAATGTCCTTTAAACAATTTGCAATTCTTCTGGGTCACAATTTGGGATTTTAAGAGAGCAGACTGGTCTCAAAGTCCAGGGTTAACTCTGAGATCAAAACTATACTTCAGGAAGTTAATGTCCACATCTTTTTCTAGTATCAAATCAGGATAAATAATGCAGGACTCTTGCATGTCCTAGAATGTCCTAATGGACACTCAAAAGGTTGACTATCTGTGGAAGATCCCCAAATGGCAAGAATATGGGCTCCCAGAATAAATAACAAAATATATTTTTGTTACTATTCTTGCTAATCTTTAACTTGTGTTAAAATCTCTTAAAGCTTTCATATAACAGAATTGCAGGCCTCAGATTAAAGCACATTTTTCTAGGTAGAATGGAAACCAAAGAATGTATTCTCCCAGACTAGCTTAAATTGTAAGTTCCGTGCTAAACTTGAACCTAATTAACTCTTAAGCCGTCTACCTTGGATAACTAGAAACAGAACATTTGCCTTGCCTCACAAATTATATTTTTGTTCCTTTATAACCCATTAACTTTCTGCTAAATACCAGAAAGGGGAGGGAGGTGAGCCATCTCAATTTCTGACTGACCTTTGTAGGGGAGGATACATTTTTTTCTCTACCCTTCCAGATTCTTTTGGCCGGTCTATTAATTAAATTAACATAACACAGACTAACAGGAGAAACAAATTTAATTGTGTATTATGGGACCCCATAAGAATGTGAGACCCACAGACAGTCAGTCATTTGAGCTTTATATGCCATCTTGAGCTAAGAAGAAGGGGGTCGGGGTCTGAAACTTCAAAAGGGAGGAAGACAATTCACAGAAAGATGGGAAAAACAAATGTTTGGTAAACAAATGTTTGCCGGGGCGCCTGGGTGGCTCAGTCAGTTAAGCGGCTGCCTTCGGCTCAGGTCATGATCCCAGGGTCCTGGGATCGAGTCCCGCATCGGGCTCCCTGCTCTGCGGGGAGCCTGCTTCTCCTTCTCCTTCTGCCTGCTTCTCTGCCTACTTGTGCTCTCTATCTCTCTGTCAAATAAATAAATAAAATCTTAAAAAAAAAATTAAAACAAAACAAAACAAAACAAAAACAAATGTTTGCCATGCCATGCAGACAATGGACACAGAGAGGAATCTGATCTCCAGACCCTGACAAACTTCTCCCCAGTTTACCACACCTAGCCCATATTCTTTAGTTACTTCTGCTGATAGTTCTCTTCCTGGACCATGCTCTCTATCTAAATTCTTTTAAGCAGTTAAGGGGAAGATAAAAGCCTGAGTATTGGGCGCCTGGGTGGCTCAGATGGTTAGGCCTCTGCCTTCGGCTCGGGTCACGATCCCGGGGTCCTAGGACCGAGTCCCGCATCGGGCTCCCTGCTAGGCGGGGAGCCTGCTTCTCCCTCTGCCTCTGCCTCTCTCTCTCTCTGACTCTCATGAATAAATAAATAAAAAAACATTTAAAAAAAGCCTGAGTATTTTGGGCCCTGATTGATTTCAGCTCAAAGTAATCTACATGCCAAAGTGGTGCATTTTGAAGAGGCTTATTCTGTACCCCTTCACCTTCTAGTTGCCAGCAAATGCAGTTGTTCTCTTTTCTCACCTATATCCTTGGGGTCTTACTCTACGACCCTGGACAAAGTATTTATCATTGTATGTTTGCTATTAAGATCAAGGAGAGGTTTGCCTAAACTGGAATTGAGGGTATTACAGAAAATAATGTAATATATGCATAGACTCATCTAGAAAAATATTTGTGAATGTTTCCAACTCTGAGTCAGACTTGAGATTGGGTACAGTCCCCTCCCATGATGCCAGTGTAGGACTTATACTTTCAATAAAAGTATTCCAACACTCTCCAGTTTCTATCTTATTTGGATCTTGGTAGTTATGATAACTGAAACCAACATATTTCTCTGTCTCTGTGTTAAATCATTCTGGAAGAAATCATTCTTTCCTGCTTTTGTGTTATCAACTAGGATCAAGCAAAAATAACTTCGAGTATTTCTCTTCAAGAAATACTTATTCATAGAAAATAAAACTATGAACCAACTAAAATAGCTTATTCATCAAGCTTACTGGTCAGTACTTACTCAAGAGCCTCATCTTGTTCTAAACAATTCAAAACTATAGTAGGGTATACTTTGTCTAATCCCCTTCAACTCTCTGCTTTCTCAGATCCACCATAAAATCACTCTGCCCTGGCCCAAAACCTTATATATATTGTCTCCTGACTTTTCCCTTTCAAGATGCTATTAAGATTCTGTCAATGTGCTGCTGTCTTTCCTTATTGCAATAAGCCTGATAAACTTAGTTTTGCTTTATCAATGGGCCTTTTAGCTGGTCTTTAAGGAAGTAGACTACAAGTTAAGGAGGAAAGTCTTGATTTTACCAAGGTAATTTGCCTATATGTCCCTCATTTCCTCCTGAAGAAAACACTCTCCTGGTCCTTCTCTCCTGATTTTCATGTTAATCATGCCTTTCTTTATAACTTTTACAATTTACTTTTTTATCTCTCAACAAAAGAGAAGGAAAAAAACTTTTAATGGGAATTATGCCATAAAGTAATTGGAGTTGGTTCCCAGCTCCTCAGAATTCCCAGCAAGTTAACTACAGCTTCACCTGGTCATTTCATTATTCTGGCAATAACAAGACCCCAAATCTTATGCAATTCAATTTTGGGGTACCATTTGTCATACATTAAGAAAGAATTTACTGTGTAGTTTTTTGTTGTGAAACACTGAGTACAGCAAGAACAAACTATCTAGATAAGAAAAATGCAATGTCGCCACTGTTTAATGAAAGCTCACAAGGTAGAACTGAGTGTCTTCTGACAGTTTCTAATAATCTCATCTGAAGACAGGGTCCTGAAAAACATACACAGGGTTGTAGTGTGTAAGCCTATCCAGCAGGAATATGGTCAAGCAGCCGCGAATGTTCTGTATTTTCTTTTTCAGCTAACTGTGGCCTATATTTTAAGTCTCAGGAGTAGATCAAAGCAGAACACTTCTGTGAGGTAAAATGAAGATTCTCAGATGATCCAGGCAGCAAAGGAGAAGGGCTAAGCTATACAAACAAGCCAAGTGCAGACAAGATTCTGACCTCAGGTTAAACATGGCAGTAGGCATCTTGGGGATGACATTCTTAGCATGTCTGTGTCTACAGTTACAACTCCCCCAATCTGGACCAGTTGCCTTCTACCCTTGGTGCCTGCTATTTATTTGTGATTTCCTTTCACTGTCATGTCAGGTATTCCCTTTGCCTCTCTCCCATTTTCTATATTTCATACCTTATTAGTTTTATCATTTTGGTGGCACATTATCCTCCAGTAGTTTCTTAAGGAAGGGTATATGGAGAGTATTTTTATTATCTTTGCAAGTTTTTCCTTTTTTAAAAGTCTGCAAATTTTTATATATACCAGCAATTGTTTCATAATTTGGTCGAATAGAGAGTTCTCTGTTTCAAATAAGTTTTCCTTCAGAATTTTTAAGGCATTGCTGTACTGTCTTCTAGCATCTCAATGATGGGGCTCCAGACACACAACCTCAACATATGGTACCTTGGCATACTGCATATGTTAATTTGGAGCTTGAGAAAACAGCAGAAGCAGGAAGGTCACTCTGACCTCCCTGCTGTACCCCCTTCTTCCCTCAAAGGAGGGGATAAATCTTCCATGTGAAAGATACCCTCCCTGTACCAGTAGGAAGGGATGTGTTCTAATATTCAGAGACAGGGAATTTAAGGCCCAGAAGCCTGTGTAAACAAACCTTGTTACCTATTTACCATTTACTACCCATAACCCAAATCCCTTTGTCTTGTCAATTCCTCACAAAATTATCACCCCATTGTCTAAAAGGTATAAAAGCTTCCTTTTCTGGTCACTTCTTCTGGTCTTCATCCTCTTGTGAAGGCTCTTATGTACATGTAAAAATTCTATAAAGTTTGTATGCCTTTCTACTGTTAATCTGTCTTTGTCAGTTTAATATTCAGACCAGCCAGGAACCCTAAAAGGGTTAAATAAAATTTTTTCTTCCCCTATACCACATTGCTGCTGAGAAGCCCAAAGCAATTCTGATTCCTGTTTCTCCTTTTTGTCCCCTATCTCCTCCTGTCCCTTTTCTGGAAGCTTGAGAATCTCTTCTTTTGTCCTAAATGTTTTAAGTTTCACAATTATACGCTTTGGTGTAGGACAATTTTAGTCTGTTAAAATGGGCTCTTTCAATTTGGAAATTTGTGTCCTTCAGCTCTGGAAATTTTCCTTGAATTATTTCATTGTTGATTCTTCCCCTTGTTTTTTTCTTTCCTGGAAATCCCATTATTTGCCTGCTGAAATTCATAGACTGCTTTAATTTTCTTACCTTTTTCCTCCTATTTCATATCCCTTTGTCTTTTTGCTGTTCTTTCCATGTGATTTCTTTAATTTTATGTCTCAATTCTTTATTTTCACTTCTCATCATACTTTTAACTTCCAAAAGCTTCTCTTTGTTCTATGAATGTTCCTCTTTTTTAAAAATACTGTCTTGTTCTTGTTTTAAGAATAAAATACCATCTCTTACCTCTCTCAGGACTGAGAAATGGAAACTACTGAAACCACAACTTGAAAAATAAAAGAAAAAAGCACAGAAACCACAATTTGTAAGATAGGCAATTTCAGCAACAGCTCATGTGTTCAGGAAAGATAAAACCACAGACTCTTTCACAACAGCCTCGCCTAGCCTACCGAAGCAGTCAGAGATTCAAGTCTCTTGCAAATTCTGACCAATTCTTTCCTGTCATAGCCCTTCCCTTCCTTCCTGCCCCCCCATCTTTGCTAACTTCCGCCTAAAACCATCCTTTGACTAACTCCTCCCCAACAAAACTTTATAAAACTCAAGTGCCAAAGCTTCTCAGAATCCATTTGACTGATTTAATTTGGCCAGTGTCTCCCTTGTCTGGCACATTTCTAATAAACTATGCTTGGTATTTATTATAATCATAATACAGTTCTTTGGTGGTCTCTTCTGGGAAGCTTTGAACAGAAATTATGTAACATTTTCTTTCTTCTACATATTCTGTTCCCTCAACAGGTGCTTTTCTGTTTGCTTGGTCTTTATCTTTCATGATAGAGACTTTCTTTAGAATTCTGAAAATCTTTAGCTTTCTGCTCATGATTGAGGGCAAAAGACAAGAGTCGATTGGAAGTTCTGAGTCAATGGAGAGCTCTTATATACTTTGAGTTACTCTAGGGCCATTCTTTTCATTGGGTAATCCCATGCCAGTTTCTCTATTTCTTCTCTCTTCAGTTGCACACAGAGAAATGTGTGCCAATATCCTGCGTAGAGGGTAAAGATACAGCTGCCATAGTTTGAGGGTTGAATAGTTAGTAAGTATTATGGAGCAGAAGATAGAGTCTTAGCATGCATAATGCATGTGATTATGTTGCCAGGGAGGAAGACCTCCCTCTGCGCTGTGGTCCTCCTAGTTGGACTTAGAATCAAATTGACATGGGACCGATTAATAGGAGAAAATCAACTTTAATAGGTGTACATATGGGGAATCCACACAGACATGAAATTCCAAAGACAATGAGGCAACATGAAGCTTATATAAGCTATGGAGAGGGGTAGAATCAGAGGATACAAAAGGGAGGGAGGTCATTAGCAGGAAGGTGAAAGGATATGTTCGTGCAGATAAGTTCCTTAGGTAAAGGGAAGTCTCTGTTAATAGCTCTCTTCCTGGGGTGCCTGGGTGGCTCAGTCGTTAAGCGTTTGCCTTCTGCTCAGGTCATGATCCCAGGGTCCTGGGATCAAGCCCCGCATCAGGCTACCTGCTCTGCAGGAATCCTGCTTCTCCCTCTCCCATTCCCCCTGCTTGTGTTCCCTCTCTCAGTGTGTCTCTCTGTCAAATAAATAAATAAAATATTTTTAAAAATAGCTCTCTTCCTTGTATAGGCTCTTCTTTCCAATGTAGATTTAAGCAGTTGAGAGGGAGGCAGAGAGCTTTTCCTGCATCTGCTGGGTTTGGATTACTTTTAACTTGAAATAATCTTTATGCCAAAGTGGCCCATCTTGGGGCAGCCTGCCCTTGGCTCCTATAATGTAAACCTCCATTTCTGCATGGTACCAATGACCTCAATTTTGCCTACTATTCCCCAGGACAGAGACACAGTTTTATTCTCTTCAGAGATTCCCAGCCTCTACCAGAGTCATGGAGAAGTAGTCATCCAATACCATGGATTTAGGGAGATAATAGGGGGAGAGGATTTGAGTCTGTGGGTGTTTCTGCAATATAGTAATGTCTATTTTCATTTTTTCCCACTGTTGCCAGAGAACTCGGTTTTCTCAGTTCTTCTAAGTTATTTTGCAATCGGTTTGCTTTCCAGCTTCCAAAAGTTTATTGTTGTTCTTGTCCACCCTATCTTTGTGCTTTCAAGTGTTTTTAAATAATACCACCATTGTAGTTTTAGAGAAGAAATAAAGTCAGATTGCTATGTTTTATGTACCACCTTAACCCAGAATGCATCTAATCCTTTTTTTCATTAGCCATGTGGCCTTACATTGGCATTTCAGCAGAAACACATCTGTACAGTCAATAGTTTTATAAAGGCTCATTCACTAATAGCCAAACTGTTTTGGGAACATTTAGACATATCATAAGATTAATCAATGAAATGGTTTGACTACTTAACATTGAGATTTTTTCATGCGCAAAATTAAATCAATGAATGGTTTAGGAAATAGATGCAGCAGACTTCTCTTTCAAAATTTTCCCTTTTTGCATTCTGTGAATCATAAGTCAAAGTGGTGTAGTTTAAGAATGTACTGGGTGGGGTGCCTGGGTGGCTCAGTCATTAAGCATCTGCCTTCTACTCAGGTCATGATCCCAGGGTCCTGGGATCGAGCCCCACATCGGGCTCCCTGCTCCGCAGGAAACCTGCTTCTTCCTCTCCCACTCCCCCTGCTTGTGTTCCCTCTCTCACTGTGTCTCTCTCTGTCAAATAAATAAATAAAATCCTTAAAGAAAAAAAAAAAGAATGTACTGGGTATGAGGTAGTGGGAAGATAAGAAGACAGAGGGAGGAGAAAGAGAGAAAAAGGAGAAGGAAGAGAGGAAGAGAGAGAAAGAATTGTGTTTGTAGAGGGGTTAGAAGAGGAAAGATATTCCCTCTATCATTCTAGGTTCAATAGTTGGATCTATGAAATAAACTGACAACACTCAGATTACCAGGAGAAAAGGTATAGAACTTTATTAATTTTTAATGTTACATGCACAGGGGAATTATAGGAAAATGAATGAATACTCAAAAAAGCAGTGAGATTTAAGAGCTAACATACAGTCTTTTTTTTTTTTTTTTTTTTTTTAATATACACAGTCTTACTAGGGGAAGAGAAGAGAGGATTAGGCTTCTGAGGGGAAAGTAAGTGATATTTAGGAAAGAGGAATGGGTCCTTAGAAGAATAGACAGGAGATAGAATAGTTTGTGATAGTTATCTAGTTTCTCCTGTGATAAGAACCAATTTTCTCTGGTTGATGAAACTCCAGAGGAAGATATCGGTGACAACTGAGTTCCTTTTGGAGGATTTGTCTATAGATAGATAAAGGGAATTTAAAGAAAGTCTTATCCTACATTTGCTATTTTTCAAGTAACTTTAGCTCAAAATAATAATACTCAAAATAATAATATGCCAAAAAGGCATATTTTAGGGTGCTATATTCTGCCACCCTTCAAGGGCAAACTGGCCTGTCCACAGGCTTTTCATGCTATCTTGGAAGGTCATCCATTCTATGGTCTGGTCCTTAGTTTAGATATTAAAATGGTGGAGGAGTTAAGATGGTAGAATAGTAGGGGAACCCTAAGGTTGCCTCATCCTTCAAACACAGCTAGATAAATATCAAATCATTCTGAACACCCAAGAAATTGATCTGAGGACTGAGACAACAAACTGCACAACTAGAGGGAGAAAAGAGACCACACTGTGGAAGGTGGGAGATGCAGAGACATG
The DNA here is from genome assembly GCF_011800145.1 of Mirounga leonina. Classification (NCBI taxonomy): domain Eukaryota; kingdom Metazoa; phylum Chordata; class Mammalia; order Carnivora; family Phocidae; genus Mirounga; species Mirounga leonina. The sequence goes on from NW_023270504.1 coordinate 3,780,401, forward strand.
ATTTGGAGGAGAAGAATCATGGGTACTCTGGAGGGGAGGGAGCTCTGATCATAGGGAGAGGAAAGGGAGAGAGAAAGAGAGCAGTGCACAGGGGATTGCACAAGAAAAACACTTCCCCCAAACCATTGACTAGGAAAACAAAAAGGTCTGTTTACTGTGAGTTTTTACAAGTAGTGGAGCTCAAAGATGAAAGTTTTAGAAGCACACCCCGTGGCAGGTATGGAGGCTGGCGGGCGTAGTGGTGCTCCTATGGAGAAGGAGAGCAGAGGCCTGGAAACAGACAGCATGGTCTGAAGATCCCCCGAGGTCACACTGGGAGAGATAGTTCCCCTTCTTGGAGTGCATCTGGGAGGTAGCCCAGCCTCTCAGGGGACAAAAGAGCTGGTGGGCACCACTGTGCTGCCCCATTCATTAGCATAGGGGCAGAGACACCTGCTGAGGGCAGCTAACCTGGACACTGGCTTGTTGCTGCACTATACTCTAAACTCTAAGCCCCTGCATGCTTGTGTGACTGCCCTTCTGGGACACACCAGCACCAGCCACAGCATGGTGAGTCACCCCCCCCCCCGACCCCCCAGAGGATCAGCTCAGGTTCATGCTGTGCTGGGTCCTTAAAATGTGGTGTTTTGAAACTCAGCTGGTGTGCCTGAGAGAAAACACAGGAGCACTACACCACTACACCACTGCAGATGGCCTGGACACAGACAGGGAGAAGGCAGGGATTTGAAGGATGCCTGGGACACATGACAGGGGATTGTTCGCTCCTCTCTGAGGGCTTCCTGGACATTGGTGGGTGAGAATTCCCTATGAGAGGTGGGTTGATGCCATTTTTATTCCCCACTGAACAGCAGTGTCCATAGTGAAGGCTTGAGGTGCTTATAACAAGCCCCACCCCCTGCACTCTGCAGGGGCTTCTTTACTAGAGCAAGTGTGCCTGAGAGCCAGAGCAGCAGCAGGTCCCTTCCCAGAAGACCAGCATAATCTCCCCCAACACCAAGTCCACTGACCATAGAGTGCTGCAAAGGTTCAGCTCTAGTGGAAATAGGATCAGGCTTATTTTAACAAGCAGACCAAAGAGAAACTAATTAAAACTTGCCACACATTGGGCGAGGAAAAAACACTATCCACTGCAGGTAAGGAGAAACTCTGCATAGGACTTACTGAGGGAAAGAGCAGAGTGCACACAGCATACACCAGAAACACTTCCTGAAGCAATAGGCACTGGACAGTATGTGACCTCTTCTTAATAAATCTCAGGACCAGGACACATAATAGGCTTTCCTAACACAGAGAAGAAGACAGAGACCTAAACAAAAATGCCAAGATGGAGGAATTCATACCAAAAGAAGGAACAAGAAAAGATCATGGCCAGGGATCTAATTGAAACAGATATAAGTAATATGCCTGAACCAGAATTTAAAACAACAATTATTAGGATACCAGCTGGACTTGAGAAAAACATAGAAGACACCAGGGAGTCCCTTACTACAAAGATAAAAGACCTAAAAACTAGTCAGGCTGAAATAAAAAATTCTATAACTGAGATGTGAAACCACCTGGATGTAATGACCAGAAGGATGGAAGAAGCAGAGGAATGAATAAGTGATATAGAAGATAAAATTATAAAAAATAATGATGCTGAAAAGAAGAGAGAAAGAAAAATATTGGATCATGAGAGTAGACTTAGGGAACTCAGTGACTCCATAAAGCATAATAGCATTCATATTATAGGAGTCCCAGAAGAAGAGGGAGAAAAAGGGGCAGAAGTTTTGTTGAGCAAATTACAGCTGAAAAGTTTCTTAATCTGGGGAAGGAAACAGACTCCAAATCCAGGAGGCACAGAGAACTCCCATCAACTACAACAAAAGCTGGCCAACACCAAGACATATCTTATTAAAATTTATGAAATACAGAGATAAGGAAAATCCTGAGAGCAACAAGGGAAAAGAAATCCCAAATTTATAAGGGTAGACAAATAAGGTTGGTAGCAGACTTATCCACAGAAATTTGGCAGGCCAGAAGAGAGTGCCATGATATATTCAAAGTGCTGAATGGGAAAAATGTGCAGCCAAGAATACATTATCCAGCAAGCCTGTCATTCAGAATAGAAGGAGAGAAAAAGAGTTTCCTAGACAAATAAAAACTAAAGGAGTTCATGACCACTAGACCAGCCCTGCAAGAAATATTAAAGGGGACTCACTGAGTGGGAAAGAAAGACCCAAAGCATCAAAGACTAGAGAGGAACAGAGAAAATCTCCAGAAACAACCACTTTACAGGTAATACAAGGGCACTAAATTCATATCTAACAATAATCACTCTGAACATAAATGGACTAAATGCTCTAATCAAAACACATACGGCATCAGAATGGATAAAAAAAATTCAAAATCCATCTATATGCTGTCTACAAGAGACTCATTTTAGACCTGAAGTCACCTTCAGACTGAAAGTGAGGGAATGGAGAACCATTTATCATGCTAAAGGACATCAAAAGAAAGCTGGAGTAGCCATATCAGTCACAGTGATAGCCATACTCTCAGACAAACTAGATTTTAAACCAAAGACTGTAACAAGAGATGAAGGGCAGTATGTCATAATAAAGGGGACTATCCAAGAAGAAGATCTAACAACTGCAAATATTTTGTAAAATATTTTATATATTTTTTATTTTTTATTTATGCTAGAGAGAAAGTGCATGCAAGTGGAGAAAGGGGCAGAGGGAGAGAACCTCAAACAGACTCCCTGCTAAGCATGGAGCGAGACACAGGGCTTGATTTCACAACCTTGAGACCATGACCTGAGCTAAAGCCAAGAGTCAGATGCTTAACCAACTGAGCCACCCAGGCACTCCTCAACTGTAAATATTTATGCCCCCAACTTGGGAGTAGTCAAATATATAAATCAATTAATAACAAACATGAAGAAACTCATTGATAACAGTACAATAATAGTAGGGGACTTCAACACCCCACTTATAGCAATGGACAGATCATCTAAGCAGAAAATCAATAAGCAAACAATGGGTTTGAATGACACACTGGACCAGATGGACTAAGAGATATATTCAGAACATTTCATCCTAAAGCAACAGAATACATTAAAGTGCACATGGGACATTCTCCAGTGCACATGGGACATTCTCCAGAATAGATCACATACTGGGCCACAAATCAGGCCTCTACAAGTACAAAAAGATTGAGATCATACCACACATATTTTCAGACCACAACTGAGATGGTATAGGCTTGTAGGCCCCTTGCAGGCCCAGATCATTTGAGGACTGCACTGAGGTTAAGGATGGCCAGGCAGGCCTGGGCCAGGAGGAGAAAATGTTCTCTTCCCCTTATCTCATGTTGCAAGTTCTAAACGCCTGGATCAGCAGGAAGTGGCTCTTGCCTAGCTTAAAGTGTATCTTTCTAAACAGAAGTGTTCTTTCTAAAGACAAAGAACATGTTGTCTCCAAAGGAAGGATGGCTAAGAGAATTCTTTATTCTGCAAGCATAAACAGGATGTATTTTGTTCTTATTGAATTTCGTGTATATTTCACTTCACGGATGTTGGCTTGATACTTTAAGTATACATTGTTATGTTTATCTGATCACTGCGAGTATATAGCTATGTGAGTAATAAATGGCAGTATGCAGTTGCAAGTGCTGCCTTTGCTCTGCATCCCCTGTGTCCTGGTGATTTTGTAGACCCTTACCCAGGGACCCCAACGCACTAGACGTTGACACACAACACTATGAAACTTGAAGTCAACCACAAGAAAAAATTTGGAAAGACCACAAATACATGGAGGTTAAAGAATGTCCTAACTAAAGAATGAATGGATTACCAGGAAATTAAGGAAGAAATTTAAAAATACATGGAAATTAAGGAAGAAATTAAAAAATACATGGAAACAAATGAAAATGAAAACAATGGTCCAAAATCTTTGGGATGCAGCAAAAGTGCTCATAAGAGGGAAATATATAGCAATACAGGCCTTCCTTAAGAGGCAAAAACAATCTCAAAAAAACAACCAATCTGGGCGTGTGGGTGGCTCAGTCGTTAAGCGTCTGCCTTCGGCTCAGGTCATGATCCCAGGGTCCTGGGATTGAGTCCCACATCAGGCTCCCTGCTCAGCAGGAAGCCTGCTTCTCCCTCTCCCACTCCCCCTGCTTGTGCTCCTGCTCTCGCTATCTCTCTCTCTGTCAAATAAATAAATAAAATCTTAAAAAAAAAAAAAAAAAAAACCTAATCTTACACCTAAAGAAGCTATAACAAGAAGAACAAATGAAGCCCAAAGGCAGCAGAAGAGGGGAAAAATAAAAATTAGAGCAGAAATAAATGAGTACTTTCATGCTAGGTTTGACTGAAGACTGGATAATGGAGGAACATGATATGCTGTGGAAGAATATGATATGTTGTGGAAGAATATGATAGGTTAAGGAGTATAAGGTAACCGCAATAAACTGGGGGACACTTAGCAAGCCCTATTTGTTAGCATTCTTCTTGGTGTCCCTTTGCGTTTGGAGAAAAGTATGCTCCTTTCCTCTGGGTGTAGGGAGGGCACCTCTCATATGAGAACTTTATGACCTGTTTCCAGGAAAAAAGGGTAAGGGAAGGAGGAGGTCAGAGTGCCTTTCTTCCTTCTGCTGTTTTTCAAACTCCTTCAGCTTAAAATATTCAGTATGCCAAATTGCCATATTTTGGGATAGCATGTCCTAAACCTCATCAGTATAAATATAGGATACATTTTTAAAAATTGTCTTTTTTTAATGATTTGTTAGACATTTTAATATGTTTTGAATACAATCTTTTACAGGTTACATGTGTAGCATGTATCTTCTTTCAGTTATATGGCTTGTCTTTTTTTTTTTAAGTGACTCAGTGCACAGAAGTTTCTCATATTAATACAGTTTTCCATTTAATATATAAAAGTCAAGGATGGATGTTCCAACTTGCCAGGTAGCTCTAAGTCCTTATAGTCATTCAGGAATACAGGTTTCTTCCAATTTGAGTCTAAGCCATTTCCTAGGACTTTGTATCATTTTTTGGTTGAAGTGATGTTGCAGCTGTAGTCATATTTCCACTAGGAGGAAAAGGTAAGAATAAAGTGGAGTGGTCTCACATGATCTGTTAAGGGAAGGACATTGCATTTCTACTTCCTGCTCTTCGGTTGGGGGGAACTTATTCAAATAACCACATCTAACTACAAAAGAGGGAGAAACATAGTCTCTGCTAAGCCGCCAGATGCCTTCTTCCTCTTGAAAAAGGGGAGAAAGATTTTATTTATTTACTTGTTTGCTTAATTTGCTTACTTAGGTATGTACTTATGTATGTGTGTATTTTTAAATAGGCTCTATTCCCAATGTGGGGCTCAAATTCATTCCCTAAGACTAAGAGTTCCATGCTCCACTGAGCCAACCAGCCAGGCGCCTCACTTTTTTTTTTTTTTCCCCTAGGGGGTAAATTATTTTAAATGTCCATTTGACAGATTTACCACAGGGAGCTTTCCCTCTTTTTCTGTTATTTGGAAGAGTTTGTATTACAATGATCTCTTCCTTAAAGGTTTAATATAACTCACACCTAAAACCTTAAGGGTCCAATTTTTTTTCTTGAGAATATTTCAAATTCATGTTTGGAAGTACTTTACTGGTGACAGAACTACTTAGGCTTTTTATTTCTTCTTGAGTAAGTCTTGCTAAGTTACATTTTTCCAAAAAATTTGAATTTTGATCTAAAGTTTCAAATGTATTGACATAAATTTATTTGTATAATTACTGTTCATGCATTATTAAAATATTTGCTGAATCTGCTATTACATTTCCCTTTTTTCTGATCCTAATATAATTATATGCGGACTTCCTCTTTTTTTTAAATCTCAACAGTTTTTTTATAAAGATTTTATTATTATTTATTTATTTGACAGAGAGAGACATGGTGAGAGAGGGAACACAAGCAGGGGGAGTGGGAGAGGGAGAAGCAGGCTTCCTGCTGAGCAGGGAGCCTGATGCAGGGCTCGATGTGGGGCTCGATCCCAGGGTCCTGGCATCATGACCTGAGCCGAAGGCAGATGCTTAAAGACTGAGCCACCCAGGCGCCCCAACAGCAGTTTGTTTTATTAGTCTTTTCAGTAACCAACTTTCGGCTCTGTAGCTCCTTCTTCTTTGCTTTCCAGTTTCTTATTTTCTGCTCTTTCTTTTTTAACTTTCTTATTTTGTTTATTCAGTTGTTTTTTGTTTACCTCTTAAGCTTATTAATTTCCAGACTTTCTTATTTCCTAATATAAACATTTAAAACTAAAAAATTTTCTGTATATGCTGCTTCAGATGCATTCCAGAAGTATTGATACTTGGTGTTTTCATTATCATTCAGTTTAGGATTTCTTAATTTCTATAATGATTTCTGCTTGGTTGCATTAACAAATAAAATGTATGTTATCATTTTGTTAATTTTTAATTTAATTGCATTATAGTCAGAGGCTGTGGCCAGTAGAATATTCTGAGTATCAAGCATTGTTACCCTCCCTTCTTACTCTAGTACCTTTTCCTTGAAAGAAACCTGTCCTTCTTAATTTTCTCTTCCTTTAGAGATTTCAGGAGGTTCCTGTCTTCTCCTTACACCTGGCCACTAGCCCAACTGCCATATGACATTTGCTTGAACCCTAGAGTGAGTGGAGCATAGGCTCAAACACCAACTCATGCCACATACATAATTTTTAGCCCACTATTTGGTGAATTGCTTGTAATACTAGTAGATAGCATTTATTGAAGGGTCACCATGTGCTGGCCACAGTACTAAAAATCTTACATACATTATCTTATTTAATTATCCCAACAACACCATTATTAACCCCTATTTTGCAGACAAGAAAACTGAGACACCAAAAAATTAAATAACTTTTCTCAAGTCACACAGCTTCAAGTGGTAACATCAAGAGAAGAACGCAGTGTTTGTTGAATCCTAGAGCCTATGCTATGTAAGCACTCAAATAAGGTTTGTTGAGCAAAGAATTTCCCCTTTCAGTAGTTTATAGCCAAAATGAAGCTTCTTACCACTGGGTCATACATTCACATAATACTCTTCAGTGTCACTTTATATAAAACACTTGTAGGGTGCCTGGGTGGTCCAGTTAGTTAAGCATCTGATCCTGAATTTTGCTCAGGTCATAATCTCAGGGTCATGGGATCGAGCCCCATGCTGGGCTCCATGCTCAGCAGGGAGTCTGCTCAAGATTATCTCTCTCCTTCTCCCTTTGCCCCTCCATCCTGCTCTCTCTCTTTAAAATAAATTTAAAAATAAAAAATCTTAAAAAAAACACTCATCACTTGTCAAACACACTTAGAAATTTGGAATTTCTTCCTTTTGAACTATTTCAAGTCATCTATGAGGCAATAATATGAAGAATTACAAGATAGCTGCTACCTATCTTTTAATATTAGCTGTTTTGGAGTTACATGTTTTTTTGAGAAACCAATAGACATCCTCTAACCACATCCTTCTTCAAAATGCTCCCTGTTAGTGCTATTAAAGCTCAGGAAATTGTGTATTTTCTAAATTGCTTAAGATAATTTGCAGTCTTCCTCAAAAGTTACTTTTTGTCATTTCTTGTCACATAACTTGTCTTTTTCCTCATTATATATGTCATTTCCACAATTAATTACATATATATTTTAAATTTTTTTATTGCATATATATGTTCATGTGTATAAAATTTAAAAATAAGAAAAAACTAAATACATGTTATGGAGTACACTTTATTACTCATTTTAAAAAGTTTGTGGGTTTTTTCTTTTTTGGTGAATTTAATGACAACAAGCAATATTTGAAATTATTTTTTGATTTTAATTATCTACTGTTTCTATCATAAAATGAAAGAAAAACTTATAATATGTATTTGTTAAAATAATAGCACTATAATGATTGATCATCTACATTTTTTATTGTGATAAAAACACGTAACACAAAGTTTATCATTTTAGGTATTTTTTAAGTGCAAAATTCAGTGGCATCAAGTGCATTCTCAGTGCTGTACAACCATTACCCTATCCATCTCCAGAACTTTTTCATCATCACAAACAGAAACTGTAACCATTAAACAATAGTTCCTCTTTCTTCCCTTCCCCAGCTCTTGGTAACCTCTATTCTACTTTCTATCTCTATGAATTTGCCTATTGTAGGTTCCTCATATAAGTGGAATCAGACATATTTGTCTTTCTGTGTCTGGTTTATTTCACTTTGCATAATGTTTTCAAGGTTTATCTGCATGGTAGCATGGATCAGAATTACATACTTTTTTAAGACCAAATAATATTCCTGGGTATACATCACATTTTATCTGTTCATTTATTGATGGAAACTCAGGTTATTTTCACCTCTTAGCTAATGTGAACAATGCTTCCATGAACATTGGTACACAAGTATCTTTTTGAGTAATTGCTTTCAATTCTCTTGGTTGTGTACCTAGGAGTGGAATTGCTGGATCATATGGCAATTCTATGTTTAACTCTTTGAGAACCACTAAACTGTTTCCACAGCATTAAATCATTTTATATTCCCACCAGCAATGCACAAGGATTTCAATTTCTCTCCATCCTTGCCAATACTTGTTATTTTCTGTTTTGTGTGGTAATATCTATCCTAGTGGGTGTGAAGTGGTATCTCATTGTGGTTTATTGTCTATATTTAGAGTCTCATTTGAGGGGCAAGGGAATTGAAATTAGGAGAAACAAATACAGATTTAAATTAGTAGGTGGTGAAGGAGAAACTAGAGTCGAGGTCTCCTAACTTGAACCAGGGCTTTTTCTTCTTCACACTCTTGCTTTATTGTATTATTATGATATTTTCTATTTGGTTCTTTATATATTTGTCCAAGTTACATTTAGAGATGAAACAGTGTAGTGTCCATATAGTATTTGGTCTAATTGTATGAGACTATTGTTCTTGAAGGTCAACACTATCAAGTATCAGGAATTTTGTATGGTTCCAATTAATATTGAAACATGCTCCTTTTGGAGCCTGGGTGGCTCAGCTACTTGGGCATCCAACTCTTGATTTTGGTTCGGGTGGTGGTCTCAAGATCATGGAAGCATGGAGCCTGCTTGAGATCTCTCTCCCCTGCCCTCTGCCCCTCCCCCCCACCTTGCACATGGTCTCTCTCTAAAAAAAAGAAAGGAAGGAAGAAAGAAACAAACAAACAAACATGCTCCTTTTATCAAGGGTATATTGGGGGGAAAGTAACATTTCATAAGATGTCTATAAATATACTGAAAGAAAAGCTGTTTGATGAACGTACTTTGGAGGGTGAAGGAACAGACTTTCTGTATATGCAGAATAGTTTATAGTTCTTTAAAATTTGGATTGCATTAGAACTCTATCCATGTATATTTTAAAATTTATGTTCAATGTATTTCCTTCTAATTTTAAAGACCCTTAAATTTTATTGTATCTTAAGACATATAAATGTCTTTTAGGTTGAATTTTAAAGACCATTAAGTTTAATGTAAGCCAGCATCATTTTTTTTCTCAGAACTACCCAATTTTTATTCATATTTAAATGATATATGGGAAAAGAAAGGCTGTTGTGTAGCAGGTTAGCAATTAATTCTTTTTTGTTACTGGGAAGCACTTCTGGGAAAGAAAGAAGGGAGGAGATCTGATCTAATTTTCTTGTGAACATTCTAATGAATGTTCTGGCAAAGAAGCTAATGGTACGTGCTAGCCAAAGAATCCTTATGTATGGATTGCTTTTAGCAGAATGTATCTAGTTGTTCAGGACTGCTATGGTAACCAAACCTGGTATCTATGAATTTATAGAAAAAAACTTCCTGTAAAATGTTATGTAAACTATGCAACTCCCTAGTATAAAAGGGATGTTTTGTGACTAAATTTTTTTTTTTTTTCATGTGACCCACACACATTGCTTAGAAACCTCACGTTAATCTTGGCCAGAGCTGTATTGGTGATCCCAGATCTGTCCCTACTTTACCCGTGCTTCATGATTACTTATATCCTTGAAATGATATTAGGTAAGTTTATTGTTTGATGAGTTTAATTTGACAAGTCTAATCCTTTTTGTTATCCCAATATGTGAATTTTGGATATCACCCATAGCTTTTCTTTTTTTTTTTTTAAAGATTTTATTTATTTATCTGAGAGAGAATGGGAGACAGAGAGCATGAGAGGGGGAGGATCAGAGGGAGAAGCAGACTCCCCGCTGAGCAGGGAGCCCGATGTGGGACTCGATCCCGGGACTCCAGGATCATGACCTGAGCCGAAGGCAGTTGCTTAACCAACTGAGCCACCCAGGTGCCCCACCCATAGCTTTTCTGATTCATAACCACATCATATATAAGATACATCCAAATGAATACATACAATGGGTCCTAACTCTTTTTAACAGCTGCATAGCATTCCATTGTGTATAGGTCATAATTTACATCATCTTATTGCCCAGCCTCCTAGTGAATATTTAGATTGCTTCCATTCTTTTTGCTTTTATAAATAATACTGCAATAAAGATCTTTGTTGACAGATCAACTTGCACAATTGGGAACAGATCAGTAGGGTAAATTCTTAGAAGTAGAACTTCTGGATCAAAGGACAGGTACATTTTCAATTTCAGCAGCTATTGCCAATTTGTTCCCTACAGAAGTTATAAAATTTATACTTCCATCATCTATGTGGGATAGTGCCTATTTCTCTATACCCTTGCCTCACCTCTTCCAAACAGGTGAAAATTTTTATATCTTTTAAGTTTGTCTGTAATTCTCCACAAAACCCCCAGTTTCAGTTCATGTGTTCATCTCCTGTTAAAATAAGCTCCCTATAGAGCAATGATAACTATCTATCTTTGGATCTTAATAGGAAAGAAGACTGCAAGGATGGGGTTAGCTAGAAGGGAAAAGAGTACTGCTTATGGCAGATGAGGCACTGGGAGGGAAACCTACTCATTATAAATGCTTTCAAAAAACTGGCAGTAGGAAGGATATAGGGAATAATCAGAGGAAGTTTTAGAAGTGGTAGAGAATCATTTCATATTACTGAAGAAGAAAGTGACATCCACATTTTTAAAAGAGACAGTGGAATGATTGAAATATTTAAATACAAGATGACTTTTGAACAGTTAGTAGAGTTGACTATAGAATGTGGTAAGAAGCCAAACAGATATTTTATAGGAAGACATAGAGAACCTAGACTAAAGATTATGTACAGGGAGAGAAAGTTTTTTTAATCTAAATCAACATCATCATCATCACCATAATTTTCACTAGATAGTTGTTTCAGCATTGCCCTGTTGTTCTCAGTCAAGGTCCTTCCAAAACAATAGAGTAATTGAGGAATCAAAAGCACTCTTCATAATGGTGAGAAACTGAGAAAAGATGATGAAGTTTCTCAGGACTAGAAAGAGCATGGAATAGTCACCACCCTTGGGCCCAAAAAGCCAAGGAGGGGAGTAGTTATTAGAACCCAAAGAAAGTACCTCAAGCTGGAAAAGAGGGCAACCTGATAGGGATGCAGCCCTATCTGGGGAGGGAGGCAGAAAATAAATATTTCAAACTTACTTTCTTCATGCTTGCTAATCTTGTTACCACCATCACCCCACCCCCAAGGGCGGAATCCAAATGGAAACTATGTTAGACAGAATAATGACTCTCCAAATCCATGTTCTAATCCCTGGAACTTGTGAATATTTCACTTAACATGACAAGAGACTTTACAGATGTGATAAAGAATCTTGAGATGGGAATACCCACCTAGGTGGGCCCAATAGAACTGTAAAGGTCCTGTGAGAGAAAGATGGAGAAGTGAAAGTGAAAGAAGTGAGACGCCTGGGTGGCTCAGTTGGTTAGGCATCTGCCTTCGGCTCAGGTCATGATCCTGGGGTCCTGGGATTGAGCCCCGCATCAGGTTCCTTGCTCAGTGGGGAGTCTACTTCTACCTCTCCCTCTGGCCCTCCCCCGATCATGCTCTCTCTCTCTCAAATTAAAAAAAAAAAAATCTTAAAAAAAAAAGTGAAAGAAGAATCAGAGAGGGTGCTTTGAAGATGTGGTGTTGCTGACTATGAAGATGGAGGAGGGGGCCATAAACAAAGGAATGCAGATGGACTTTAGAAGCTGGAAAAGGCAAAGAAACAGATTCTCCTTTAGAGCCTCCAGAAGGAATGCAGCCATGCAACACCTTGATGTTAGCCCAGTGAAATTCATTTCAGACTTCTGATTTCTAGAAGTGTAAGATAACAAATGTGTGTTGTTTTAATTCACTAAGTTTGTGGTAATTTTTTATAGCAGCAATAGAAGACTAATACAGAAACCAAGGACAAGGAAACCTGTTGATGCAATCCATAATGATCCAATCCCATGGACACACAACAGGGTGGAAAAGGGACAGGGACTTAACCCATGGCAAATAGAAACCACACAGGACCACCCTTTTTACTCCTCACCATGCATTCTGTCTTTGGACAAAATGAGAAATTTGTTCCTCAAAACAAGAGACACATGGGGCACTTGGGTGGCTCAGTCAGTAAAGTGTCCAGCTCTTGATTTCAGCTCACATCATATGCTCAGGGTCATGAGATTGAGCCCCATGATGGGCTCTACACTCAGTGGGGAGTCTGCTTGAGATTCTCTCTCTCCCTCTCCCTCTGGCCCTCCTCCCACTCTTTCTCTCTAAAATAAATTTAAAAATCTTTTAAGAAACCCCCAAAAACCAAGAGACACAAAATCCCATCAATCATCATATTATCATGGGATGATGTTACTTCAGTCATACTTTCAACCTGAAACCAAAAACAGGAGCAATTTCCAGAGCTCTTTATATAAGTTGTTTGGAGAAAACAAAGAAGGAAGGAAAGTCATTAACAGAAAATGTGTTTACTAATTTCTCAACTGCTATATTTAGTTATAAAGTTATGTTGATAATTATATCTTCTTCTACCACCCATTCCATAATCTTACCTCAGCTATTGGGTGTTTATGCATAATAGTGAAAAAGGTTACTCCTGCTTTATCCCATTGGCTCCCAGATTTATATGTCACAGTTGTAGTAGAGATGGACCTGAATTGCCACAAATAATTAGATTGTCAAAACAGACTCACATGAATCATAGACCTTACCAACACCAAGCCTTGCCAATGATTTAATTGATACATATACAGAATATAGACACAAATGTAGCATTTATTCCTAGAAGGGTACATCTTCCTAATTTCCCCTTTCTCCCACCCTAGGATGCATTTTGGTTTTGGAGTAATAGATAAACACTTAACAGTGTATTATCAGGAAAAGTCATTTGGTAGATAGAAAGGTTTGCCATGACTAATTCTCATTACCTAGTCAGTCATGTACACCAATCCATAAATTCCAGATTTATTCACAATAAGATATCAAGACAGACAAGATATAGCCTGTTAAAAAGGCATTTTTAGGTAATGAATTCCCTATGTATTTCCACTAGCAAATGCCATTAGCAGGTTTATAAGGCAGGATGGTTAATGTCAACCATTTCCTCCCATGTCCTTGGTAGGGAGGAAATGAGTCACAGGCCTGGTGTTAACGCTTTCCTTTTCAGAAACATTTATTAGTTACTGGCTTAAGGCATAGACTGCATACTGTAGGATGGTGTGCCAACGTCACAAGGCATCCTCTCCTGGCAGGCAACTTCAGCAGTTCTGGGTGATGGGACACATGTTAAGACAGGTGAATATTATGGGCATGAGCACTTTGTCAGTTTTTTTGCTGTAAAGTTATTGTTCTGGTTTGAGTCTGTGTGTGGATACCATACACACAAACTGGCAGAAGTAGTTTTGTCGGGGCAGGTAAGACTAGACCTGAAATGTGTATCTATCCCTATGATGACATGTTGCTCCATCTCCATGATGGAAGGGATTCGGTGTAATCAATCCACCACAGGGTTGCCTGAATTCCCAGGGAATGATGCCATATTCAGCCTCATTATTGGCCTTTACTTTTGTTAGTAGCAGTAGCCACAACCTCAATATGGTGAGGAGAAGGTGACGTTGTTAAATCTATGTGTATTAGTTTGCTAGAGCTGCCATAACAAAATACCACAGATTGGGTGGCTTAAATAACAGAAATATTTTTGCACAGTTCTAGAGGCTAAATGTCTAAGATCAAGGTGTTGGCAAATTTGGTTTCTCCTGAGGGTTCTCCTTAGCTTGCAGATGGCTGCCTTCTCATTGTGTCCTCACAGGGCCTCTTTGTGTGCACTCATCCCTAATATCTCCCTAATCTGCCCTTTGTTTTTTGTGGTTTTTTTTTAAGATTTATTAATTTATTTGAGAAAAAGAGTGTGCACGAGTGGAGGGAAGGACAGAGGGAAAGAATCTTCAAGCAGACTCCCTGCTGAGCATGGGCCCTCCCTTTCCCCATCCCCCACCGACATGGGGTTCGATCTCACGAGCCATGAGATCACAACCTGAGCTGAAACCAAGAGTCAGATGCCTAGCTGACTAAGTCCCCCAGGTGCCCCTGATCTCCCCTTCTTATAAAGACACTGGTCAGATTGGATAAGGCCCACCTTTATGGATTCATTTTAACTTAATTACCTTTTTAATGGCCCTATCTGCAAATACAGTCACATTCTGAGGTTATGGGGGTTAGAGCTTCAACATATGAATTTTGGTGGAATACCATTCAGTCCATACATTCCGCCCTTTGGATCGCCCAAATTAATATCTTCTCATATGCAAAATACTATCCCAATAGCTCAAAATTCTTAACCCACTTCAGCATCACCCCCACATCCCAGATCTTATCTAAATATTATCTAAATCAGGTATAGGTGAGACTCAAGGTATGATTCATCTTGAGACAAAAATTCCTCTCTATTGTCTGAAGCTGTGAAACCAGACAAGTTATCTACTTCTGATAATGATGGGACAGGCATGGGGCAGAAATTCCCATTTCAAAAGGGAGAGATCAGAAAGAAGAAAGGAGACACAAGTCCTAAGCAAGTCCATAAATGTAGCAGAGTAAATTCTGTTAGATTTTAAGGCTCAAGAATAATCTGCCTTGGTTTAATTCTCTGTCCTCTAGTTCCACCAGGGTGGTGTCCCTGCCTTCTGGGTCCAAAGGGACAGCAGTATCACCTAGAGGCCCTGCACAGTAGCCCTGCTCTGAAGGCCCTATCTATAAATACAGTAATATACTGAGGTATTGGGTTTGGGCTTCAACATTTGTTTTCAGGGAGGGGCACAATTCAATCAATAACACCATGCAAAACTTCTTTTCCTACCATCAAGAACACGTGTACATGGGACCATTAAGCAAACACTGGGGTGACTGGGGAAAGAGAGTTACTCATATCCAGGGTATGGGTCAAGATTACTGAACTCTTCCTCCAGAATGGATGCCCTCTGGTGGCACTTACATGGGACAATAATATCTTCCCATTCTATGTCCATTCTGAGAAATCCATCCCACACCTTTCTCCTTGTCCACTTGTTGTCAGTCTTCCAATCCTCACGCTATCAAGTCTCTATGTAACTAATCACCCATTAGCCATGAATTAGTGTAGATACAGATCTCAGGTCACCTCTCTTTTATGAAGAGCACAACCAAATATATGATCCAGATTTCTGCCCCACGGAGGGTTTCTCAACTACTCTCAGAATTACCCTTAAGTGGGACTATAGTGCAGTGGCCTTCCATTTTTGGCTAATGTCAGCATATCATGAGTCTCATCCACAAATCAGGCCTGCATTTTTTCCTATTCTGCTTTCTGGGCATAGAATACTCCATATAAAACCTTAAATGTGAGATGAAAAAAAGGCAGCAAAATAGTATATACGTAGTTACCAAGCAGCTCTGACTCACCCACTTGTGCAGTTTAATTGTACTTCTTGAATCTACTTGGGCTTAGTCTTATATATAACATTGCCATTATAAAATGTTGCAGCAATAATAAAATGTACCCATGTAATGCTTTGATTTGATCATCATATAACACTTAGTTTGTGACTGGCAGTTTGGGTAAGCTAAAATACTTGGATGTTCCACATTTAAGGAGTCAGTCTCTACCAGGTCCTAGGAGGAAGTGAAGAGCTACTTTTCAAATGAAGCAGAGTTGTCAGAAGAAAAAGGTGTGGCCATCTTCCAAAACTCTAGGGGTCTTTAATATGACTCTTCTATTAAGGCTTCCTAGAGGCTGAATGCAGCATCTCTGCCTCCCAAAAATGCTTCCAGTATCATTGGGACTGCTGTCACCTGCACAAGTAACAGGGAAGCTTGCACTATACCTTAGACTTGCTACAATAACTTTCAACTCTGGGCTTTACTCAAAATAGAAGGCTTATGGGTTACCTGGTACATGAGAAGGAGCAATAAATCAGAGAGAATGTAGGTTGTCAGTTTAAAGGTCTTCCAAGCATGACGCCTCTTTCTCCCCGGGGTTCAATACCACATGCAGCAATTTCTTTCATTTCAGAGGGTAACCCCAACATATCCTCAAGCCACTGGACCCCTAAAAATCCACCAAAGAGGCAGGTCTTGAACTGTGGGGGGCTTATCTACCATTCTCTGGCAAGACTGTGTCCATGGGGCGCCTGGGTAGCTCATTCAGTTAAGTGTCTGCCTTCGGCTCAGGTCATGAACCCAGGGTCCTGGGATTAAGCCCCAGGTCAGGCTCCCTGCTCAGCAGGAGCCTGCTTCTCCCTCTCCTCCCCGCTTGTGCTCTCTGTCACTATCTGTCTCTCTCTCGCAAATAAATAAAAAAATAAAATCTTAAAAAAAAAAAAAGACTGTGTCCACAAAGGTCACTCTTCTAGGAAAGAGCAAGATAGAGAAGAATAAAAACTATGTATGGAAGTGACATCTGGGTGGTTCAGTCAGTTAAGCATCTGACTCTCGGTTTCTGCTCAGGTTGAGATCCCAGGGTCATCAGATTGAGCCCCACATCAGGCTTATGTTCAGCAGGGAGTTTGCTTGAGATTCTCTCTCTCCTTCTCCCACTCACAAGCTGTCTCTCACAAAATAAATAAATAAAACATATATGGAGGAGAAAAAGAGAGACATAGTCCAGGAGTAAGATGGTGAATGTTTATCCCTATCCCTGACACATGAAGGCAAGTTGCTTTTGATTATCTTTGCTAAAAGGAATTGGAAAGAGAGAGAGGAGGATTATGTACTAGGTCATTAGCTCATACCAATTTCCTGAGGATAGGTTGATTTGCTCCATAAATATACCACACCCAGGATCACAGCTGTAATTGGCATCACTCTCTGATTAAATTTCCAGTAAAATTAAATAGTCATTTTCTAAAACAGATGTAGATTTTGCACCAGCAAAGAATTCAGTTGGGTTGTGGTAGAAATCACCACTTTGCATCTTTGATGTGTTATGTTGGTAATACAAATCTTTAGACTTTTCTCAAGGAAGCAGAATAACTTTGAGAACACTATCTTAGTAGGCTTCTACTTGAACCTTCTTACTGTAATGGCGCTCACTCTATCAATCAAAGAACGGTTACTAAATATTCCTTTTCCATCATAAATTCTGAGAGTAGTGAATGGCTCCATCATGGCATTAGACCCACTGTGAAACTGACTCTGGTCAAGATTCTCTCTGTCACCTGGCCTCATAAGGTCCAGCTCTGACTAGTGGACTTGGTGGATTTTGTTTGTTTGCTTTTGTTTTGTTCTTCTTCATCTTATTTTGCTTATTTTGTGTCTCTGAGGATTAGCTTCAGTTCAAAACCAGTATCACCAGTTACTGTATCAGTCAAGTTCTGGTAGGAAACACTGCATATTTAAATAGAAACACTATACGGAGTTTAAGAAAAACACAAGTCAGTTGATTTTTTACAAGAATGCTAAGACAATTCGATGGGGGAAGAATAGTGTTTTCAGCAAATGGTGCTGCGGCAATTCGATCTACATGCAAAAGAATCATGTTTGGACTCCTACTTCCTCCTTCCTCCCTCAGTACTCCATTTCCTTCATACGAAATTTGACTGAAAATGGATCAAAGACCTTTGGTCTTTGTAAGAGCTAAAATTCTTAGAAGTAAACTTAAGCATAAATCTTCCTGACCTTGAGTTAGGCAATGGATTTTTAGATGTGATACTAAAAGTACAAGCAACAAAAGAAATTTTGCCTTCATAAAAATTAAAAATTTTGTGCTTTGGGAGCTCCCCTCAACTTGCTAGATGGGATGCTGCCCAGTTGATGAATCCCTTAATAAAACCAATTAGATCTCCCCCCCCCCCCATTTTTTTTCCTTCAAAAGACTTATATGTGAGAAAACACTTGCAAATCATATCCAGGGACTAATATTCAGCACATATAAAAAAAACTTTTATAACTAGGGGCGCCTGGGTGGCTCAGTCGTTAGGCATCTGCCTTCGGCTCAGGTCATGATCCCAGGGCCCTGGGATTGAGCCCTGCATTGGGTTCCCTGCTCAGTGAAGAGCCTGCTTCTCCCTCTCACTCTGCCATTCCCTCCACCTGTGCTCTCTGGCTCTGTCTATCTCTCTGTCAAATGAATAAATAAAATCTTAAAAAAAAAAAACTCTTACAACTCAATAATAAAAAAATAAATAGCTCATTTAAAAATGGACAAAGAATCTGAATATACATTTCTCCAAAGAAATATATAAGGAGCAAATATGCATATGAATATCATTGATGATGAATGTCATTAACCATCAGGGGAATGTAAATCACAAACACAGTAAGATACCACTTCATGCTCATTGTGATGGATATAATAAAAAAGATAGGTGAGTGTGAAAGATGCAGACAAATGGGAACTCTGATACATTGCTGTTGAGAATATAAAATGGTGCATCTGCTTTGGATAGTAGCCTGGCAGTTCCTCAAAAGGTTAAACAAAGTTACCACAGGACCCAACAATTTCATTGCTAGGATATATAATTTCATTCCTATAGATATATACCTAAAAGAAATGGAAGACAAATGGAAACATCCCCACAAAAACTTATACCAAATGTTCATAGCAGTCTTACTCATTATAACCAAAAAGTGGAAACAATCCAACATGTACACATATACTCACTGGCAAAGTCCTAACTCTTGATGTTCACTTACCCTTTATTTGGCAATGGTGAGGTTTCCCTTGCACATTCATTTATCCACCTAAGACATCCAAGTTCCTCACCATCAAATTAGAATGACTATAAACATCCACAACTGTTGAACAATGGATTGCCCTCAGATTATGTGTTTGTTTGGGCTGGATGGGATGGGGGTGGACTTCCCCTATCCTTCGTGGTCTTCATGATGGTGGGCCCTCTTCTCCATCTTTCCTTCTCCCAGCATTCCATTTCCTTTCACTTCTTCATGCAATCAACCTGCTCTTCTGTCTCCCCCCTATTCCCATCTATAATTCCATCTAGTCTGTATGAAGTAAAGAACTGGTTTTAAGGGGTGCCTGGGTGGCTCAGTCGTTAAGCGTCTGCCTTTGGCTCAGGTCATGATCCCAGGGTCCTGGGATTGAGCCCCCCATCAGGCTCCCTGCTCTGCGGGAAGCCTGCTGCTTCTTCTCCCACTGCCCCTGTTTGTGTTCCTGCTCTCGCTGTGTCTCTCTCTGTCAAATAAATAAATTAAATATTTAAAACAAAGAAACAAACAAAAAAGAACTGGTTTTAAGAATTAAATGGCTTTGCACATATGCATCTTAATCTTTTCAACTCTTAATTAAGTTAACAAATTTTTGGATTCCTCTTTCTATGACACTGTGACCTGAAGATGAGGTAAAAGTAGATATCATTAAGATATCATTAAGAGAGCAGGGTGGTACACACTGAAAATAAATAAATTAATATTATGATTTTAACCAGGCTACATCACAATAACAGAAACACCTTTCCTAAGACGCTTGTAGTCATCACTCCTTAGGGCCCAGATATGTTGGAGAAATGGGAAACCCTTCTGACTTAAAGAATTTTCAGAATCAATAAATATTTATTGAGGATTCTTGCTGTACCATGTACCATGCCAAGTGCTAGGGAAAACTGGTTAAACACAAAACTCACAGTTCCTGATTTTGAGGAGCATTTATTTTTAAAGATTTTATGTATTTATTTGAGAGAGAGAGATTGAGAGACAGAGAGCATGAGAGGGAGGAGGGTCAGAGGGAGAAGCAGACTCCCTGCCGAGCAGGGAACCCAATGCAGGACTCGATCCCAGGACTCCAGGATCATGACCTGAGCCAAAGGCAGTCACTCAACCACCTGAGCCACCCAGGTACCCCTTGAGGAGCATATTTTTATTAACTTCATCGGATGGGGTAAGTGTGGGCACCATATCTAGCCTTTTGCTGAGGAAACTTTTGCATATATTGGAGAAATGACCCTCCTATTTCAATACCATCTCCAGCTCCCTTTTAATTCAAGGCCTTCTTCATTACAATCCATATCCCAGAATCAAAACTTAGACTCAAGGGTAGAACAAGGCACAGTACAGGCCTAGATGTAAAATGGGAGGCCTATCAAAGATACCAATTTAATCACATTTCATATCTCAGATGGGAGGAAAAGGGTTTCTCTCATTAAGAAATTCCTTTGGAGGGGCGCCTGGGTGGCTCAGTCGTTAAGCATCTGCCTTCGGCTCAGGTCATGATCCCAGGGTCCTGGGATCGAGCCCCGCATCGGGCTCCTTGCTCAGCGGGAAGCCTGCTTCTCCTTCTCCCACTCCCCCTGCTTGTGTTCCCTCTCTCGCTGTGTCTCTCTCTGTCAAATAAATAAATAAATAAAAATCTTTAAAAAAAAAAAAAAGAAAGAAATTCCTTTGGAGATTAATGAGGAAGGAATGTAGGATGTGCAAGACGATATTCTCAATTCTAACAGCTCTTAACCTAGAAGAGTAACCTAGAAGAGACCCAAAGTGTTAATCATCATGACAGTCTCTAGCTAGAGCAGCAAAAAAAAAAAAAAAAAGGAAGAAAAAAATTTTAATGTTCTTCTATCCCAATATATTTATAATCTTGCAGGAAAAAAACTTTTTATACAAGAGACAAAATCTCCAAACCAGAGGACATAGAAGAAGAAAAAGATTTATGTTTGAAATACATAAAAATTAAAACAGCACAGTAAAACACACAATTTAAAATGTTAAAAACACTTCTGTTATAAATATATGTATATGTGTATATAGATAGAGAGAGAGAGAAGGGAGGAAGAGAGAGCTCTTACAAGTAATAAGAAAAAGTACAACAATTTAATAGAAAAATTGGTGGAGGATGTGAACCTACTATTAACAGAAAAATAAATATTAATGGTATATAAACAAATAAGATGCTCAACTGCATTCGTAATTAGCAAATGCAAATTAAAACAGTAAAATACCATTTTAACTTGGACAAATTCATAGTGCTAGAGAATTTATTGGAAAATAGACATACTTAATGGAACTATAAATCTTTGAAGCTTCTTTGGTGGGCAAATATTGGATATATATCAAAATTGAAAGCACAGGGTCGCCTGGGTGGCTCAGTCATTAAGCGTCTGCCTTTGGCTCAGGTCATGATCCCAGGGTCCTGGGATCGAGCCCCGGATCGGGCTCCCTGCTCGGTGGGAAGCCTGCTTCTCCCTCTCCCACTCCCCCTGCTTGTGTTCCCTCTCTCACTGTCTCTCTGTCAAATAAATAAAATCTTTAAAAAAAAAAAATTGAAAGCACAATACTCTTTGTATCAGCTATGACCTGTTGGCTCCACTTCTACCTTTCTGCTCAGCTCTGTCTCACAGGGCTTGACTCCTGCAAACTACAGCCCCTAGGCTCCTTTGCCTACTAGTTTCCAGAAAGGTTCAGTCAGAGGGAAGTACCAGTAGGAGACAGAAGAGCCAAAGAATAGAACAAGCTAGTATATTTATTTTCCCTTTCTGTTTCCAGGGCATTCTCAACAGTGGCTTCATCTGACTCATGTATGACCCAGCTCCCACAAGGCAGGACAATCCTTCCCTCTATGGTCCCAGCTCCCACAAAGTGCTTCCAGCTCCAGCCTCTGGTCATACTACCACCTCTTTGTCTCTCCAGCCCTTAGTGGCTTTATGCTGTCATTGATCTTTGAGTGGCCTATTTGCCCCTTCAGGCTCCCTTCCACCTCTCTGAAACTGGCTCCCCATATTGAATTCCCTCTATTAAAAGTAACCTGGAGTGAGATTTTAAAATTTTATTTGTTTTTGTTCTTTGTTTTTAAAATATACTCTAACTGATATACTCTTTGACTTAGCACTTATAGTAATTTTCCCTACATTCTTAGATATGTGAGCACCTGTGTGCAAACACCTTAGTGTAAGGATACTCAGTGAAGCATTGTTTTTAAAGGCAAATGCACAAATATAAGCTAGATATTTACTGATAGGTAATTCATACAATGGAATACTGTACAGCTAAGCTACTTAAAGGTATGAGGTATATTTACAAATGTGTTGATTTGGAAAGACAGCCAAGATATTAAGAGAAAATAGCATGATTCACAACAGTATGTGTAGTACAAGGTTAAAAAAATACATATGTGTGTATACACTCTTTAAAATCATGGCTGAAGGACAGTTCTCTAGAGACAGACTGACTGGGATTACATCTCAGTTCCACAACTTGATAACTGTGTGAACTTGGGCAGTTTCCTTGAGCTTTCTCTTCCTTACCTGTTCCCGTTTCTTTATCTGTAAAGTGGAGGTAACAATTCTCATATTTTTTGTATTAAATGAACTAATGTAAGAGTTGGAAAACTATAGTCCATAGGCCAAATCTGGCTGTTGCCTGTTTTCATAAATAAGGTTTTATTAGGACATAGTTACACTTGTTAGTTTATATACTTTCTATAACTGGTGTCCTTGGGGGTAGGGGGAGAGCTAAGATGGTGGCATAGGAGGACCCTAGGCTTGCCTCCTCCCTTGAACACAGCTAGATAACTATCAAATAATTCTGAATACCCAAGAAATCAACCTGAAGATTGACAGAGAAACTGCAGGAGAGAACTAAAAGGAGAACAACTAAAGGAGAGAAGAGGCCACAGCGAGGAAGGTAGGAAGCGCGGAGACTTGGTTTGGGAGAGAAAGGGATCACAGGTGCTACTGAGGGGAGGGAGCCCTGGTCACAGAGCAAGGTGAGAGAGGGTGGAGTGCACAGGGATACACACAAGGAGATCACTTCCCCAAAACCACTGGTTGGAAAAACAAGAGGCTGATTTTCTTGAGTTTTTGCAAACAGCAGGGCTTAAAGGATTTAGAGGTCCAGGGACTTGGCTGGGATAGAGACCTGAGGGTGACACCCTACTCCTGGAGAGAAGACATGCAAGCAAACACAGGACAGATGACACAATCTAAGGATCACCTAGGGCTCATAGGTAGGGGGTGGGGGGAGACTGTTCCCTCTATGTGCAGTGTATCCATAAGAGGTAGCATTGCCTCTCCAGGGACAAGGAAGCCAGTGGGCACCATTTCACTCCCCTGCCTCTCAGCATCAGCACAGAAACACCTGAGGGTGGTTAACTCGGACAATGGCTGTTTAGCCTGCTTTGCTCCAAATACCAAGCCCCTGTGCTCTGGTGAGACTGCCTTTCTGGGTCAAACCTGCATTGGTCCCAGCCCAGTGAGAATTTCACACAGAAGCCCAGTGTGGGTGCCCACCAGCCCAGGTTCCTAAAGTTTGGAGTCAGTAGGCTTGGCTGTGATAGAGCCCAAAGTGCACCACACTACTTCAGGCAGGCAAGTAACCTGAAGATGGACAGTGTGAAAACAGCAATCTGAAAAATGCTTAGGATGCACAAGGGGAAATTATTTGCTCTTTGGGAGTGCTTGCCCAAGAGCATCATGCATAGACTCCCATCTGTGGAGACAAAGGACCTGGCTGGTACCATTTCTCTCCCCCACCCTCGTCATAAACCAACTTCAGTAAACAGCACAGGGCCAACACTGGCGGTGTAACCTGCTTATACCAGGTACCCGCCCCACCCACCTCTACCCCGCACTCTGCTGGTACTGCTTTTCTCCAGCAAGTATGCCTTAGAACCAGTGCAGCAGACCTCTTAAACAGAAGACAAGCACACACACCCCCACACACCATGTCTACTGACCACAGAGTTCTGCAAAGCTTCAGTTCTAGGGAAAATAGCATCAGGTCTCATAGACCAGAGCACACCTAGTTAAAAATTGCCACCTCTGGACAAGGTCCAAACACTCTTCACTACAGGCAAGGAGAGCCTCTGCAGATGACTGACCTGAGGGATAGAGCAGCCAAAACATAGTAGCAGAGTGCACATAGCACACACCAGAGACACTTCCTAAAGCACCAGGCCCTGGACATTAATCAACCACTTCTTCATAAAGCCATTACTCTCAGGAACAGGAAACATAACAGGATTTTCTAACACAGAGAAGACACAGACCTAGACAAAATGCCAAGACAGAGGAATTTATCCCAAAAGAAAGAACAAGAAAAGGTCACAGCCAGTGATCTAATCGAAACAGATATTAATATATGCCTGATGGAGAATTTAAAGCATAGTCACATGGATACTCGCTGGCCTCAAGAAAACATGGAAGACATCAGGGAGACCCTTACCACAGAAATCAAAGAACTAAAAAACAATCAGGCAGAAATGAAAAATTCAGTAACTGAGATTCAAAACTGTCTGGATGTAATGACCACAAGGATGGAAGAATCAGAGGAATGAATAAGTAATATAGAAGATAGAATAACAAAAAATATTGAAGCTGAACAAAAGAGAAAGAAGAACTATGGATCATGGGAATAGACTTAGGGAACTCAGTGACTCCATCAAACATAATAACATTCATATCATTGGATCCCAGAAGAAGACGAGAGAAAAGGGGGCAGAAGGTTTATTTGAGGAAATAGAGCTGAAAACTTCCCTAATCTGGGGAAGGAAACAGACATCCAAATCCAGGAGGCACAGACAACTCCATTCAAAACCAACAAAAGCAGGCCAACCCAAGACATATTGTGGCTAAATTTGCAAAATACATTGCTAAAGAAAAAAAAGGCATCAAGACAAAGGAAGTCCCTAACTTACAAGGGAAGACCCATAAGGTTAGCTGCAGATCTCCCCACAGAAATTTGACAAGCCAGATGGGAGTGGCATGATATATTCAATGTGCTTAATGGGGAAAATATGCAGCCAAGAATACTCTATCCAGCAAGGCTGTCATTCAGAAGAGAAGGAGATAAAGAGTTTCCCAGACAAACAAAAACTAAAGAAGTTCATGACCACTAAACCAGCCCTGTAAGAAATATTAAAGGGACTCTCTGAGTGGGAAGGAAAAACCAAAAGCTACAAAGACTATTTTTAGGAACTAGTTCTTAGGAACAGAGACAATCTTCAGAAACGATGACAAAACAAGTAATAAAATGGTACCAAATAAATATCAATAATTACTCTGAATGCAAATGGACTAAATGCTCCAATCAAAAGACACAGTGTATCAGAATGGATTAAAAAAATAAGACCCATCTATATGCTGCCTACAACACATTCATTTTTAGATCTAAAGATATGTGCAGATTGAAAGTAAGGGGTTGGAGAAACATTTATCATGCTTATGGACATCAAAAGAAAGCCAAAGTAGCAATATTTATATCAGACCAACTAGATTTTAAACCAAAGACTGTAACAAGAGATGAAGAAGGGCTCTATATTGAAATAAAGGGGTCTCTCTAACAAGAAGATTGAACAACTGTAAATATTTATGCACCCAACTTGGGAGCACCCAAATATATAAAACAGTTAAAAACAAACAAAAAGGAACTCATTGATATTAATACAATAATAGTAGGGGACTTTTAACACCCCACTTACAGCAATGAACAGATCATCTAAGCAGAAAATCAACAAGGAAATAATGGCTTTGAGTGACACACTGGACCAGATGGACTTAAAAGATATATTCAGAACATTTTATACTAAAGCAACAAAATACACATTCTTTTCGAGTGCACATGGGACATTCTTCAGAATAGATCACATACTAGGTCACAGTTCAGGCCTCAACAAATACAAAAAGACTGAGATCATACCATGCATAGTTTCTGGCCACAATGCTATGAAACTTGAAGTCAACCACAAGAAAAAATTTGGAAAGACAACAAATACATGGAGGTTAAAGAATGTGCTACTAAAGGGGTGCCTGAGTGGCTCAGTCAGTTAAGCATCTGCCTTTGGCTCAGGTCATGATCTCCAGGTCCTAGGATTGAGCCCTGCAGGGAGCCTGTTTCTCCCTCTCCCTTTGCCCCTCTCCCCTGTTTATACTCAATTTCTCTCTCTCTCTCAGATAAATAAATAAAATCTTAAAAAAAAGAACGTGCTACTAAAGAATGAATATATCCACCGGAAAATTAAAGAATAATAATAATAATAAAAACACACATGAAAATGAAAACATGATGGTCCAAAACTTTTGGGATGCAGCAAAAGTGGTCATAAGAGGGAACTATATAGCAATACAGGCCTAACCTCAAGAGGCAAGAACAATTTCAAATAAACAACCTAATCTTACACTTAAAGAAGCTAGAACAAGAACAACAAATGATGCCTAAAGCTAGAGGAAGAGAAGAAATAATAAAGATTAGAGTGGAAATAAATAATATAGAAACAAAAAAGAAGAACAGATCAACAAAACCAGAAGTTGGTTCTTTGAAAAAATTAATAATATTGATGAACCCCTAGCTGGACTTACAAAAAGAAAAGAGAAAGGACCCAAATAAGTAAAATCACAAATGAGAGAGGAGCAATAACAACCAACACCACAGAAATACAAACAATTATAAGAGAAGAGTACGAAAAATTATATGCCAACAAATGGGCAATCTGGAAGAAATGGATAAATTCCTGGAAACATATAAACTACCAAAACTGAAACAGGAAGAAATAGAAAACTTGAACAGACTGAGAATCAGCAAAGAAATTGAATCAATAATCAAAAATCTCCCAACAAACAAAAGTCCAGGGCCAGATGGCTTCTCAGGGGAATTCTACCAGACATTTAAAGAAGAGTTAATACCCATTCTTCTCAAACTGTTCCAAAAAATAGAAATGGAAGGAAAACTTCCAAACTCATTCTACCAGGCCAGCATTCCCCTGATTCCCAAACCAGACAAAGCCTCCACTAAAAAAGAGAACTACAGGCCAATATCCCTGAGGAACATGGATAAAAAAATCTCAACAAGATACTAGCAAACTGAATCCAACAGTACATTAAAAGAATCATTTGCCACGATCAAATGGGATTTATTCCTGGGTCACACAGGTGGTTCAATATTTGCAAATCAATCAACGTGATACACCACATTAATAAGAAGGAGGATAAGAACCATACGATCCTTTCAATAGAGGCAGAAAAAGCATATGAAAAGTACAACACACATTCATGATAAAAACTCTCAACAAAGAAGGGTTAGAGGAAACATACCTCAACATCATAAAGGCCAAATATGGAAACCACACAGCTAATATCATCTTCAATGGGGAAAAAGTGAGAGCTTTTCCTATATGGTCAGGAACAATACAGGATGTCCTCTCTCACCACTGTTATTTAACATAGTACTGGAAATCCTAGCCTCAACAATCAGACAACAAAAAGAAATAAAAGGCATCCAAATTGGCAAGGAAGAAGCCAAACTTTTCGTATTTGCAGATGACATGATACTCTATATAGAAAACCCAAAAAATTGTTAGAACTCATACACAAATTCAGTAAAGTCATGGGATAGAAAATCAGTGTACAGAAATCTGTTGCATTTCTATATACCAATAATGAAGCAGCAGAAAGAGAAATCAAGGAATCAGTCCCATTTACAACGGCACCCAAAACCATAAGATACCTAGGAATAAACCTAACCAAAGAGGTAAAAGATCTATACTCTGAAAACTAAATTGAAGAGGACACAAAGAAATGGAAAAACATTCTATGCTCATGGATTGGAAGAACAAAAATTGTTAAAATGTCTATACTACCCAAATCCATCTACACATTTAATACAATCCCTATCAAAATAACACCAGCATTTTTCACAGAGCTCAAACAGTCCTAAAATTTGTATGGAACCACAAAAGACCCCAAGTAGCCAAAGCAATCTTGAAAAAGAAAGGCAAAGTTGGAGGCATCACAATTCCAGATTTCAAGTTATATTATGAAGCTGTAGTGATCAAGACAGTATGATACTGGCCAAAAGTAAGCACACAGATCAAAAGAACAGAATAGAAAACCCAGAAGTGAACTCGTAACTATATGGTCAACTAATCTTTGACAAAGCAGGAAAGAATATCCATGAAAAAAAAAAACAAAAAAACAGTCTCTTCAACAAACGATATTGGGAAAACTGGACCACAATATGCAGAAGAATAAAACTGGCCCACTTTCTTACACCATACACAAGAAATTCAAAATGGATGAAAGACCTAAATATGAGACAGGAAACCATCAAAATCCTAGGTGAGAGTATTACAGGCAGTAGCAACTTCTTACTAGATATGTCTCCTGAGGCAAGGAAAACAAAAGCAAAAATAAACTATTGGACGTACATCAAGATAAAAAGCTTCTGCACAGCAAAGGAAACAATCAACAAATCTATAGGCAACCTTTGGAATGGGAGAAGATATTTGCAAATGACATATCTGATAAAGGGTTAGTATCCAAAATCTAAAAAGAGCTTATCAAACTCCATACCAAAAAAACAAATAATCCAGTTAAAAAATGGGCATAGGACATGAATAGACATTTTTTCTAAGAGGACATCCAGATGGCTAAGAGACACATGAAAAGATGCTCAACATCACTCATCATCAGGGAAATGCAAATCAAAACTACAATGAGATTCACCTCACACCAGTCAGAATAGCTAAAATTAACAACACAAGAAACAAGAGGTGCTAGCGAGGAGAGAAAAGGGTTCCTTTTGCACTGTTGGTGGGAATGGAAACTGGTGCAGTCACTCTAGACAACAGTATGGAGGTTCCTCAAAAAGTTAAAAATAGAAATACCCTATGATCCAGCAATTGCACTACTAGGTATTTACCCAAAGGGTATAAAAATACTGATTCAAAAGAAAACACGCACCCCAATGTTTATAGCAGCAGCATCAACAATAGCCAAATTATGTAAAGAGCCCAAGTGTCCATGGACTGATGAACTGGTATAGAAGATGTATAAATACAATGGAATATTACTCAGCCACTAGAAAGAATGAAATCTTGCAATTTGCAATGACGTGGATGGAGCTAGAGAGTATTGTCCTAAGCTAAATAAGTCAGTCAGAGAAAGAGAAATACCACATGATTTCACTCATGTGTAGAATTTAAGAAACAAAACAGATGAACAGGTGGAAAAAAAAAAAAAAGAAGCAAACCAATAAATAGACTTTTAACTATAGAGAACAAACTGAGGGTTGCTGGAGGGGAGGTGGTGGGGGGGATGAGTTAAATGGGTGTTGGGGATTAAGGAGGGACTTGTGATGAACACTGGGTGTTGTATGTAAGTGATGAATCACTAAATTGTACACTTGAAACTAATAGTACACTGTATGTTAAGAAAAATATAAATAAAAACTTGACAATGATAAATATCTATCTATAACTGCTTTCATTGTACAACAAGAGTTGAGTAGCTGCAACAGAAACCAAATGGTCCAGAAAGCCTAAAACACTTACTATCTGGCATTCACAGAAAAATTTTGCTGAGCCCTGAATCAAATTACAGCTCAGCTGTAAAATGGGCATGATAATAACTGCCTTATATTAATATGAGAGTTGAATGGAATAATGTGTCTAGACAGCAACTGGCCAGTCAGATATTGTCAGTTTTATAGAATTTACAATTATAGTTGACGCTTGAAAAATGCGTGGGTTAGGAGCACTGCCCCACACCTGCATAGTCAAAAATACACATATAACTTTTTTTAAGATTTTATTCATTTATTTGAGAGAGAAAGAATGAGAGAGAGAGAGCACATGAAACGGGGGAGGATGAGAGGGAGAAGCAGATTCCCTGCTGAGCAGGGAGCCTGATGAGGGGTTCGATCCCGGGACTCCAGGATCATGACCTGAGCTGAAGGCAGACGCTTAACCAACTGAGCCACCCACGTGCCCCCAAAATCCACATATAACTTTTGACTTCCCAAAAACTTAACTACTAATAGCCTACTCTTGACCAGAAACCTTACCAATAACATTAAGTCAATAAACACATATTTTGTATGTTATATGTATTATATACTGTGTTCTTACAATAAAGTAAGCTAGAGAAAAGAAAATGTTTAAAAAATCATAAGAAAGAAAATACATTTATAGTACTGTACTATATTGTTTAAAAAAATCCATGTGTAAGTGAACCCACACAGTTCAAACCTGTGTTATTCAAGGACCAACTGTAATGTTCTTTCACATCAAGATGGGGAGTACTGTTGGAGTCTCTGGGCTTCAGCATGTGATAAACACTAAAATGCAGATGTTTTCATATAAGTAGTTGTGAAAGATACAAAGCTACTGGGGTCACACAGAGGCCCCACTGGGAGGGTGTGCCATATCCAGAGCTACATTTGAGGGCTGGTTCATGGGAAGGCACAGAAAACATGAATCAGCAGTTTTCCACGGCAACTCATCAAGAGTTTTCTCTTTTCCCCATTTGTTTGGATGGGATACTTATTACTCTATAGATGCTCCTTAGAAGGGTCCTACAAATTATGGGAAGAGAGCCTCGCCTGGAAATCATGTCAAAATCATCTCTGTAGCTATTTTAGTTATGTATTGCTAGATAATAAACTATTCCAAACTACTCATGGTTCTGTAGTGTAAACTCCAGGCAGGGTTTGACTACATGGTTCTTCTGCTCCATGTGGCAATAGCCATGGTCACTCATTAGCCTGATTTCAGCTATGGGCTCTGCTAGGCTGGAAGGCCCAAGAAAATGTCACGCACATTTCTAGTGCCTCAGTGCTCCTCCACACGGCCTTTCTTTCTCCATGTGGTCTCTCCCTTCAGTAGTCTTGCTTGAACTTCTTTACACTGAAGGGGTTCAGGGCAGGCCCCCCAAAATGCGCCACTTTGGCACATGGACTATTTTGAGCTGAAGGCAGTGGAGATGCTGTGGGCTCAAGATAAACTTTTGTCCCTCCCTTAACTACACAGAAGAACCTAAATTGGGGGTCTTTCCTAGAATAAGGGTATTGCCAGAGATAAACATTATCTGAGTGACCCACCTGTATAGCAGGGCAAACATCTAATTACCAAGCATCTGCTCTTCTTATTGCCCTGTGAATTGCATTCCTTCCCTTTAAAGTCCCAGACCCCTATTCCCTTCTACTTAGTTCAGGATGACATACAAAATTCATTTTGCCTGTCTTTGGAATTTCCATGTCTATGTGGATTCCCTGTATCAAGGAAATTAAATCTGATTTTCTCCTGGCAATCTGTCTCATGTCAATTTGATTCACAGTTCAGCTAGAGAGACCTTGAAGGGGACAGGAAATTCTTCCTCTTCAACAACATCATGGAATCTAGCTTCTTGAAACAAAATTGGAAATTTCCAGACTCCTGAAAAGCTGAGCCTAGAACTGGCACAGCATCACTTTGTTGGAAGGAAAAAAATTTTCTCTACCAACTTAGGTCTATTCATTGGGAGCCTGGAAATTAATTGACAATAGACAGATTAACAGGGGAAAAAAAAAAAAACAAGTTTTATTCACATGCATGGAGGAATGTCCAAAAGAAGAGACTCACTGAAGAGTTAGGGATAAAGGTTTATATATTAACAGGAGAGTGAGGCGGGGGGTGTAGATACAGGATTTCTATGAGAAAGAAATAGGAGAGCAAATGGAAGGTATTAAACTGATAATCATGTTTCTTTATGCAATTTCTCATCCTGGAAGTCTCTGTATTAAGTCAGACAAGGGAAGCTCAGAGAAGGCTTCTTTTTGCATCTGCTGTATATCTCAAATATCTTCATTTTAAAACAATCTTTATACCATCTTGGTGGATGAGTCCCTTCAACTTCTACCTCATTCTACTAGTCAAGGAAAGTTACGTGTCAGACCAGATGCACAAAAAGGAAATAATCTCAATTTCTTTTTTTTTTTTCTTTTAAGTAGGCTCCACACCCAGTGTGAAGCCCAACACAGGGCTTGAACTCATGACCCTGATATCAAGATTTGGACATTTAACTGAGCCACCGAGGCACCCCAATAATCTCCACCTCTTAATGGCTGGAGCAGCATGTGCATGGAGAGAAGAAAGAATTAATGATTGTCATCTTTAAGGACTATCTGCCATAGGAGCTGAAGCTAAAGGACTTGAAAGGACAGTCCTGTCTAAGCTTTCCTAACTGTGGCCCCAGGGACCATTTTCTGCATTAGACAGAAAAAGGAAGCTCCCAGGAAAGTAAAATGGCTGTTTCCTGAGTCCCTCAAGTGCCACCCAACCATCACCCCACCAGCTACTCCAGATACATCATAAAGAAGCCAAGACTCTCAAAAACCCCAAATCAGAAGCCTCACCTCTGGCTCTTGTTAATGAATCAGGTTATTACTGAATGCAGACTGTTACAATGATGAAGGCAGGATGAAACAGAACTGGAGAAGATCCAAGAATAATGGGCAGAGATTCATCAGAAAAATCTTTTTGAAAGTATAATAGGTATATGCCATATTATTTAAGCTGTATTTTTCACTTCTACTATAGAAAACGTGAGAAATAAACAAGTGAAGGGGCACCTGGGTGGCTCAGTTGTTAAGCGTCTGCCTTCAGCTCAGGTCATGATCCCAGAGTCCTGGGATTGAGCCCCGCATCGGGCTCCCTGCTCTGCAGGAAGCCTGCTTCTCCTTCTACCAGTCCCCTTGCTTGTGTTCCCTCTCTCGCTGTGTCTCTCTCTGTCAAATAAATAAATAAAATCTTTAAATTTTTTTTTAAAAAAAGAAAATAAATAAACAAGTAAGGATACACTGAATTGTTTAGAAGCAAGTAGTTTGTGAGACAGGTAAAATTCATAAGATGTGTTCATGAACATTGTATTCATGAACACTGAATATACATGGGGTATATGAAGCAACAAAAACTGTGATGCATGAAATACATACAAGAAAAACAAGTGCTCAGTGTTTATGAAGTCATAGCTGGGCAGTCAGCAATCCCTCTTGCTCAACTATAGACCACAACAGTTAAAACCAGAAATAGACAAGACCACTTAACTCATGCTTGAACTAAAACCCATTGTTCTTATTTCTTAACACACTTTCTTGAAGGATTGATAAAGATGTTTTACAGTGACCAGAACATTCCAACCACAAGGTCAGAAAAGCCCTGATAGCAGAGAGAATGCCTAGAAGACCTCACCCCACCCTTCCTTTCCCTGCCTGGGAACACATGCTGAACACACACCATCCCCCACCCATAATCATATGCTCCCTGCCTGCTCTCTTGCATGCACTACCCCACTCCTGCAACCTGTCCTTATAGAGCTTTAAGTGTCCATCTTGCAGACAGAGAGGTCAGCTGGTAAGCCTAGAGCTGGCCACCTCCCCAGGCTGCCACTACCTGAAATAAATTTCTCCCTTTCTCTTTTCCAAACCCTGTTCTCTCTCTTAAACCCAGCTGGGAGCTTCATTTTCAATATGTCCAGCCCATCAGGATTCCCTGGAATGGAGCAGTAGGCCGTGTTAGTGTGCCAGGGCTTATGGGTTTGTTTCCTAAGTTAGCGGCTCTGATAGATTGATAACAGAGCCATCCCCATGCAGATAAAAAGTATTGTTGTTCAGCAGGCTAACTGGCAAGTTACAGCTGTGGCCAGGTATATTTAACCACTGGGTGTCTCCGATATGGGAAGTGTGTGTCATTGGGCCCAAATACCTTTCCTCTAATTGAACCCTCTTGCTCAAACTTCAAGTCTGGTTCCTGTTGCTGTATTTTTTAAAATTTTATTTTATTTTATTATGTTATGTTAGTCACCATACAATACATCATTAGTTTTTGATGTAGTGATCCATGATTCATTGTTTTCGTATAACACCCAGTGCTCCATGCAGTACATGCCCTCCTTAATACCCATCACCGGGCTAACCCATTCCCCCACCCCCTCCCCTCTAAAACCCTCAGTTTATTTCTCAGAGTCCATAGTCTCTCATGGTTTGTCTCCCCCTCCGATTCCACCCCCCCCTTCATTTTTCCCTTCCTTCTCCTAATGTCCTCCATGCTATTCCTTACGTTCCACAAATAAGTGAAACCATAGGATAATATGGGATAATTGACTTTCTCTGCTTATTTCACTTAGCATAATCTCCTCCAGTCCCATCCATGTTGATGTAGAAGTTGGGTGTTCATCCTTTCTGATGGCTGAGTAATATTCCATTGTATATATGGACCACATCTTCTTATCCATTCATCTGTTGAAGGGCATCTCGGCTCTTTCCACAGTTTGGCTATCACAGACATTGCTGCTATGAACATTTGGGGTGCATATGGCCCTTCTTCTCATGACATCTGTGTCTTTGGGGTAAATACCCAGGAGGGCAATTGCTGGGTCATAGGGGAGCTCTATTTTTAATTTTTTGAGGCACCTCCACACTTTTTTCCAAAGTGGCTATACCAACTTGCATTCCCACCAACAGTGTAAGAGGGTTCCCCTTTTTCCACAACCTCTCCAACATTTGTTGTTTCTTGCCTTGTCAATTTTTGCCATTCTAACTGGTGTAAAGTGGTATCTCAATGTGGTTTTGATTTGAATTTCCCTGATGGTGAGAGTGGGCATCCTTAAAGTGCTCCTGATCTTAAGGGAAAGGCTCTCATCTTTTCTCCATTGAGGATGATATTCGCTGTGGGTTTTTCATAGATGGATTTTATGAACTTGAGGAATGTTCCCTCTATCCTATACTCTGAAGAGTTTTAATCAGGGAAGGATGCTGTATTTTATCAAATGCTTTTTCTGCATCAATTGAGAGGACCAAATGGTTCTTCTCTCTCCTCTTATTAATGTGTTCTACCACATTGATTGATTTGCGAATGTTGAACCATGCTTGCATCCCGGGGATAAATCCCACTTGGTCATGGTAGATGATCCTTTTAATGTATTGTTGGGTCCTATTAGCTAGGATTTTGTTGAGAATTCTGGAATCCATATTCATCAGGGATATCAGTCTGAAATTCTCTTTTTTGATGGGGTCTTTGCCTGGTTTGGGGATTAAGGTTCTCCTTTTTTATGGGGTCTTTGCCTGGTTTGGGGATTAAGGTAATGCTGGCCTCATAGAATGAGTCTGGAAGCTTTCCTTCTGTTTCTATTTTTTGAAACAGCTTTAGGAAAATAGGTATTATTTCTTCTTTGAATATTTGTAGAATTCCCCAGGGAATCCATCAGGTCCTGGACTCTCGTTTTTTGGGAGGTTTTTGATCACTGTTTCAATCTCGTTACTGGTTATTGGCCTATTTAGGTTGTCAATTTCTTCCGGTTTCAGTCTTGGCAGTTCATAGGTTTCCAGGAAGGCATCCATTTCTTCCAGGTTGCTTAATTTATTGGCATATATTTGTTGATAATAATTTCTAATAATTGTTTCTATTTCCTTGGTGTTAGTTGTGATCTCTCCCCTTTCATTCATAATTTTATTGATTTGGGTCCTTTCTCTTTTCTTTTGATAAGTCTGGCCAGTGGTTTATTGATCTTATTAATTGTTTCAAAGAACCACCTTCTAGTTTCATTGATCTGATCTACTGTGTTTCTGGTTTCTAATTCATTGATCTCTACTCTAATCTTAATTATTTCTCTTCTAATGAGCGGTTTAGGCATCATTTGTTGCTTTTTCTCTAGTTCTTTAAGATGTAAAGTTAGTTGGTGAATTCAGGATTTTTCTATTTTTTTGAGTGTGGCTTGGATGGCTATGTATTTCCCCCTTAGGACCGCCTTTGCAACATCCCATAGGTTTTGGACTGATGTGTTTTCATTCCCATTGGTTTCCATGAATTGTTTAAGTTCTTCTTTGATTTCCTGGTTGACCCAAACATTCTTGAGCATGTAGTCTTTAGCTTCCAAGTGTTTGAATTCTTCCAAATTTTTTCTTGTGATTGAGTTCCAGTTTTAAAACATTATGGTCTGAGAATATGCAGGGAATAATCTCAATCTTTTGGTATTGGTTGAGACCTGATTTGCAACCCAGTATGTGGTCTATTCTGGAGAAAGTTCTGTGTGCACTCAGGAAGAATGAGTATTCTGTTGTTTTAGGGTGGAATGCTCTGTATATATCTATGAGGTCCATCTGGTCCAGTATGTCATTCAAAGCTCTTGTTTCTTTGTTGATTTTCTGTTTAGATGATCTGTCTATTGCTGAGAGTGGAGTATTGAGGTCTCCTACAATTAATATATTGTTATCAATATAACTCTTTATTTTGGTTAACAGTTGGCTTATGTAAATGGCTGTTCCCATGTTGGGGGCATAGATATTTATAACTGTAAGATCTTCTTGTCGGATAGACCCTTCTGTGTCTCTAAGTACAGTTTTTAGCTTAAAGTCTAATTTGTCTGATATAAGAATTGCTACCCCAGCTTTCTTTTGAGGTCTGTTGGCATGGAAGATGAATTTCCATCCCTTCACTTTCAGTCTGGATGTTTCTTTAGGTTCAAAATGAGTCTCTTGTAGACAGCAAATGGATGGGTCCTGTCTTTTTATCCAATCTGCAACCCCGTGCCATTTTATGGGAGCATTTAGGCCATTCACATTGAGAGTGATTATTGAAAGATATGAATTTATCATCATCATGTTGCCTGTGAATTTATCATCATCATGTTGTTTCTATATATTGTCTCTCTAAATTTCCATTCTATATCCTTCTTGGGGTCTTACTCCTTTCATAGAACCCCCCCTTAATATTTCTTGCAGGGCCAGCTTAGGGGTCACATATTCTTTCAGTTTCTGCCAGTCTTGGAAGCTCTGCATCTCTCCATCCATTCTAAATGACAGCCTTGCCAGTAAAGTATTCTTGGCTGCATGTTCTTCTCATTTAGTACCCTGAATATGTCTTGCCAGCCCTTTCTGGCTTGCCAGGTCTCTGTGGATAGGTCTGACGTTATTCTGATGTTCCTCCCTCTGTATGTAAGGAATCTCTTCTCCCTAATTGCCCTTAAGATGGTTTCCTTGGTTCTAAGATTTGCAAGTTTTACTATTACATGCCGGGGCATTGGCCTGTTTTCCTTGATCTTGGGAGGGGTCCTCTCTTCCTCTAATGGCGTGAGCCAAGCTACTCATGCTGTTTGACAAGGTCCAAGTATGGGGGATGATCCTGAAAAACAGGAGACTCCACAGCTGGCTCCTGCTATTCTCTTTCATTTTGTTTATGGCAATCTTTGTAATTGTGGGAATATTTCTGGGGTTTCATGATAAAGTGACTACTCATCTTAGTTACACCAATCTAAGCAATCATAATGAAACTAATCTCCTGCGCTATAGAACAAAATAACAAGACGGTCACGCTCTGTCTAGCACCTTTCTCTTTGCATACTGTTTTTTAGTTTTCGCGGAAGTCAGTAAAGGTCATGTTAATCATTACAAAGGAAAAATGAAAGAAGGCTATGAATTGTAAAAAAAACATAATCACATGTTATGAAAGTATGGAAAAACAAAAATATCCTAACATATAAATAAAGTTCCTCCAAGGCTGTCAGGAGGAGATGCTTGCAACCTGATCCTGTGTCTGTGTCTCCTCATTTGCCGACGCCGTCCTTTCCTACGAGAGACCCACCCCAGCGGGAGCTGGACTCCGGCACTCTAAGACACAAATGTTTGTTTCATTCCCCAGATTAGGGAAGTTCTCAGCTAGGATTAGCTTAAATGTATCTTCTAGTCCTCTCTCTCTCTCCACCCCCTCAGGGATCCCAATAATTCTGACACTGGAACGTTTCATGGTGTCACTTATTTCTCTGATTCTGTTTTCATGGATTTTGAGTTGTTCCTCCCTGGCCTCCACTTTATCCTTCTTTTCTATCAGTTGGTCTTTTAGGGGCAATTCGTTCTTCTGCTTTGCTTACCCTAGCTGTTAGATTATCTAGATTAGATTGGATCTCATTGACAGCATTTTTAAGTTCTCCCAGTTCAGCTTTCATTTCTGCCCTTAGAGACTCTATGTTGCCATTAATCGATTTCTCCATTCTAGCTATTGTCTTCACAACTGCTACCCTGAATTCCGTTTCCGACATCTTGGTTATATCTGTATCCATTTGTAAATCTGTGGCAGAAGTCACAGTCTCTGAGTCTTTCCTATTTTGGGGGTTCTTCCTCCTAGTCATTCTGTTGAGGGGTGGTTGAGGGAATGTACAGAGTCCAAATTATTGACCACAACCCAAGCAAGATGCACCTGTTTTATAGGGACCTTAGGGTTGTTGGCCTCTTGTTGACCCAGCCTGTCTTCTGGGGGAGGGGCCTGCCACACTTCTACTCAGGCAACCCTGTTTAAGCAGAGTTGCCCTGTCCTCTGTGCAGGGGGGATGGGCTCAGTGAAAACCATTTTTGGGGGGGCTTTTGTTTTCTGATGGCTTTTCCTGGTGGCTTTCCACGTCTCTTCGAAGAGTCAGACCAGAAGAGATCATTTCCAACCCCCTGCCTCAGAACAGAGATCAGTTTGTTCTTCAGTGAGCTCTCCAGGCCACACTATCTCCATTTCTGTCTATGTTGCTAAAAACTGCAGTGTCCTGGGTTGTGCACCCCTCAGCAGTACTCCCAGTACTCGCCTCCAGGTTGGGGCACGTCTTTGCCCTTTTTGCTTCTAAAACCACCAGCCGCCCCCAGTTTACACACATGGCCCCACCACTCCAGGTTTCAGTCCAGGGGGCTGCCCTAAAGTCCTTTTCCCACTGCTACTGGTCTGCAAGTCTGTGCCCCGTCCCCAGCGCGGGAGGCTATCGCTCACCGGCAGTGCAGGATCACCATGGCTCCCTCCCCCTTCCATTTAACTTTGGATATGTGCCCACTGAATCACAGCTCCCCACTTCATACCTTGAAACCAACCGCCTGCAATATTCTGTTTGTAGAGATCCACATATATCTTCTTACATCTCAGGCTGATTTTGTGTTCAGAGTGGTCTGGTAGATATCCAGCTCAATTCCAGGGACTGGTTGGAATAGGGTCCCCTACTCCTCTGCATCTTTTCTTCTCCCCCTCTCAAGTCTGGTTCCTGAAACCATGTGAGTAGCAGGGAAGGCTGCTGCAGCAGAGAGAGAGGCAAAACATATGAACATCATGTATCCCAGCATTCAAGTGATAAGGCCATTGTATCCCACTTGCGCCCTATCTTTTTCATTTCTATTTTTCACTTGAACCCTATCTTAATTGTGTTAATCTCACTCTATCACTTTTCCCTTACCACTTGCTTGTTTCAGACTTATTCACTAATCCATGTGATTTGGGTACCTTAATCTGTCTGTGAGCCTTTCTGTACCATAAGCTCTGAGTTAGCTTGTTAGGTAGTATACTTGGCAATTATAACAGATAATTTCTTCACAGAACAGAAAGTTTCTTAAATTCAGATTGAGATGTTGAGTTTCTGCTTCCATGATATTAACATGCTAATAATTGTTTTTAAAGATTATGGGAATCAGTCTGGTCTCTGTTTTTTAATTTATCCTGGGACCCTAAGGGCCTAGCGTTTAATGAAAAAGAGTCCTTGTAAGTTATATGTAAACAAAGAGCAGTGAGCATTCCCTTGAAGAATTTATTTCTGGGGCCAACCCTTTTCATTGCTCTTCTACTATTTCCTTTTTTCTTTGTTTAACCTCTCAAGAGCAATATAAATATTGTTCTCTTTCTCACCACCACTTGCCCCATAACCTACTGCAGTCTAGCCTTCCCACTCAATAGCCACTGAAATTCATCAGTTGAATGTCCCAATGACATTATAATGAACAAATCCAATAGTTTGTTCTCATTTCTTACTTTGTCCTCATGTGTCATTTGACACTATTAATCACTCCCTACTTGACACATTATCTCTTCCTGGCTGCCCTGGTATTCCAAACCCGGGTTCTCACACTTCAACCCCTTTTACTCCATTCTCCGGGATATATTTTCAAAATCCTTCTTCTCTATCTCCTTGGGTGTAGGGGATCAAAATATGTCACTCCCAAGTATGCCACTTTGGCATAAGAATTATTGTAATCTGAAGAAATTGAGAAACATCAGATACCAAAAAAGTTCTCTGCCTTTCCACTTGCCTAAAAAAACATAGATTCTTTTCAAAAAATTTTTAAAGTTTTTATTTTTTATTATTTATTTATTTTTTAAGTAAGCTATATGCCCAGTATAGGGCTTGACTCATAACTCTGATATCAAGAGTCACATGTTCTAGGGACTGAGCCAGGCAGGCACTCCTAAGTTTTTATTTAAATTCCAGTTAGTTAACATAGAGTGTAATATTAATTTCAGGTGTACAATACCATGATTCAACACTTCCACGCAACACTGGGTGCTCATCACAAGTGCGCTCCTTAATCTCCATTACCTATTTTAACCCATCTCCCACCCCCTCCTCTTTAGTGACCATCAGTTTGTTCTCTTTAAGAGGAAAAAGAGTCTGTTTTCTTGTTTGCCTCTCTCTCTCTCTCTCTTTTTTCCCTTTGCTTATTTGTTCTGTTTCTTAAATTTCATATATGAGTGAAATTATATGAAATCTGTCTTTTTCTGACTGACTCATTTCACTTAGTATTATATTCTCTAGCTCCATCCATGTAAATGGCAAGATTTCATTCTTTTGTATGGCAGAATAATATTCCATTGTGTATATATACCACATCTTCTTTATCCATTCATCTGTTGATGGACACTTGGGCTGTTTCCATATTTTGGATATTGTAGATAATGCTACTGTAAACATCAGGGTGCATGTATCCTTTTGAATTAGTATTTTTGTATTCTTTGGGTAAACACCTAGCAGTGCAATTGCTGGATCATAGGGTAGCTCTATTTTTAACTTTTTGAGGAACCTCCTTACTGTTTTCCAGAGTGGGCTGCACCCATTTACATTGCCACCAACAGTGCAAGAGGCTCCCCTTTCTCCACATCCTCACCAAGACTGATTGCTTCCTGTGTTGTTGATTTTAGCCATTCTGACAGGTATGAGGTCATAACTCATTGTAGTTTGGCTTTGCATTTACCTGATGGTAAGTGATGTTGAGCATTTTTTCATGTGTCTGTTGGCCATCTGTATGTCTGCTTTGGAAAAATGTCTATTCATGTCTTCTGCCCATTTTTAATTGGATTATTCATTTTTGGGGTGTTGAATTTTATAAGGTCTTTATATATTTTGGATACTAACCCTTTATCAGATATGTCATTTGAAATATCTTCTCCTATTCCATAGGTTGCCTTTTGGTTTCGTTGTTTCCTTTGCCCTGCAGAAGCATTTTATTTTGATGTAGTCCCAAGTAGTTTATTTTTTATTTCATTTCCCTTGCCTCAGGAGACATATCTAGAAAGAAGTTGCTACAGCTGATGTCAAAGAAGTTACTGACTGTTCTCTTCTAGGATTTTTCCATTGTATATTCTTTCCTGCTTTGCTGAAGATTGACTGACCATATAATTATGAGTTCACTTTTGGGTTTTCTATTCTGTTCTATTGATCTATGTGTCTATTTTGTGCCAGTACCATACCATACTACTATATTACAGCTTTGTAATATAATTTGAAGTCCAGAATTGTGATGCCTCCAGCTTTGTTTTCTTTTTCAAGGTTGCTTTGGCTATTCAGGGTCTTTTGTGGTTCCATACAAATTTTAGGGTGGTTTGTTCTAGCTCTGAAAACACACTTAGATTCTTAATCGCCAGAGACTCTTATTAGCCCAGAGATGGCACTGAGAGGAATCTACATAATCAACTTTACTAAAACAACTCTTATCTTCCATTATTTTCCCTTATATATTTACCTTCCCATAGTTTGCCACACTTGGAAGCCTAAAACCTTTCTTGTTTTCTTGTCATTTCCCTACAAATTTATTGTTCTTTGTTAAGATGTTATGTAAGTCCAAATTCTCTAACAACTCCTTTGACTTACCGCTGAGTTTCTTTTGTATGTATGTACACTGCACATGTTAATAAACTCTGTTGTTTCTTTCCTGTTAATCTGTCTTTTATCAGCTGAATCTGTATGGCACCAGGCAGAAAACCTTGGAGGGTAGAGGAAAAGTTTATTTTCCTCCCCTGTAGTGCCTCTTCTTGTTCTTCTTGGCATCCCTTCCATCTCTATTCCATTGGCCCCAGAGAGTATGTGAACAGAAGTAGACCCAGCAACTTAGGCACTGGAGATCAGAGGGCTCTTGGTAAATGGTTTCTGTTTTCTGGCAGCAAATGCACCTCAGTGTATGTGGAGTGATATGAGACATATTGCAAAAACCTAGCACCAAGTGTTCTTTGCAACAGACTTGGTACACTACCACCCTTTAAGCAAAATGCTCCCAGAGATTGGAGTATTTAAGAGGTCAAGGTTGTGGTAGCATGGTTAACTCTGTGTCTTGGAGGGGATTGACAATCTTATATAAAGGAGAAGCTGACAATAGAATCAGAGAGCATTAAAAAAAAAAAAAAAAAAAGACTCAGAGATCATAACCTGAGAGCAGAAATTTGAGTGCTGGAATACCACAAGGTTTTATTATTGCTACCAGCTGCTCCTGGTGAATGGCCAAATCAACATGCCAGGGACCTGTCTCACTGTGACCTTGAGAGAGAGAGAGAGAGAGTGTGTGTGTGTGTATGTGTGTGGCCAGTCTGTGTGGGGTTCCTAAGAGATAGCTGCCTTAAAAAAAACAAAATCAAAGAGAGCAAAACCACAAATAATCCATCATCCTGGTGACTAGAGGAGACCAATGGGAAGTGATGCAAGAGAGTCATAAAATCTAAATCACATCTCTATATGTAGATCTATATTGTTAATGTTAAAGATTTTACTTATCTCATTAATTACAAGAGAAAGACAAGGAAAGATGTTATAACCTATTCAAAGAAGTCAAAGAAGAACAAATTTATGGGGAATAAAGAAATGTTGAAGTTAATGTGCAAATGAAAGCAAAATTGGCTTGGGGTGGGGCAAGTGGGTTGTCCTCCACTTAAACAGACACAATTTGCATATCCATAAGCAAGAATTATTTTGTATTGTTTTCAATGCTTTGATGTATCAATCAATTATTTTGAATTGCTAACAAACTTACAGAGGTGTAAAATAGCTCTCTTAGGCTTAGAATCAGATAACCAAAGAAAGTGTGCTATATACAATGGGGTTTTCCACTGAAGCAAATTTTTCCCTAAATGCAAAGGCTTGGAAGGATACACAGCAAACATCTTTGCCCTGCCAAAGTTGGGGAAGTGTTCTGTGCTTTCATTTAGATAGTTGTGTAAAATGGGGCTCTTAAAAAAAGGTATTCATGTAATGTTTGTTCAAAAAAAGGGAAACAACACTTAAAAGTTGACTTGAATTGAGTGCTGCACAATTTAAAGGATAAACACACGTGTAGCTCTATAGTCAGTGACTGAGTTTGAATCCCGGATTCACCATTTAACAGCTGTTTAATCTTGAACAAGGTACTTAGCCTCTGTAAGTCAGTTTCTTAGGCTACAAAAAGGAATAATATTAATACCACCCTTTATGGAATTATTGTGAAAATTAAATGATAAAATGTATGTAAGGCACTTAGCACTATGCCACATAGTAAACATCAATAATATTGCCTGTTATTATTATTATTAATTGCTGTGAAACTGAAGTAATGTGGAAAGGCAGGACCTGAAGAAGGATACTGTGAGGCCAAAAACTATGAGTCACTCTCTGAGTAACATCTTCAGAAAGGCCTTGATTTCAGACAATGTAAAGTTCAAATATATGTTAGTAACTTTGGGAAAAGTTATGCCTGGAAGAGTTTGAATTGTCCTGTGTTAGCCAGTTCGTAGAATTATAGAAATTTAGAGCTGGAAGTAGTCTTAGTCCAGTTTTTTTTTTCTTTGCAGGCTAGGAAACTGTTACGGACACGTTAATTGCTTTGATGTCACAGAAAACTGTAAAGGACCATAATGGGAGGCTCTGAGAAATGAAGGAGAATATGCTATCCCAAAATATGCCAAAATATGTATTATTTCAAACAGAAGGCAATTGAAAATGAACAGATAGAGAAAGAAATCTTCCTGGAGATTCCCTTATCTGATTAAAAGTAGAAATTTCTGAAAAATGATGACAGCCATAAGTCTTTCCAGGGGAGTTCTATGACCACGAATATGGGAAGTTGGCACTCAGATGAGTCTACACAAACAAATCCTACTAAAATAATCTTTATCTTCCATTAGTTTCCCCACGTATTTACCTCCTCTAAAAGCCCCCTTTCCTTTATCTAGTACTTTCTACAATTTATTGCCCTTTGTTAAAATGGTGTATAAGCTCTCAAGCTTAACCACCTTTTCAAGCTTTTACTTCTTTTCTGTGAACTCCCATGCATGTAAAATTGAAAATATTAATATCAATAAAAATTTATATGCTTTTCCTTCTGTTCTCTGTCTTTTGCCAATTTAATTTGCAGGCTGCTGCTATAGAACTTAAGAGGGTAGAGGAAAGTTTTTCTTCCTCCACAGAAATAACTGTCAGGAAGACCAGGTGCGACAGTAATCCCAAAGGCCTAGAAATGAGAAAGCTATCTGACTTGAAAAAATATGAGCAGCCAAGGTCCCTGTTTACCTCTCAACTACCCCACTCAACACCTC
Organism: Mirounga leonina; assembly: GCF_011800145.1. Taxonomy (NCBI): domain Eukaryota; kingdom Metazoa; phylum Chordata; class Mammalia; order Carnivora; family Phocidae; genus Mirounga; species Mirounga leonina. The sequence goes on from NW_023270504.1 coordinate 3,825,085, forward strand.
ACTCTGATATTCCATTTCCTATCTTTCTTCCCTTCTCCTTTCTCTTTGAACAGATTGAAAATCAACCAAATTTAATGAGTTCCTAATAGAGACATTATGTTCTTATGAACATTTACTTCTTTGTCTTCTGATAGATAGCACAAAGAGAATCCCTCCTTCAAAATCAAGCCAGGAAATAAAAACAAACTGGCTTTAACCAATTTTGAACATATTTGGGGAAAACTTTTCCTCTACTGATTTAGGTCTTATAGCTAGGGGTCTTCAAATTAATTGACAATAGAGAGATTAACAGAAGAAAACACATTTTATTCACACAGTGTAGGAGCATTCAGATGAAGAGGTTCCCTGAATAGCCAGAGATAAGGGTTTATATACCAATTTAATAGGGGAATGGGAGGAGGGAGAAATGGCTTCCATGGGAAGAGCAAATGGGCTTTTAGGGAAACAAATGGAAGGTATGACAGTTTGTGATAATGTGTGTTTATGCAATTTCTCATCCCTGTGTGAGTGGTCAGCTTCTCCCTAGGAGTGAGGCTTTCTCAGAGAGGGAATTTATGGCAGCTTCACTCTCTGCCTATTAGTCAGATAAAAGGGAAACTCTGAAAAGGCTTCTTTCTGTGTCTGCTATATCTCAAATGTCTTCAGCTTAATCTTCATACCAACTCTGGGAATCTGAGTGAGTCTCCACAGAGAACTGTCTGATGCAAAGGTAAAGAAAGTCACTTCAAAGGAAATTCCAGAAATTTAATAAATATACATATAAAATTTCAGATGATCACATTAAAGCTTATTGTTTAGAAAATAATTAATAATGAAAAATATAGTGATAATTATACCGTAAGTTTCTATGAAAAACGCTGATGAACTGTGAATATTAAAGTCAGTGGCTCAAGAGTTTAAGGAACACAGAGCACACATAATAATGACTTCTATACAATTCAATTTCCTATTTAGCAGGGGACAAAATATTTAATATCATTCAAATTTGTCATGGGAACAATAAGCCCCTTGATATCCTGGGGATATGTTAGAAGTAACAATGTTTTGTGAGATTGTTGAGTATTTCATTTTTCCTCTGTTGTGGCCACCATGATGTTTAGAGCTACATTTTCTACTCCTATATTTTGTGAGTTTGTTCTATATCTTGGTACCATGACATTTTCCAGTATTAGGTACTGGGGCAATCTGATTATTTGGTTGTGTACGGTAGAACACCACCAACCTACTCTCACAATATATTTTTATCTGGCAATCAACTGTCCCCAAACTCAGTGATTTAGGTTAAGCTTGTGGCTTCACTGAGGCATATCTTCTGTCCTGACTTGCCCTGAACTCTCAAAGTCCCAGTGACTTTCCCAGGATTCTTTTTAGTAGATCCAAATCTATGTATTCACTCAACAAATATGAGTTAAGCATCTATTATTTGCTAAGCATGTTCCAGACTTCTGGAAATGCAAAAAGAATAGAATTTATATGGGTTTTCATGAATCTCAGCCTAGTAAAAAAGAAAGACATGTAAATAAATTGTTGAAATATAATGTCATACATGTTATAATATAAAGGAGCACAATAGAAGCTTCCTTAAATGACTTCTTCTTAACCTATTCAATGGATTAACCAATGCTCATGGTTCCTTTAGCAAGACTAAAAGAAGACTTCAACTACCTCCATTTGGACCTCAGTCTGTACTTTCTAATTCATTAAGTTCTTCTTTCCAGCTCATCTCTTAACTCAGGCAAAAAAACAAAACTACCCCTCAAGCAGTAACAATTGCCCCAAGTCAACAGTACCTCCTGTGGTTGCCAACAATAAACAATCAACCTAATCTGCATGTACCCACCTACCTTTGTCTCACATTTTCCTTATATAAACCTAGAAGTATTTTCAGCATTTTGGAGACAGTTTTTGAGACATTAGTCCACTATCTTCCTGGTGTTGGCTTCACTGAAATAAATTTCTTCCTTTACCACCACCACTCTCTGCCTTTGGATTTTGTCAGTGGTGAGTAGCTGAACCTGGCCCGTTTGGGAGCCCCAGACCAGGTGCTTTTGTTCCCCTTCACCCCCATTACAAGACATGGCTGATAGTTGTAGCAATTTGAACACTTTCAACCAATGGACTCATGTCTATAAATACAATCACTTCTGCTTTTATACAGTCATATTGCATTCTTACTAATAATCAGACATGCAAGAAGAATAAAAAAGGAAACTTGCTCAATTTCTATTTATTATAGGGGTATAGTAATTAAAACAATATGTGCTGTAGGAGGGGGAGAATTTTGACGTATGAAAGTGAAGCATGGTAGATTAGTGGGGGAAAAGGAATTATTCAATAAATTGAGCTGGAAAAATAATTATCCATATAAAAAATGAAATTGGATTTCTAACTCACACCATGATACTAATCAACCACAGAGAGATTAAGGACTTGAAAATCAAAAGTAATAATTTAAAACTTTTAGTAGCAAATATGGATAAATATGTTTTTGGCTTTTGACTAGCAAAGGAATTCTTAAACCTAAAGGATAGGAAAAGTCTACCCATATAAAATCAAGAATGTGTATTCATTAAAAAAAAAAAAAAGAATGTGTATTCATCAAAAACACCTTAAAGAAAATGGAAAGTCAAGACACAAATTTGAAGAAGATATATTCATTACACATAACTGATTCAAGGATTAGTATCAAGACTATAAGAAGAACAACTATAAATGAATGGGAGAAGGACCAACCCATTGGAAATAAAATGGACAAAGATCATGAACAGGTTTACACCTGAAGAAAAACTAAGTTCAATAAAAATGAAGAGATATTCAATTTCAACAGTAATCAGGACCACAGTCAAGACCATAATGACATGCCATTTTCTACCCATCTGATTGGCAAAAAATGTCAAGTATTGGAGAGGATGTGGGTCAACATATGTCTTAAACATCGATGGAAAGGATATAAATCAATTTAGGCATTTTTGAGAGAAGTAACTCTCCTCCCAGCTATATACCTAAGAGAAACTAGTTTATGTACACCAGAACCCAAATATAGGAATGCTTGCTTTATGACTGCTTGTAATAGTAAAAACAAATACACAAAACACCTAAATGTTCTTCAACAAAAGAGTGAATATGTATAAAATATTATATAGTGGTGAAAATGAATAAATGAAATTACACACATCAATATGGAAGAATCCTAGTAATGCTACATTTGAATGAAAAAGCCGAGACTGATAATATTACAGATAACATGATATACATTTGATAAAATTCAGAAATTATGGAAATTAAACAGCATATTTTGGGCACACCTGTATATGTTGAAAAAACAACTTTAAACAATAAAGTAATACAATCAGACAAACAGAATGTGGGATACTACACAAGATAAGTATGGTGTATACTCAAAGGATTAAACTAAATATTGCAGGGAGTAGGAAGTCACTAAAAGATAAGCAGAGGATAAACATTTTCAAATTTGCATTTAAAAATATATCAATCTGGTGGCTGCATGGAAGATCATTTACAAGTATATAGACAAAAACCTCACTGGTTAAAGTACAGGCATACCTCAGAAATATTGCAGCTTTAATTTCAGACCACCACAATAAAATGAATATCACAATAAAGTGAGCCAAATGAATTTTTTGGCTTCTTAATACATATAAAATTATATTTACACTATGCTGTAGTCTATTAAGTGTGCAATAACATTATGTCGAAAAAATGTACATACCTTAGGGGCGCCTGGGTGGCCCAGTTGGTTATGCGTCTGCCATCAGCTCAGGTCATGATCCCGGGGTCCTGGGATCAAGCCCTGCATCAGGCTCCCTGCTCGGTGGGGAGCCTGCTTCTCCCTCTCCCTCTACTGCTCCTCCTGCTTTAGCTTTCTCTCACTCTCTCTCCCCTGCTGTCAAATAAACAAATAAAATATTTTTTTAAAATGTACATACCTTAAATAAATAATACTTTATTGCTAAAACAAAATGCTAACCATCACTGAGCATTCAGCTAATCATAATCACTTATCACAGACCACCATAACAAATATAATAATAATGAAAAAGTTTGAAACATTGTGAGAATTACCAAAATGTGACACAGAGAGACAACATGAGCAAATGCTATTGGAAAAATGGCACTAATAGATGCTCAACTCAGAGTTGATGCAACCCTTCCATTTATAAAAAATGCAGTATCTGCAAAGCACAATAATGCAAAGTGCAATAAAATGAAGTATGCCTGTACAAGAATAACATGAAAAGCACATGTTCCTCTTCTTCTTGTAATACAGTTAAATAAAGTATACAAATTATTGCAGGCTGGATTATAATTGTGAAATATTGGAAGAAACTTAAGTGCCCATACATAGGAGAGTGGTTGAATCAACTATGGCACATCCACACAATGGAGGACTAGGCAACTGTACAAAAGAATGAGGAAGAACTCTATAAACCAATATAGAGAAATTTCCAAAACATGTAGTTAAGTGACAAAAAGTCCAAAAGAACATCTATAGTATGCAACCCTTAAGGTGAGAAAGAAGGGTATATGTAAGAAAACACACTCATATCTGCTCCTTGGGGAAAAAAAATACAAGAAGGATAACAAGAATCTAAACAGACTGGTTACAGGGGACAAATGGGGAAGAAGTGGAAATAAGTGAGGAGAATGAGATCATGGTAGCAGGATGAGGAGGAAATAAAACAGCTGGGAGCATGATGCTGGAGCCAGATGCCTAATCTTGGGCTCCAGCACTTATAATACAACGCATCAGTCTGGAACAGAGCCTGACACAAAGCAAATGCTAAACGAATGCCACTTATTACTAAATTTAGCCTTAAGTATTTTTACAGTTTTTGTCAACTATTGTGACTAGACTATTTGCCCATTTTAATCTATAGATGCTTATTTCTAGAATTGTGAAAACATTGATTTTATACCTTTTGTATGTTTATCTTGAATGCAGCTACCATATTAATATTTTCATTGATTCTAGTAGGTTTTTTGTTTGTTTGCTTTTTACTAGAGTCCTTAGGATTTCCAGGCATAAATCTTAAAATCAGCCCAAAGGAATAATTTTATCTTTTCTTTTCCAGGGTATATGCCAGCTTTTTTTCACTTTTAAAAAATCTTACTGAATTTATTAGAAGATTTAAGATACTAAAAATTATAGTGATAGATGGCATCCCTGTCTAGTTCCAAATTTTAATATTTCACCATTTAAAATAGGAAAAAGATGGAAATAATTTAAAGGAAAAGATCAATCAATTCCATTACATTACAATTTAAATACTCTGTTCATCAAAAGACCCCATAAAGAAAATGAAAACTACAAACTGGAAGAAGATACTTGGTACACATATATAATCCTGACAAAGATTAGGAGGATTAGAACCCAGAAAATGTAAGTAACTTTTACAAATTAGTAAGAAACACCAAACAACTCACGAGAAAAATGGGGGAAAAGTGTTGGGGCAGGTTTTGACTTCAAGGGACAATTAATTGTGGAGAAGTGGCTAGGAGATAAATGGGGAAAGCCAGTGAAAGATAAGGGTTATCTTATTTTAGTACGGTTTGTTTATGTAACCTCATCTTGGTGCCGGCTCTCCATCTCCATTGATAGGAGTTCCTTTCCTCTTCCTGGCACCAGAGAAGGGGGACACTTTCACAAATGGAAATTTATGCCATGCTTTTAGGCAGTAAAGGGAAGGGCAGAGAACTGTTCCCACATCTGTTGATTTTCAATTGCCTTTAGCCCAAAATATCTCTTATGCCAAAGTGGCATATTTGGGGGTAGCATATCCTGAACATCTTTGAAGGCATATACAAACATGTCAGGAATTAACAGCCAATGAGAAAATAAAAATAATCACAATCTCACTAGTAATCTGAGCAAGGTAAACTAAAGCCATAATGTGATATAATTTTGTACCCACAATATTGCCAAATAAAAAAAAAAGAAAGTAAGTGTTGCTGAGGATGTGGAGCAATAGGCAATCTTATACACTGCTGATAGGAGTCTGAATTGGTGTGTTCACTTTGGAAATCAATTAGGCATTATCTGGAAAAGCTGCAATGGATGTGCCCTATGACTCAGCAATTCTACTTCCTGGTCATGTTCCCTGCAGAAACTCTTGCATGTGGGCGCAAGAAGGCTATAAGAATGCTCATAGCTGGATTGCTTGTAATGGTAAAACACTGGAAACTCCCCATATGTCCTCAAATAGAATGAAAAATAAAGTATGATATGATAATATAATAAAATACTAACATTATTGAAAATAAACTACAGCTACATGAGTTAAAACAATCTATACATTTCATAGACACAATGTTAAGTGAAAAAAACAAGCTGCCAAGAAATATATATAGTACTGATTCCACTTATAGTAAGTTAAAATGCAAAAATAAAACTGTATGTTTTAAGGATACATGCTTATTTGGTTAACTATGAAGAAAATCAAGAGAATGAGGAAAACCAAAATCAGGATGGAAATACTTTTAGGCAAAATATGACGTGATCAGGAAGAAGCCCACTCTGTATTTCTTAACACTGAGTACTTTTTAAAGTGGGTGGTGAGTGCATTGGTGTTCATTTGACTGTTAATTCTCTATAATATTGGATCTTAAACTCAGCTGCACATTGGGATGACCAATAGAGCTTTTAAAAGACACTAATACCAGGGTGCGTGGGTGGCTTAGTCAGTTAAGTGTCCGACTTTTTTTTTTTTTTAAGATTTTAAAATTTATTGTAGAGAGAGAGAGCATGGTGTGGGGGAGGAGCAGAGGGAAAGAGAGAATCTCAAGCAGACTCCCCACTGAGTGGGGACCCCATTGTAGGGCTCAATCTCACAATCTTGAGATCATGACCTGAGCTAAAATCAAGAATTTGGGGCACCTGGGTGTCTCAGTCGTTAAGCAACTGCCTTCGGCTCGGGTCATGGTCCCAGGGTCCTGGGATCAAGTCCCACATCAAGCTCCCTGCTCCACGGGAAGCCTGTTTCTCCCTCTCCCACTCCCCACTGCTTGTGTTCCTTCTCTCACTGTGTCTCTCTCTGTCAAATAAATAAATAAAATCTTTAAAAAAAAAAAAATCAAGAATTGGATGCTCAACCAACTGAGCCACCTAGGAGCCCCAAGCATCTGACTCTTGATTTCGGCTCAGGTCATGATCTCAGGGTTGTGAGATCCAGCCCCATGCTGGGTGCTGGGTGTGGAGCCTGCTTGGGATTCTCTCTCTCTCCCTCTGCCCCTCCCCTCTTCTAAAATAAGTAAGTAGAGAGATAAATAAATAAATAAAAGATACCAAAACCCAGTTCCCACCTCAGAGATTCTTATTTAAGTGGTATGGAATCTGGCAAATATTATCCTAATGAAAATCTTATGTTTTTCTTAAAGTGTGTCACTGAAGATAATTGGCCTCATTCCTGATTTCTTTTAATTTATTTTGAAGCAATGTTAGATACAAATTTAGATACCACAAAGCTAAAATAGCAGACTTCCCATATATTCTTTACTCTATTATTTTTATTTATTTCCCATATATATTTTCCTCTAACATTAACACTTTATATAACTTATATAACTGATCAAATCCAGGAAATTAACATTGATAAAATATTTTCAATTTATATATATTTTTTTGCTCAGAAAAATGTGATAGGATGATAAATAAATTACTTTTAAACATATATTACATTAGAATAAAATTTTGTGGGGTAAAGGAATGGAAATATGTGTTCAAGGAGGAATGATCAATTATATAAAATGAAATTATTTTAACTTTTTATTTCCTATGATCTTAAAGTTCTAAGTTGTTTTTTTTTTTTTCTTTAAAGATTTTATTTATTTGTTTGAGAAAGAGAGAAGGAGAGAGAGAGCACATGACAGGGGGGAGGGCCGGAGAGAGAAGCAGACTCCCCACTGAGCGGGGAGCCCGACACGGGACCCGATCCCGGGACTCCAGGACCACGACCCGAGCCGAAGGCAGTCGCCCAACCAACTGAGCCACCCAGGCGCCCCTAAAGTTCTAAGTTTTAAATGTTCTTCTGGATTAAATTATTATTACAGTTACTAGTAGTAAATAATTGATCATAAAAAATAAATGTGTTATGCTTTTTAAGAAATAATTATTAAACATTGTAAGAAAAAAATTTCCAGTAAACTGGAACTTGTTCCAGGCCCAGAGACACCTGGGAAACTGACCCTGAATTTACTTTTTTACAACATTAATTCCAGGAATGTTAAGATAAATGTGGGATGGGGTACAGACTGCTTTTTCTGCATGAGTTGTATCTGGTTGTCCAGATTATTTATTGTATAACCTAACATTGATATGATTCAGCTACCCTAAAGAATGTTAGTAAGTTACACACACCCTGAAGAATAATCTGACAAATAGGGTATAAAAAGTCAAGGAGCAGATAGTAGAATAGCTTCCTAAAACCAAGGTGGTCCACCCTGCTCTACCTTTATCGAGTACAGTTGAATATGACCCATGAAATGGGAGGTCTTGGAAGCTGTGTCTGGAATATTATAAGACCTTTTGCTAAAAGTGGTGCTTGCTAACCTGTTGAAATACCTGTCTTATTTCCTTTGAATAAGATAAATAAGCTGGTATTGGAAGCACATTATGTTTTCTTAATCTTTCTATTAGTCCATATTTGTATCTGAAGAGACAATTAAGGTGAAGATTCCTAACTCCATATGGCAAAACTTTTTAAATTTTTTTTTAAGAGTTTATTTATTTATTTGAGAGAGAGAGTGAGCATGAAAGAGAGAGCACACAACAGAGGCAGGGGGAGAGGGAGAAGCAGGCTGTCTGTTGAACAGGAGCCCAATGCGGGACTTGATCCCAGGACCCTGGGATCATGACCTGAGCCAAAGGCAGATGCTTAACCAACTGAGCCACCCAGACACCCCATATGGCAAAATTTTTATGCAGTAAGAAAACAGGCAGGGAATGGAGAATTTTGGTTATGTCAAACTAAAATGCTTCTATACAGCAAAGCAAATAATCAACAAAATGTAAAGACAACCTACAGAATGGGAGAAAATATTTGTAAACCACATCTCTGATAAAGGGTAAATATCCAAAATATAAAGGAATTTCTACAGCTTAATAGTAAAAATAACCCAATTTTTAAAAATAGGAAAAGGAATTGAATAGACATTTCTCCAAAGAAGACATACATATAGCCAAGAGATATGAAAAGATGCACACATCACTAATCAACAGAAAATGCAAATTAAAACTACAATGGATACCGTCTCACAACTCTTAGGATGATTTTATTAAAAAAAAAAAAAAAGTAATGTTGGAGAGGATATGCAGAAGTTGGAATCCTAGTGCACTGTTGGTGGGAATGTAAATTGGTGCAGCCATTACAGGAAACAGTAGGGAGGGTCCTCAAAAAACTAAAAATACAACTACCACATGATCCAGCAATCCCACTCCTAGGTATAACTGAACTGAAATCAGGATCTGAAAAGAAGTATCTGCACTGCCATATTCACTGCAGCATTATTCACAATAGCAAAGACGTGGAAGCAACCTAAATGCTCATCAACTGATGAATGGATAAAGAAAGTGTGCTATATACATGCAATGGAATATTACTCAGCTTAAAAGAAAGAAGGGAATCCTGCCATTTGTAACAACATGGATGAACCTGGAAGACATTATGCTAAATGAAATAAGCCAGACACAGGAGGACAAATACTATCTGATCTACTTACATGAGGAATCTAAAATAGTCAAACTCATGGAAGCAGAGAGTGGAAAGGCCGTTGCCAGGGGTAGGGGGAAGGGGAACAGGGAAATATTAAAGGATAATAAAAAGAAAAAAAGAGATTTCTGATGCCTGAAAATTGCTGACTCATCCTTTTGTTTGATATGGATACCATTTTCTAATTCTGTCCAAGAATTGATCAGTGGAGTTTTAAAAACATTGACCTGGAGGTGCCTGGGCTGCTCAGTCATTAAGTGTCTGCCTTCGGCTCAGGTCATGATCCCAGGGTCCAGGAATCGAGCCCCAAGTTGGGCTCCATGATCAGCAAGAAGCCTGCTTCTCCCCCTCCCACTCCCCCTGCTTGTGTTCCCTCTCTCGCTCTCTCTCTCTCTCTGTCAAATAAATAAATAAAATCTTAAAAAATAATAAAATAAAATAAAAACATTGACCTGAGTCATTAAGAACTGATGAAATGCCAGCTGCTAGTGTTGACGAAGAGAAGCAGCTGAGGGGGAAAAGGCCAAAAATACCATCTCATGGTTGCTACTTACAGCATTGTTGGATATAAAACCACTGATAGAGAGAAGGAAAAGAGCCAAGAACTCAAAGACCACTACTTGAAACAAAGGCTGATTCTCATAGCTTCTCTAATGCCCTCTTGGGGGCATGGAAGGATACCGTAATTATTTGATTTGCCACCCCACTGAGGTCCCTCACTAATCAAACTGTACAAGGTCCCAATGGAGGTGTGCAATTCACTACAGAAGTCCAGCATTACAGTATAAAGAAATTGGGCTATTTTGTTGAAAAAAAAAACAACAAACAAACCAGCAGCTGCTGTCTTGGATCCTTAGATAAAACTATCAGGATGCAACATTTTAACTGAGGATACTGCAGAATGGAGTAGTGTGCATGGAATAAGCATTTATAACATGGAAACATGTATCTAGAAAGTCTATCAGTCCTGAACCTAACACTCACCAATAGCTGAGATTGTGGTCACTCCAACATGGAAGTAAAATTTTATTGGGAATATATATATATATTAGTGACATGGATGCTCTTTTGTTTTTTTAATTCATGTACCCGCGGATGATTATGACTTAGTAAGAAAATGGTTTAGGGTTCAGCATCAATTCTGTGTGAACCTTTGGCAATGTTGAACTTTACCTGAGTCGTCCTAGAAAATAGCTATCGTTAAAAAAATCCCCCACTCTTTTGGGTTTCAAGCAACGGCATACTGCCAAAAGCTATCCTTCCCCATATGACTTAGTTAAGACTCACTGATGAGCCTTTTACCTATGACAAAGCCAGACAGACCCTCCAAATTCCCATTCTTTCTCTCATAAATGATAGCTGAATTGTTTGCACTGACCAATCTGAACAAAATGCCACCAATCTGACTTGACCAAATTTTCCTTAGGCTTCTCTCCTTCCCCCAGGCCTCTGAACTTTAGCCTACCCTTCAGCTTAGGCAAGCATTGCAGTGTGGAACAATCTCTTTAATGGCCCTCGCAGAATTGGCTGACCACCAAGAAAAACTGTCCAATCATGCCACCTGCTCAGTGTGCCCTCTGCCAATCCCATTCCTCTACACCCTGCTCCTTCTGACCTTGTTTACTACTGTGACCTGTTCTCTCTTTTGCAGTATCTTCCTCCCCCATCACAATAGTCTTTTTGAAAAAAAAAAAAAAAAATCCCTCCTTTCCTGTCTGCATTTGTTTTTATTTGACAACTCATAGCATAAATAATTAGGTGGGAATGGAAGGAGGGTTTTTTTTATTTATTTATTTTTTATTTTTTAAGATTTTATTTATTTGCGAGAGAGAGAATGAGAGACAGAGAGCATGAGAGGGAGGAGGGTCAGAGGGAGAAGCAGACCCCCTGCTCAGCAGGGAGCCCGATGCGGGACTCGATCCCGGGACTCCAGGATCATGACCTGAGCCGAAGGCAGTCGCTTAACCAACTGAGCCACCCAGGCGCCCCGGAAGGAGTTTTATTATAGTGATATTATTCAATTATTTGAACTTTTTCTCAGGCACATGCTCAAAATTACGTAGTTATCAATCATCAAATGCTTATTTTTAACGTAATTTTGGCTGTCATCTTCTTTAGAGCTTCCTTCAATTTTGTTGAAAGCAAAGAACTGAGGAACATTTGATTTGCAAAGGGTGTGTTACTCTATCACTTGAGTCATTTACTTCCTCAATAGCTGACACTGTGTTTCAAAGTGTATCCATTCTTCTGCCCCGGAGCTTTCCTCTCCTCCAAGCAACCACACTATAGTAAGTTCATACAAGAGGAGAGCAGATGCCAAAGGGGAGCTGGAAAGATAGGACCTGCATAAAATCTGAAAACCAGCATGATGTCTTCACTATACAGCCAAGTTCACAGGCAAATCTGGTTTAAGAAAAAGTATATACAGAAGTTGAAGATTTGTAATCTTACACCTAATTGCCTCCATTCTCTATCTTCCCCAAAGCAGCCATTTTGCTATTGCCACCTGCTCGTGCTGACAGAGCCTCTTGCTTCAGATTGAACAATAACATGAATCAAGAGAGGTGGCCAGACTTCAAGATCAGATCTTGAATTCCATACATCATCTTTCCTTGCAGAAAGGTGATGTATGGAATAGTAACAGCTGAGGACAAAAAGCCTCGGAAGTTTCTTTTTAAAAATAGCTATAAATAGGAGCACCTGGGTGGCTCAGTCCTTTAAGCAACTTTTTTTGTTAAGATTTTATTTATTTGAGAGAGAGAGATGGAGACAGAGATAGCAAGAGAGAGCACAAGCAGGAAGGAAAGGGAGAAGCAGGCTCCCCGCTGAGCAGGGAGCCCAAAGTGGGGCTTGATCCCAGGACCCTAGAACGCTTAAGTGACTGAGCCACCCGGGTGCCCCAACAGCTGACTCTTGATTTCGGCTAAGGTCATGGTCTCAGGGTCATGAGAGCCTTGCGCTGTGCTCTGCACTGGGCACAGAGCCTGCTTGAGAGTCTCTCTCTCTCCCTCTCCCTCTGCCCCTACCCGTCCCTGCTCATGCCCTTTCTCTCTCTTAAAAAAAAAAGCAAAAAACAAAAAAACTATAAATAATATTACTGGGGTGGAAAAGATAAACCTAATTAAAGATGAAGAGAATCCCAGGACCCAGCCTTTCCTCTCTAAAATCTTTATGATTACTCATCGTGCAATGACCAAAGCAGTTTCAGAAATGCTCCCTAGAATATGAAGGCAGCTGAGCACTGACAATATTACATATTCTAGGATGTTAGTCAGTCTTTCCCAGAGCAAGTGTTGAATAGCAAAGGATGAAAACTAAAAGATATTTCTGATGAAGATAATAATGGTCTTGCAAAAACAAACAAAAACTACCCAAATGAGAACAAGCTAAGGCTATTCTGAGCCTGCTATATAGCCAGAAAATCACCATCACTTGTGTTTGGCAGAAACTCAAAGGCAGGCAAAGGAATAGGGAAGCTTCATAGTGGAAAAAAAGGGATGACTTTGGGTGTGGCTTGATTGGAGGGTGTTGGTGTGGGGAAGCTATAGGTAGACTAACTAGAAGTGGAACATCCTATGTGATTGGTTATATGATTTGGCTTTCTCTATTCGGTCCTACATTGGAAATGGGTGGTGAGGAGGGGTAGGAGGGGCAAAAATTAGGAAAGCTATCAGGTATTATTCAAGCCCTAGACATTTGGGGCTGATTGTTACCAGGGTTATTGTGTTATTGTTTGGCTTCCTGGACTGTTCCCTAGATATGGTGATTTGACTTCCTACAAGTCTGACTTTACAGAAAGTAAATTGACTTCCTGGGCTGATTACTGTAGATAATGGGTTAATTTCCTATGCTAGTTGCTACAGATTGTGGGTCAGAGCTCTATTTTTATGTGTAGTCTGGCTATTGTCTGTTTGTATATTCAGCCTTTCCGTCTAAACACTCTGGAAATTTTTGATGTGACATCAAAGGATGACAGTAAAGTCTTTCTGGTTCTTGGTGCTCATACGGAGTACATTTAACAATTCAACCCTATAGCTCCACAGTTGTAGAGAAGCAGAGAACATCATCTACTAACACGTACGTAATAGAATTGTGTGTATTAATAATGCTGTTTCTTCATCATTTTTCTTTCAATTAACTTTGCATTTTGCATTTACCCCCAGGATCTTCATTTATTTGTTTAAATACAAACTGTAAATGTGGTTTGCAAGATTATTTTGGATTTTCAAATTTAAAAAAAAATTTTTAATTTAAATTCAATTAACATACAGTGTATTAGTTTCAGAGGTAGAGTTCAGTGATTCATCAGTTGCATATAACACCCAGTGCTCATTATATCAACTGCCCTCCTTAATGCCTGTCACCCAGTTACCCCATCCCCCAACCCCCTCCTCTCCAGCAACCCTTTGTTTCCTATGATTAAAAGTTTCTTATGGTTTGTCTCCCTTTCTGATGCTGTCTTATTTTATTTTTCCCTCTCTTCCCCTATGATCCTCTGTTTTGTTTCTTAAATTCCACATACAAGTGAGATCATATGATAATTGTCTTTCTCTGTTTGACTTATTTCACTTAGCATAATACCTTCTAATTCCACCTATGTCGTTGCAAATGGCAGGATTTCTTTCTTTTTCTTTTTCTTTTTTTTTTTTTTGATGGCTGAGTAGTATTTCATTGTATATACCACATCTTCTTTATCCATTCATCTGTCAATGGCCATCTGGGCTCTTTCCATAGTTTGGCTATTGTGGACATTGCTGCTATAAACATTGGGGTGCAGGTGCACTTTCAGATCACTGCTTTTGTATCTTTGGGGTACCCAGTAGTGCAATTGCTGCGTTGTAGGGTAGCTCTATTTTCAACTTTTTGCAGAACCTCCATACTGTTTTCCAGAGTGGCTGCACCAGCCTGCATTCCTACCAACAGTGTAGGAGGGTTCCCCTTTCTCCGCATCCCCATCAACATCTGTCGTTTCCTGACTTGTTAATTTTAGCCATTCTGAACATGTGAGGTGGTATCTCATTGTGGTTTTGATTTGTATTTCCCTGATGCCAAGTAATGTGGACCATTTTTTCATGTGTCTGTTGGCCATTTGTACGTCTTCTTTGGAGAAATGTCTGTTCATGTCTTCTGCCCGTTTCTTGATTGGATCATTTGTTCTTTGGGTGTTGAGTTTGATAAGTTCTTTATAGATTTTGGATACTAGCCCTTTATCTGATATGTCATTTGCAAATATCTTCTCCCATTCTGCCGATTGTCTTTTGGTTTTGTTGACTGTTTCCTTTGCTGTGCAAAAGCTTTTTATCTTGATGAAGTCCCAATAGTTCATTTTTGCCCTTGCTTCCCTTGTCTTTGACGATGTTTCTAGGAAGAAGTCACTGCTGCCTGTGTTCTCCTCTAGGATTTTGATGGGACTCCTGTCTCACATTTAGGTCTTTCATCCATTTTGAGTCTATTTTTGTGTGTGGTGTAAGGAAATGGTCCAGTTTCATTCTTCTGCATGTGGCTGTCCAATTTTCCCAACACCATTTGTTGAAGAGACTGTCTTTTTTCCATTGGACATTCTTTCCAGCTTTGTCAAAGATTAGTTGACCATAGAGTTGAGGGTCCATTTCTGGGCTCTCTATTCTGTTCCACTGATCTATGTGTCTGTTTTTGGAGGCACACAGCTTTTCTATTAGGACAACAGATCAACCACATGGACAAAAAACTTACTTATCAAGTAATAGTTTACTTATCATGACTCACTTCAAGATCCTCATCTCACTCTATCCACCAATCTAAACTATTATACCACAAATTTTGTCCAATCCCAATCAATTTCCTTTCTTTTTTTTTTTTTAAGATTTTATTTATTGGGAGCCTGGGTGGCTCAGTCGTTAGGCGTCTGCCTTCAGCTCGGGTGGTGATCCCGGGGTCCTGGGATCGAGTCCCACATCGGGCTCCCTGCTCGGCGGGAGGCCTGCTTCTCCCTCTCCCACTCCCCCTGCTTGTGTTCCCTCTCTCACTGTCTCTTTCTCTCTGTAGAAAAAGAAATAAAATCTTTTAAATTAAAAAAAAAAGATTTTATTTATTTATTTGTCAGAGAGAGAGGGAGAGACAGAGAGCCAGCGCAAGCAGGGGGAGTAGCAGGCAGAGGGAGAAAGCAGGCTCCCCGCTTAGCAAGGAGCCTGACGCGGGACTCGATCCTGGGATGCTGGGATCATGACCTGAGCGAAGGCAGCTGCTTAACTCAAGGCTCTAAAACCTTACAAATATCTTCCTCTGACTTCACTCTTCTGAAGCATTACTAAGACTATCAAGGTGGTATTCTTCCTTACTGCACTTATTCTAACAAAGTTTTGCCTGATTAACAGGTTTTTCTAGTAGTGTTTTGGAAGAGTTGACAGTTGATCTGAGGAACAGCTCTATCCTCAATTACTGGTTTTGTATTTCCTTTATTGTTTTTTGGATTTCAAGACAGGCTAGCTTACATGCATTTATTAAATAATTATACATCAACCTTATCTTATGTACAAACTGTTCTTACTAGCACATGCAGAGTTATCTCTTTTCAGCAAGGTTGAAATTGTGAATGTCCTTTCTTTAAAGTAGCTATATTGTATATAATTCACATGCCATAGAATTCACCTATTTACACAATTCAATGGCTTTTGGAATTTTACATTATTATTATTTTTTAATTGTAGTTCATTATATATGTAACATAATATTTGCTATTTTAACCATTCTTAAGTATACAATTCATGGCCTCAATCACATTCAGAACAATGTGCTTCTGTTATTACTATCTATTTCCATAACTTTTTAATCACTTCAAACAGAAATTGTAACCATTAAGTAATAACTGCTCACCGCCTCCCTCTAGCCTCTGGTAACTTCTAATCTACTTTCTGTCTCTAGGAATTTACCCATTCTAGATATCTTATGTAACTGGAATCATATAATATTTATTTTTTGGTGCCTAGCTTATTTCATTTAGCATAATGTTTTCAAGGCTCATCCATGTTGTAGCATGTGTCAGAACACCATTCTTTTTTTATGGTTGAATAATATCCCATTGTATGTATATGCCATATTTTGTTTGTCCATTCTTCTGTCGCGGGACATTTGGATTATTTCTACCTTTTGTCTAATGTGAATAATGCTGCAGTGAAAAGCAGCTTCCAAGTATCTGGTTAAGTTTCTACTTTCAGTTCCTTTGGGAATAGGCTTATTAGTGGAATTGCTGAGTCATATGGTAATTCTGTGTTTACCTTTTACAGGAATGGCCAGACTGTTTTTGTATTGGCTGCACTATTTTAAATGCCCATCAGCAATGTATAGCAATTTCTCCACATTTTCACCAACGCTTTTCAGGGTTTTTTTGTTGTTTCTTTTTTTAAAATCATAGCCATCCTAGTAAGTGTAAAGTGGTGAATATCATTTTGAACCCAAAAAAAAGCTTTAAACTCATCTATAGCACTAACTGATATAATTGATGAAAATGATTTTCTAACTTTACACTGGATTGATCATTCAGCTAGGTACAGAATTTTGTGTTGGAAATGAAATTCCCTCAGAATTTTGAAGACATTGCCAGGATACTTCAAAAATATCCTTTTCACACTTGTTCCCTCACTACCATCATCTTGGGTCCAAGAAAAGGAAATGGAAGAACATGGATACAAAGAAACCATTCAACAATATGAAGATTACCTTATCTCTATTCTGAATCATTATAGAATATATGCTTCGCAGGATATATTTAAAAAAATTTTAAATAGTCTATTCATATGGTACAAAATGCAAAAATTACATTGATACCTGTATACATAAGAAATTACATATGTATTACTTCTTTACTCCCTTTTTTATACAAATGGTAATATTCAATACAATTCCTAATATCTAATATAATAGGCTCTATAAAATAAATTGTGAGAGATGTGGAGGTTTCCTATCTCCTCATTTACCTCAAGATTATTTTTTTTTTTAAAGATTTTATTTATTTGACAGAGAAAGACACAGCGAGAGAGGGAACACAAGCAGGGGGAGTGGGAGAGGGAGAAGCAGGCTTCCTGAGGAGTAGGGAGCCTGATGTGGGGCTCAATCCCAGGACCCTGGGATCATGACCTGAGCCAAAGGCAGACGTTTAACGACTGAGCCACCCAGGTGCCCCTTACCTCAAGATTATTGTCCTGTACACCATCTATCATTGTGCTTTTTGCCAAAATATTGTGATTGAACACTTTTTCACCCACAGTGTTTTGATATTGAGGAAATTAGCAGGACTTAATTTGGGAGTCTTCACAATTGAAACAGTTGGAAAGAATGAGATTTCTTTTGGGGCGCCTGGGTGACTCAGTTGGTTAAGCAACTGCCTTCGGCTCAGGTCATGATCCTGGAGTCCCGGGATCGAGTCCCACATTGGGCTCCCTGCTGAGCAGGGAGTCTGCTTCTCCCTCTGACCCTCTTCCCTCTCGTGCTATCTCTCATTCTCTCTCTCTCTCAAATAAATAAAATCTTAAAAAAAAAAAAAAAAAGAATGAGATTTCTTTTAAGGCAAGTACAGTGGAATGTTCAAAACCAGAACTTTGAAGGGGGCATCTTAAGAGATGTTGAAAGACAATTTTCCATAATCTGTAGCACTGCTACATGTTTAGCAAATGTGCCCCAGGACTATCTGTCCAGGAATGCTTGTACAGACAGACAGCCCTCCAAAGACAGAGACAGGCACTCCCCCGGGAGCAAATGAATTTGCATTCCCAGATAAGTAAAGATCAAAATGGTGACTCCCTCTGTAAAATTTACAGATAACTTCCCCAGAAACTTTTACTTACATTCCAAGATAATAAAATAATGTCTTTTTCTAGAAGGTAGGATAAGGTAGATTTGCCAGCAGCACTATAAAGATCAGAGTCTCTGAAACTTGGACCTCATCTTCTTTATTGCACCCCAAAAGCATGTGTAGGCACCATCTGGCCCTCCCTGTGTTGCTCTGTGAGGACTGGGGCTCAGAAAACCAGAGCTATCTATGATGTTACCTTGGTTGCTGCCTTCACTGTGAGTACACGGTGTTTGTCTCTGACACAGAGGTCTCCTGTTTTCTGCCAGTGTGTATATAAAACCCTATGGCAACATAATGTGTTAGCTTGCAAGCAGCTTAAAATCTCATACCTTTCATAGTTTCTGACTTAGCGAGAAGAGGTTAGGAAAAGTAGTCAGTAAAGAGAATATATGAGTGTCATTTAAATAAATTGGGTGTTGGTCCCCTCCTAGAGTGACAGGGCAACTCTCTTGATTTAAAAATAGTAAGATTCACGGCTATTGGTGCTGCTCACTAATATATGATTCTCCCCTTCTTTCTGACACATAGGATTAAATTGAGGTTAGATTGGACCAAGTTAATAGTTCTGGCCAATAAGTTATGAGCAAAAGTGATACATGTCCCTTTTTTGCAGATGTGGAAAAGCCAATCCTAAAATTTATATGGAATTGCAAGGGGCTGTGAAGAGTTAAAGTAGTATTCAAAAAGAACAAAGTTGGGGACTCATGTTTCTACATTTTGAAACTTACTACACAAAGCTACAGTAATCAAAAGGGTGTGATACTGTCATAAAGATAGACATATTGACCAATGGAATAGAATTGAGAATCCAGAAATAACCCATACATTTACAGCCAATTGATTTTCAACAAAGGTGCCACGGCCATTCAATGGGGAAATGTTGTCTCTTCAACAAGTGATGCTGGGACAACTGGATATTCACTTGCAAAAGAATGAAGTTGTACCCCTACTTCATAGCACATTGGAAACTTAATTTAAAATGGATTAATGACAGGGTCCCCTGGGTGGCTCAGTCAGTTGAGCATCTGACTCTTGATTTTGGCTCAGGCCATGATCTCAGGGTTGTGAGACTGGCCCTGTGTCAGGTTCCACACTCAGCAGGGAGTCTGCTTGAGATTCTCTCTCCCCTTCATCCTCTGCCCCTCCCTCTGCTCATGTGCTCTCTCTCTCTCTAAAATAAATAAATAAAATCTTTTTTGAAAAATGGATCAATGACCTAAATATAAGACCTCAAACTATAAAATTAAGAATAAAACAGGGATAAATCTTCATGACCTCAAATTTGTCAAGGAATTCTTAGATATGACACAGAAAGCACAAATAACAAAAGAAAAAATAGGTAGACTGGATTTCATCAAAAGTAAAAAGCTTTTGTGCAGCAACACAGGAAATGAAAATATGGCACATTCATAAATGTGGTTCATATTTTGAAAGCAAAGGGAAGAATGGTATGCAGTAAACATAATAAGGTAGAAAGGGAGAGATAAGGCAGGGTCTTACAGGCCTTGTTAAAGATTTTGGTTTTTATGATAAGAACAATAGGAAGTCTGAATGGTGTTAATGAAAATAATGACAATAACACCTATTATTTCTTGAGCACTTATTATGTTCCATTTACCATTCTGACAACTTTGCAAGTATTGCCATTCAATCCTCTGCAAAAGCTCTATGAACTAAGTATTATGATTATCTCCTACTTTATAGATTAAGATATCGAAACACAAGAGAAGTTAATATTTTTTTTCCTATTTCCACAAAAATTTGCAAGCAGTAGAGCCATAATTTAAAACTAGGAAATCTAGTCTCAGGGTCATAACAAGATGTTCTTTGCATACATTGTATTTCACTGTGTCAGACCTGAAATCACCCATTTTTTCAATTAAAAGCCAATGATTCCTTTTGGGGGGAATAGTATTTAGAAACTATAATCTGGACACCCAGTGTGCTCAATGCTACTAGAGTATCATTGCTTCTGGGCCACTCTAGTGAACCAAATTGGGAAGTGATGCAGTTTTTAAATCATGAATTGATATTGATATTGCCAGTTCAAATTTAAAATTACTGTTTTCTCTCATTTTATTTTTTTTATCTTATTTCTTATTTCTTATCCTTTTGTATCTTATTTGTCTTACACTTTACTCTTGATATATTTTCTTATTTGCTTTATCCTATGATATATGTAAAATAGTTATGTATAGTTTTTTAAGAGCCAATGTCATGAAGAACAAAGAAAGAAAGAAGGTGAGGCAAATGTTCTAAATTAAAAGTGACCCAAAAGACCAAACAACCAAATATAATGCATGAACCTTGATTGGATTCTGGGTAGAGGAGAAAAACAAACAAACAAACAAAACTAGCAATAAAAGGCCATGTTGACACTTGGGGAAATTTGAATATGGACTAGATATCAGAAGGTATTATAGAATTATAGTTAATTTTCTTGGGTGGGGTAACAGATTGTGGTTATGAGGAAGATTCTCCTTATTCCTAAGAGATGCTTGCTGAGATATTTATAGGTGAAGTGTCATGCAACTTACTTTCATATGGTTAGATTAAAAAAAGCCTGAACACACACACAGAGACAATAAAAAAAGTATACACTAAAAGGAATAATTTCCTTTTAAATGGAAAAATGGCTGATTCCAGGTCTGGGGCAGGGAAATGTCAAATCAAAACAAACCCAGACTTAGGTAGGGAGACACTTTAATCAGAAAGAAAGACTATTGTAGTAGGGAGAGCACTCTTATCTCAGAAATCTGCAAGCATCTAAAAATCAAACAGAAAATTATTTTTCTTTTATAGGGTAAAAGAAGAGAAGCAGAGATGTGCAGAATCTTTTATGGATAAACTGGATAACCAAGAGGAAGGACCAATGGGGTCTGACGGGAAAAGGGTCTCACTATAGTCAGCCAACTGTCACGAGAAGCTAATAAGCAGGTGCATGTTCCACTTTTTCTACATGTGTTGCTGAGTCTTGGGACAAGCAGAGTTAGGAGCTATTAGGGAACTAGAAGCCTGACTACAGTTTGGTCAAGACAAAACAGAGGGAAAGAAATGAGCAGTTGTGAATACCTAGAAAATACAAAATTTGCTTAGAATGTCTTCATGTAACCATAAAATTAGTTTTCCTAGTATTTTGTTTTTTGAAGAGATTTCCTAGTTTTATTTATTTATTTATTTATTAAAGATTTTATTTATTTATTTGAGAGAGAGACAGAGAGAGAGCATGAGAGGGGGGAGGGTCGGGAGGGTCAGAGGGAGAAGCAGACTCCCTGCGGAGCAGGGAGCCCGATGCTGGACTCGATCCAGGGACTCCAGGATCATGACCTGAGCCGAAGGCAGTCGCTTAACCAACTGAGCCACCCAGGTGCCCGAGATTTCCTAGTTTTAAATGACGGCTACACACTTGCAAAGTTCGTGGAAATGGCACAACAAAAAATTATACACACAGACATTAAATATGACAAAATTAACAGTGACTGAATCTAGGTGGAAGACATATAGATATGCATTATGTTATTTCTTTTTTCCTGTGTGTTTGAAAGTTTTTCATAATAAAAAGTTGGGGGAAATATACCCCCAAAAAGATACATTTTATAAAAATTTCAAGTGATTAGGAATAAATCAAACAATGTACAAACTCTTTTGGGAGAAAATTATAAAACTTACTGAGATATAGTAGGGAAAGCCTAAAAAGTAGTGATATACCCTGCTTTTGTATAAGAAGGATCAATATCTCTAAAATCCTTAAGATTAATTTATAACTTGACAAACTGATTCTAAAGGTATTATTGAAGAACAAAGGGCCAGCCACAGTCAAATACTTTTAAAATGTATATTAGCTATAAGATTTTTTAAAAAGTGGATCAATGAAATAAAAAAGAGAGCCCACCTGAAACAAATAATATATTACATATTAAAAAACAATGAGAGCCCAGAAAAAAGTCCCTTGAATATATAGAATCATGACTTACGAAAGAACAGCACTGCAGATCAGCGAAGAAAGCATGGCTCCCAAGTAAATGGTACAGAGACTAAAAAGTTCTAGGCAAATTATAGCCTTAAATATGAAAGACAAAATTATAAAACTTTTGGAAGACAAAATAAGAAAATATTTTAAGACTTTAAAGCAGGCAAGTGTTTCTTAAATAACACATAAAAAACACTCAACAAAAGAAAAGATTAATAAATTGAATCACATGAAGATTGAGAACATCTATTTATCAAAAGACATTATAAAGTAAGTGAAAGATAAGCAAAAGGAAAATATCTGCAAATCATACAACTGGAAGGATTAATATCCAGAATACATAAAGAATTTCTACAAATAAGAAAGAAAAACAAATGCATAGAAAAATGGGCAAAAAGCATTTCATAGAATAAGAACCATAAACATATGAAAAAAAATGTTCAACCTGATTAGGAATGAAGGAATGCAAATTAAAAACTTAATGAGATAGGGGCACCCGAGTGGTTCAGTCGTTTAAGAGTCTGCCTTCAGCTCAGGTGACGATCCTGGAGGAGTCCCGGGATCGAGCCCCATGTCAGGCTCTCTGCTCAGCAGAGAGTCTGCTTCTCGCTCTCCCTCTGATCCTCCCCCGTCTCATGCTCTCTCTCTCAAGTAAATAAAATCTTAACAAATAATAATAATAATGAGATAGTATTTCTTAGACACTGGATTTGCAAAACTGTTTTAATCTGATGATACCAAGTGTTGGTGAGGATGTGGAATAATAAGAACTTTCACACAATGCTGGTGGGAATTGGTACAACCACTTTCTAAAGTAGTTTTGCTCTGCAGAGTAAAGTTGAACATGCACATAAGCTAAAGCCCTAGGTCATAACCCAAAGTTTTGCACATGACCATTAGGACACAATCCAAGAATATACTTAACAACACTGTAATAGCCTCAACTAAAAACTGTCTTATGTCAATCAACCACAGAATTTGTAAGTTTTGGTATATTCATCCATGGAATAAAGTAGAAAAATCTGAATGAACTACAGATACTCACATCACATGGATAAATCTCAAAAACACTGTTGCATAAGATAAACAAATATCAGAATAATTTATGTAGTATGATTCAACTTATAGTATGCTTAAAAACAGGTAAAATGAAACAACATTGGGGCGCCTGGGTGGCTTAGTCAGTTAAGCATCTGACTTGATCTCAGCTCATGTCTTGATCTCAGGGTTGTGAGTTCAAGCCCTGCCCAGCGTGGAGCCTACTTAAAAAAAAAAAAGAAAAGAAAAGAAAAGAAAAAAAAGAAAAAAGAAAGGGGTGCCTGGGTGGCTCAGTTGGTTAAGCGATTGCCTTCGGCTCAGGTCATGATCCTGGAGTCCCGGGATCGAGTCCCATATCGGGCTCCTTGCTCAGCAGGGGGTCTGCTTCTCCCTCTGACCCTCCCCCCTCTCATGTGCTCTCTCTCTTTCTCTCTCTCAAATTAAAAAAAAAAA
Source organism: Mirounga leonina (assembly GCF_011800145.1). Taxonomy (NCBI): domain Eukaryota; kingdom Metazoa; phylum Chordata; class Mammalia; order Carnivora; family Phocidae; genus Mirounga; species Mirounga leonina. The sequence continues at coordinate 3,849,098 of NW_023270504.1, forward strand.
AAATCTAAAAAAAAAAAACATTGTTTAGGAATACATATATACTATAACAAAACAAAAAATAAGATACCATGAAATTCAGAGTAGAGGAATACACAATCTGAGTGAGGCACACAGGAGGCCTTTAAATAGGGTGACCACCTGTCCTGATTTACCTGGGAAAGTCCTGGTTTACACCTCCTGCCATTGTATTCTGCTCATCTAGCACACCCTTTCACTCTTAAAAGTGTCCCCATTTAAAGAAAAAAAATTATATGGTCATGCTTTCTTAAAGATACTCATAATATTCTATTTCTTAAACAGAATGGTGGATATATGGATGCTTTTTATTATTAAGCTTTATATATATGTTATATTTAAAGTTTTGTATGAATGATATTTCACAATTAAAAAAATTTTTTAAAAACCAATGGGACAGAAATTCTACATCAACATAAAGTAGAATTGCCAAGAAGTATGAAGGCCATTTGGGTTTGCCAAAGAGTCAAGTTTAGAGTTTATGAATTTATTTATTTATTTAAGATTTTATTTATTTATTTGAAGAGAGAGAATGAGAGAGAGAGAGCATGAGAGAGGGGGGAGGGTCAGAGGGAGAAGCAGACTCCCCGCTGAGGAGGGAGCCCGATGTGGGACTCGATCCTAGGACTCCAGGATCATGACCTGAGCCGAAGGCAGTAGCCCAACCAACTGAGCCACCCAGGCACCCCTAGAGTTTATGAATTTAGAATGGTACCAATATACCTGGTTTCTTTTTCTCCACCAGGGCTTAGAAAAAGGCTACCCAGGTGTAAAAAAAATAGAGAGCAGAGCATCGGGTTTACCCAGAGTTACAACCAGTGAGATGCAGTAAGAGGACAGAGGGATGAGGAATTTGATACTTCCAAGAAACCACTGCAGTAATTAATCAGGGTGTCTAATCTGGACAGGTGTCTGAATAGTTAGGAGAGGATGGATGAATAGGGACAATATATACAATATTAGTGTCAGCAGAGTCTTAGGCCCTGTGAGTTGGGAAATGAGTGAGTGAGAATATTTATTCACTGAATATTTATCTTTTTGAATACTTACTATGGTCTCAGTGCTGTGGTAGACACTGGGGAATTGCTGTTGAGTCAAAACAGATACAGTTTGCCCCCTTAGGGATTTTACATTCTAGTGGAGGACTCAGACAGTAATCAAATAATTGCACAAATAAACAGAAAATTGGAACTATAAAAAGGAATAAGACAGAAAGGACTGAATGTATGATATTTAAAGAATGCGATAACAGGGACTGTGACCTAATTAAAGAAGTCAAAGAAGGAGGAAGTGATAACTGATTTGCCCCTCAAGGATGAATAGGAGTTTATTAAGTCAACTGATGGACTGGGTGTCTCTGTGCATAAGTTGAGGAGCTAATTGAGACCATTTTAGGCAAAATGCAAGGAAAGAGATTGTATTTGGTGAGTGAGATGTTTGAGATTCTGAAGGCAAGAAAATTTCAGATAATGATAAGGTTCTGAGCAGCACCGTCCGGCAGAAATAGAATGTGAGTCACACATAAGCAATTTTCAATTTTCTAGTAACTATGTTAAAAAAACAAGATGAAACAGCTGAAATTAATTGAAATTAATTTTAACAATATATTTTACTGTCCTATATGTCAAAATATTGTCATTTCTATATGTAATTATGAATATATCTCAGTGATTGACAGCATGAATTCTGGAATTGAATAAAACTGGGTTGAAATCCTTGCTCTACTATTTGTTTTGTTCTATCAAGTGCCAGCCAATATAAATAATTTAGTCCTTATAACAATCCTACAAGGAATATATTATTATCCACACTTCACAAATGAAGAAATTAAAGCACAGAGAGATTAGGGGCGCCTGGGTGGCTCAGTTGGTTAAGCGACTGCCTTCGGCTCAGGTCATGATCCTGGAGTCCTGGGATCGAGTCCCGCATCGGGCTCCCTGCTCGCCGGGGAGTCTGCTTCTCCCTCTGACCCTCCTCCCTCTCATGCTCTCTCTCTCTCATTCTCTCTGTCTCAAATAAATAAATAAAATCTTTGAAAAATAAAAAATAAAAAAATAAAGCACAGAGAGATTAAATAACTTGCCAAGGATTACAGAGCTAGCAAAGTGTAGAACCAGGAATGAACCCCGTCAGTCTGGCTCCTGAACCCCTACTAATGAACTACCATATATGGTCTTTGTACAGAATCTGGTGTGGTGATGCCTAGTGGAGATGCCCAGGATGCCACTGAGAATATGGAAAGGGAGCTAGAGATGTAAATTTTGGAGTCATCAGCCAGTAACCAGCTTATATGAATCTCAATGAGGTGCAAATATGAAAAAAATTTCCGCTCAAATCAGTGCTTTCAATCATGTTCTGCTGAATTCTTTTTTTTTTTTTAATGTTGATAGCTTTATTTTTATGTTTACCTTAATTTACACTTTTGGCCCAAACAACTGTATATATTATGTGAAAATTACATTTTATGTTAATTTTTTATCTCACTACTGTCAGTAGAATACAAATTATGTGAAGATCTCAATTATAAAAACATAATGTGTGACTTGGCTAAAATACAAAAAATAAATACCTAATACTTCATGAATTCCCTTTTCATGTCCTGTAACAACATGTTATGGACAGAGTCCATGATCTCCATTTGGATTCCTCACTTTCAGTTATGAAGACTTAGTCCAGTCCAGTCAAAAAATGCAGTCACATGTCTAATTCAAAACTTCCCTACCCTCCATTTCTTGCTAGAATTTTGGCTTGAGAAACCGAAAGTAGTGGCTGGTGGGGGATTGGGTCAGTAAGAGTCAGTTCCATTATTTCCTCCACCATACTGACGTGAGATCTGGCTTTCATTTGATCAATTCCTCCTCAATCTACCCCCACCCATTTCCTCCAGCTTTTTACGGCTAGGATCCCCTCACCTGACCAACAATGTTTTGGGGCCAGCTAAAGGTCCAAGAACACATGTCCCTGCCATGCCAAACAGTGAGAGTTGTGACCACTCCAAGGCTGCCTCTCACTGTCATGCTAACAACTCTAAGTTTCATCTGGAGAAGAAATGTCAGTCTCCTTGTTGCAGGCATCCCAAGCTCTCTCAGTGTTTCTATTGGAGTCTTCTCTCTCGCTTAGTTTTGCGAAGGAAGCAAGGACCACGTGGCTATGGGCAACTCTGACTCCATATCCTTTTCCCTACCACTCCCCAGCCCTCTTCTGTAGATTGGAGTTGGGGTAGGGTGAAAGCTGATATGAATAAAGCTCATCCTGCTATCTGTTGGTAACCCCAGGGGTGGAATCTAGCCGCGAAATGGGTGACTATCTTTAAAATGTCTTTCTTGGTTCTTTGCCTCAGCTTTCAACACTAGTCCCTGATTCTGATTCAAAAGGAAGAATCACTTTCAGCATCTTTGTTACAGATGCATAGATGGCAACTGAAGCCATGAGAGTTTACCAAAACCTCAGGAACTGTAAAGATAACAGAGAAGGAGTTCTTTTTTTTTTCTTTCTCTCTTTTCTTTTTTTTTTTTTTTTTATTTATTTATTAGAGAGAGAGAGAGAGAGCACAAGCAGGGGAAGCAGCAGGCAGAGGGAGAAGCAGGCTTCCCGCTAAGTAAGGAGCCCAATGTGGGACTTGATCCGAGGACCCTGGGATCATGACCTGAGCCAAAGTCAGACACTTAACCAACTGAGCCACCCAGGCATCCCCAGAGAAGGAGTTCTACTATGTCCTTTATTAAGAGTCAGCTCTCAATTGGATTGATAAGATTTTTTTAAATGGTATAGTATATTTAAAGGTTGTAAGAAAATAGATCCTAAGAGTTCTCATCACAAACAATTTTTTTCCTTTTTCTTTTTTTGTGTATCTATGAAATGATATTAACTTATTATGGTGCTATATGTCAATTATATCTCAATAAAACTGAAAGAACGATGTTAAAATGTGATTGTGCATGGGCAGTGATAGTAAAACATTAAATAGCCCTTATAGACTCACATCTTGAAATGTCTTAAGTTGGCTAACTATATCCAGAGTTGCCATTCAAAACATATATCATGAAAGGCAAGAGGTCCTATGTTGGGTAAATGTGTATGAGGAAGAAAGAAACAATTAGAAGATCCACATTAACAAGCATAATAAAACAAAGGAATTCCAGAAAAAAAAAAAGTTGTCAGAAACAACCAAGCAAGCTGACATGCATCTTCCATTTCTCAGAGCAAAGGAGCATCAAGGGCAAGGAGATGGAGTTCATACATAGATGTCTTCTATGAAGACCCAACTGAGCCCAGACCCTGGTTTATGATGCCTTTCTAGGTTGACTATAGCTTGAGTGTCAGCAACAAGAGACCCAACTGAGCTCAGACCCTGGTTTATGATGCCTTTCTAGGTTGACTATAGCTTGAGTGTCAGCAACAGGGACCCACTGGAATTCTTCTCAAAAGTGTTTATTTCATCACATTCACTGTTTCCTGGTTCAGAGTATTTCCCAACACAGCACAGCACCTCCTCTCCAGTGGTCTTCAAATTGGGGTATGTTCCCTTGTGGGAACTTAAAGAATTCCAAGATGTGCATGAGCATGAAAAGCTTTAAAAGAACCGATTTCTGTCTCTCAGCTTCTATTTTTCTCTCATGGAACCGACCTGCCTGGGAACGTGTCTGGGGTCTGCTAGTATTCTAATCACCCTTCTCCCAACTTACAAAATAAGGCATACCTCTCACCCATCCCAAAATGTGTATACTGTGTGGAATGTGGAGGTGGGAAGCTGTAAAAAAAATGTTCTCTGAAGCATGAAATAAAGGGACTATTCATCACATTCAGCTTTATTTCATCCAGATACCCAAAAGACCAACTCATGCCTTGATCAATTAGCTATTTATCTATTATTACATAGAAATTACCTCAAAAATTTAGTAGTTCAAAACAATAAACACAAGCTCCCCTGGGTCCTTAAACTCATGGTGGGATAGGCTTTCTCCCCAGTTTAAACCATCAAGATATGTACAAGGAATCTTGGCTTCAGGAGAGGCTAAAGCAGAAGTTTCCAACAGGGTTTTTTTCCTTCGGGTCACATAATCAAGTCAGGTGATCTAACTGGTTAGGCTGGTTGAAAACCATCAGTAAAGAAAGTGACCTTGGGGTTTGCCAGGGGAGATTCAGATTTTAAACAGCACATCATAAATTCCACCACCCTTATGTTAACAGAGTCAAAATCCAAACATTCAGGCTTCCCCAAAGCTATAAATCAACCTATTGTCTATCCACGCTTTCCCCGTAAATGGCCTTTCTTTAAGAGCCCTTTGTGCAAATTCAACAAACAGGGGTTTAATGCACATTAGGAAAACATCTAGACACACGTGACTCAGGCTGATTCGGAAATCCCTTGTTCAGGACACATTTCAAGTGCTCTTAGTGCCTATTTGATATGTCCTCTGTAAATCTTTGTTGAGAGAAAAGAAGAAGGCAGAAAAAGGAAGAGAAATTAAAAGCAAAACTCGTGGGCCCATTTCCCTTTCTACTTCTGCTCTTTTCCTCTCCTAAGCATCTTCACTTCCTCGTCTATACCGCAGTTCCACTCTTAGCTGTTTAAACTTCCCTTTCCTAAAAGGGCCAGTGTGACCTTGCTATCTGGTCCACACTTAATCTTCTGATACATATAATTTCTGTTTCCCCCTTCTGACACTGATTACATGCTCTTTTCTCTTATTCCTGCATGCCTACGGTCTGGGCTCCTACTGGGTCATTCTATCACCAAGATAGAAGAAGTTAGACTTCTTACTGTAGAAGATAGACTTAATATGTCCTCCCAAATTAAAAATAAATACCATATGTACACCTGAAACTAATATAACACTGTATGTTAACTAACTAGAATGAAAATAAAAACTTTTTTTTTTAAAGATTTTATTTTATTTATTTGAGAGAGAGAGAATGAGAGACAGAGAGCATGAGAGGGAGGAGGGTCAGAGGGAGAAGCAGACTCCCTGCCGAGCAGGGAGCCCGATGCGGGACTCGATCCTGGGACTCCAGGATCATGACCTGAGCCGAAGGCAGTCGCTTAACCAACTGAGCCACCCAGGCACCCAAAAATAAAAACTTTTAAGGGGCGCCTGGGTGGCTCAGTCGTTAAGCATTTGCCTTTGGCTCAGGTCATGATCCCAGGGTCCTGGGATTCAGCCCCACGTCAAGCCCCGTGTCAGGCTCCCCACTCAGCGGGGAGCCTGCTTCTCCCTCTCCCACTCCCTCTGCTTGTGTTCCCTCTGTCTCTCTCTGTCAAATAAATAAATAAAATCTTAAAAATAAAAATTTTTTTAAAATAAAAAATAAATACCACAATATTAATATCCAAGTTCTACTTACCACTCTTTTTCCTAAGCAAATAGGTTAAAACTGATTTGTAACCTTTAATATTTATGTTATTGATTCCAGTCACTTCCTTATTATTTTCTTTGCAATCTGTTTTCTTCTCAATAAATTTGTTCTCCATTCTTTGGGCATATTGAATTTTAGTGTGTAAATCTTATTAATAAAGATTCCAGAATGATAAAAACTCTCTTTAAGAGACCATTCATGAGGTAAGCCGACACGTCAGGTCCAGTCACTCAGTCCTCACATCTCCAAGGCAGCCTTGAACTATGGTTGACCCTTGGCCAGCCCACAGCAATGTGGTCCTCAGAGTGTTCTTTACATAACTAACTGGTGATTATATTGTGTCATCCAGAGCAATACACAGTGCCATACCAGTTTATCAATTTGCTTTGCACAAAATCCAGATTGATGATGTACACCTGGTTTCATTGTTGAAGTCCTGAGTTTTGGTTGCTGCACAGCAGGATATGCCTATGTGACCAGTCCTCCATAAAAGCCTCATACGCTGAATCCTGAATGAGCTTCTCTGAGCAAAGACATTCCACCCCATGTCCCTGTAGTTTGCTTCTAGAGATAAAACATATCCTGTGTGGCTTCAGATTAGGAAGGACTTATAATATGTGTTAGACCTCTCTAAACACCACCTGATGCATGACATTTTTCTATTGCTTTTGCTCTGTAGCCTATGTTGTGCTAAACTTTAGCTGTGATTTTAACTTGCTATTGAGTCTTGTAAAAATCACCAAAGCTGGGGTGATCTTGGAGCCCCCAAAACACCATCTATTCCAACCCATGTATATATTGCCTTTGAAATGTCTCTGCTAACTAATCATTCCATTGTTGTTTAAATATGTCCAGTAATGGTAAATTCGCCACTTCCTGCTGGTACATAAATTTAGAAATCATTTGACTTTAACAATTATATAATGCAATATTCCCAACTATAAACTGAACAGAAGAGTTGAGTGATAAGAAACTATTCTGTCAGGGACACCTGGGTGGCTCAGATGGTTAAGCGTCTGTCTTCCACTCAGGTCATGACCCGGGGTCCTGGGATTGAGCCTCCTTCTCCCCTGCCTGCCACTCCTGCTTGTGCGTGCTCTCTCCCTCTTTCTCTGTGTCAAATAAATAAATAAAATCTTTAAAAAATAATAAAAATTAAAATTAAAAAAGAAACTATTCTGTCAGAGCACTATCCTTTCTCAGAATTTAGGAGAACCTCAAGATGGTAATTATTGATTTTTCACTAGAGATTATATCTGGAAGTATGAAAGGAAAAAAATCCACCTTGTATAACAATCATGAAAAGACAAATAATAACAAGTGTTGGGGAGGATGTGAAAAAGTAGGAACCCTCATACAGTGCTGGAAGGAAGAGTTTAGAAGTTCCTCAAAATGTTAAACATGGAGCTATCATCTGACCCAGCAAATCACTCATAGCTATATACCCAAGAGAAATGAAAATATGTTCAAACAAAAACCTGTACATGAATGTTCAGAGCAGCACTATTCATCATAGCCAAAAAGTAGAAACAAATATCTATCAACTGATAAATGGATAAATTAAATGTGATATAATTATACAATGGAATATTATTCAGCAATAAAAGGAAATAAAGTACTGATGCATTTTATGACATGGATGAACCTTGAAACATGCTAAGTGAAAGAAGCTAGTAACAAAGGACTGCTTTGCTCATATATGAATTATATGAAATGTCTGAAATACGTAAACCCATGTAGACAGAAAGCAGATTGGTGGTTGCCTAGAGTTTATGATTTGAGTAGAAATGGGAGTGATGGGGTGATGAAAATGTTCTAAATTTTTAGTGATGGTTGCACAATTTTATGAATACACCAAAACCACTGAATTGTCTACTTTATTTTTTTTTAAGATTTTATTATTTATAAATAAGAGAGGGAACACAAGCCGGGGGGGAGGGGGCGGGAGTGGGAGAGGGAGAAACAGGCTTCCCGCCGAACAGGGAGCCCGATGCAGGGCTGGATCCCAGGACCCTGGGATCAAGACTTGAGCTGAAGGCAGACACTCAATGCCTGAGCCACCCAGGCACCCCCTGAATTGTATACTTTAAATAGGTAAGTTCTATGGCAATTATTGGAACCTTCAATTCATTATTTCTAGACTAACAAAAACATGCTATTATTATACTGCACTGTGTATTATGAAGAGTTTACAAGCATATATTACTTCCATAATAAAATATTTTAAAATTATATGCTGCTAGAATCTCTTGCTAGTTGTTAATTTTAACTAGATAGATAGACTCATAGTTTGTTAAAATAAAAAATCTAGCTAAGTCATAGGCTTTATCCCCCACCATGCATGAAAGAAAAGAGGAACAAATGATCTTCTGATTTGCAGAGCAATCTTATAAGAATTTTACTATTTATACACACAGAGATGTCAATTGCAACATTACTAACAGGGCAACAAATTATCAAGTAAAGCAACAAGTCAGAATCATAAACTTCAAGGAAGAAGGGAGCTAAGCCATTGAAGTTAGCATAGTCACTTATCCTCTGAATGCATTAAGACAAGATATATCTGACTTTCAGTCTTGTTTAACATGCACGTCAAGATTTATCATGTGCATCTGCCTCCTGGTTTAAGGTCTGCACCATAGTGGTCACGTAGGAGGAATGTGCCTACATGAGCAGATTCCTGTAAGAATTCTGGGTCCTGAGACCTAAGTGAGCTTACCTGGGCCGAGGTATCTTATACACATTCCTATAATTTGCTACTAGACTGAAAGCACTACAGTGTGACTGACACATAGGGAAGACCTGGAAGTCTGTGCCTAATCTCTCTGGTCTTCACCTAGGCATATCTTTTTTTCTGCTGATTCTATTTTGTATCTTATGCTGTATAAACTTAAGCCATGATTATAACCTGTTTAGTTAAATGAGTCTTCCTAACAAATCTTCAAACTAGTATGTTCTTGGGACTCTCAAAGCACAAGAATTTCTCTAAAGGTTATTTTTAAGGACATTTTAAGCAACAAAATGTCTAAGTTTCAATAGTTTTACAAGACTCTTTTTAAAAAAAATTATACTTCCAGGGTGCCTGGGTGGTGCAGTCAGTTAAGCATCCAACTCTTGGTTTTGGCTCAGGTTGTGATCTCAGGGTCATGAGCTCGAGCCCCACAACTGGCTCCATGCTGAGCCCATTGTCTGCTTGGAAGTCTACCCCCCCACCCCTCCCACTCTTGCAAGCTCTCTCTCACTCCCTCTCTCTCTCTAAAATAAACAAATAAATCCTAAAAAAAAATTATACTTCCAAGGAAGATATTTGCAAATGATGTATCTGATAAGGGGTTAATATCCAAAGTATTGCTAGTTGTTAATTTTAACTATATAGGACTCACACTTTGTTAAAATAAGAAATCTAGCAAAATCACGGGCTTTTTCCCCCATCATGCATGAAAAAGAAGAGGATCAAGAAGGAGCTCACACAGCACATCTGCTTATTTCTGGAAGTATCCGGAGTCATGGTACCAACCATTGGCCAAACTCTGGGACCAAACTTATACAATTTAACACCAAAAAACCCACAAATAATCTGATTAAAAGTGGGCAGAGGACGTGAATAGACATTTCTCCAAAGAAGACATACAGATAGCCAACAGATGCTTGAAAAGCTGTTCAACATCACTCAATCATCAGGAAAATGCAAATCAAAACCACCCGGAGATATCACCTTACCACCTGTCAGAATGACTAAAATCGAAAACACAAGAAACAACAAGTGTTGGTGAGGATGTGGAGGAAAAGGAAATCTTGTATACTGTTGGTGGGAATGTAAATTGGTGTAGTAACTGTGGAAAACAGTATGGAGATTCCTCAAAACATCAAAAATAGAAATACTACATGATCCTATAATATCACTAATGGGCATTATGCGTTAAAAATGAAACTACTAATTTGAAAAGATATATGCACCCTCATGTTTATTGCATCATTATTTACAATAGCCAAGATATGGAAGCAATCCAAATGTCCATCCATAGATGAATGGATAAAGAAGATGTGATACACACACACACACACACACACACACACTGGAATATTACTCAGCCATAAAAAGGATGAGATCTTGCCATCTGTGACAACATGGATGGAGCTAGAGAGTATTATGCTCAATGAAATAAGGCAAACAGAGAAAGACAAACACCATATGATTTCACTCATGTGATTCTACTTTATATGGAATCTAAAAAACAAATCAAACAAATAAACAAAAAGCAGAAATAGATCCATAAATACAGAAAACAAGCTGATGGTTTCCAAAGGAAGTGGGGTGGTGGAATAAGCAAAAGGGTTGAAGGAGAGTAGGAGGCTTCCAGTTATGAAATGAATAACCCACAGGGATTAAAGATACAGGTACAGCATAGGGAATATAGTCAGTGGTATTATAACAGCATTGTATGGGGACAGATGGTAGCTACACTTGTGGTGAGCACAGCATAATGTATAAACTTGAGTCACTATGCTGTACACCTGAAACTAATGTAATATTGTATGTCAACTACTATACTTCAATAAAAAAAAAGTTTTGGTAAATAGAAAACAAATTAGGGACAGCTTTATAACAACAAGAAATAGAACATGCTGAAAATAGTTATGAAGTTACACCATCTCCATTTTGCACAGAAAAAAATCAGTATTTTTGTGGATATCCACCATTTAACATTTAAATGCAAATATTTTGAACAAATTTTATGTCACAGAAAGATCTCTCTTCCTCTGTGCTATGGGAATAGAAGCATATCATTTATCTCTTTCTGAGCTATCTTTTGTTAATTAGAAAGGCTTGCATTGATAAAGCCAAGCTCTGGATTTTCAATAGTTAGCGTTATAAGCTAAAAGCAGACCTATGGAGACCAATTTTAATGGCATAAATACAGTTAAGAATGAATAAGATCTTATAATAACAATTTAAAAAGGAGCACATAGCTTTACTTTTCTACATATTTGGTCACATATTTATAAATGTGACAATAAAGGAAGTATCACTAGAATAATACTCTCTACAAATTTATGGCAATATGAGCAAATATACCCTAAATGCTGCCTTATTCTTTTTTACACAATTGTATATTTACATATGCTTTTCTGTCAGGTCAGACAAATTTTACTTTGCTATGACAAGAGATACTGGATCATTAGGTTAAAAGATAATAGATTTGGGTCACAGCCAGGGAATATAAACTTAAGTTGATTTGTGTATATTTATAACAGGACAAAAATTCGAGGCTGTTACCCAGAATGCATAGAGTTATCTAAATTGTCTCTGAAATAGAAATAATTTACTTTTCAAAAAAAGTCCTTCTTTCCTGTTTAAACACAAATAAACAATAAATTAAAATAAGTGGCAGTAAGTAAAATAAGAAAATTCCTATGTTGCTTTCTTTTGCTTTATGTGTAAAAATAAGCCCTTCTGACAATAATCTCTCTTGTAAGTATACCAGGTATGTATCTGAAACCTGATCACATAGAACAGAGTAGCAACTCCCTAACTTTATGAAAATACAACAAAACAAAAACTTGTGAGACAAGCCTCTATTAGGAACCAAAAAATTGTTTCCTAGATCAGGAAGGAGGAAGATTTTTCTTCAAGTTCAATTTCTTGCTGTTTATTGTCTTCAGGAGCTCTTCTTATCTATCTGTTCATCTATCTGTCTATCTATCCATCTGTGTGTCTATCTATATTCCAGCTTTACTGAGATATAATTGTCATGTGTTCCGTTACCAGGTCAACTAGCCTACTCTGAAGTGCTGATCCTGGGATGAAAGTTATTTTTGCTTTTTTTCTCCAACAGTCAGAGGTATATCTCTGAGGACCTTGGCCTTCCAAGTATGATACAGAACCCAGAAGAGATCTTTTTAAATTATAAACTTGATTAGTAAAAAAAAATGACACAGGGCATAAGTCAAGAATTTATTAACAAAGTCAAAAGACAAATGAGAAATACCTAGGAAATAAGAATACCTGTAAACATATATGATCCATTAAGGCGATTGGGATGTATTATCATTGAGAAAGGACTAGAATGTAATTGTACCCAACACTGATAAAATATCAATTTTACACTGTCTAAAGAAATTTTTCAGTACAAGCAAATGTTAGAGGAGATAATTAAATGATAGCAAAAGAGCAAGGTTTGGCACTGATTACATAATTACCATTGTGAATCCAGAGAAATTGACTATGGTAGACACATATACTCTGATTGTGCCATAGTTATAACTCCTGAAGGATAAGGTTGGTTTGCTTTACTCATTATAGTTTGGATCAAGACTTTCATAGTTTAGACAAATGATATACTTCCTGTTGCTCTAATTCCATTCTCCCCTAAGTAAACTGATTGTTAAATGCTTCCCAGTCACCTAAACAGAGGACATGAAAAAATACAGAATTTCCACTATAAATTTTTCTGATAGATACATGTCCTGGCTTATAAAGTTTCTTCTGAGTTTAGTTATCAGGTTATTCATGGAGTCTGATCAATTCTGGGTTTATTGACAAGTTTAAATGTTCACATCTGTGAGCTGAGATCCAGACTGTACATTGATGACTCTAATTAACAAATCCACCTCAAGAGCTCTTAGCCAAGCAGCCATTGGTCTCAGACATATCTGTTTCAGGTAGCCTTTGTTGCATTACAAACCACCCCCAAAATCAGTAACCTAAAACCTAAAATGTATTATTCATAATTTCTGTGGATTGCAGTTTGTCAGCTGGGTGGTTCTTCTCCTGATCTTTCCTGGAATCACTCATGTGGCTACCATAATCTCTCCAAGTCTCACTGACACACCGGGCACTTGTGCTGGCTATCAACCAGCGTTCCTCAGTTTATGGCCTTATCCTCCAGTAGTCCAGACTGAGCTTATTAAATAGTAGTCTCAGGGCAGAATTATAAAAAAGTTAAGAGCAAAAGCACAAGACCTTTGGAAGCTGCAGTTCAAAAATCTGTAATACTGCTTCTACATTTTATTGGATAAAGTAAGTCATTAGACCAGTCCTAGATTCAAGAGGTAGGCATGATAGTTAATTTTATGTGTCCACTTGACTGGGATAAGGGATGCCTAGACAGCTGGTAAAACATTAGTTCTGAGTGTGTCTGTGAGGATGTTTCTGGGAGTTTAGCATTTGAATCAGTAGACTGAATAAAGAAGATCACCCTCACCAGTGTGAGTGGGCATCTTCCAGTTCCTCAAGGGCCTGAGTAGAAAAGAAAGGAGAGATAAATTCATTCCGTCTGCTTGAGCTGAGACAGCCATCTTCTCCTGCCCTCAGATGTTGGCACTCCTGGTTCTCAGGTGTTCAGACTCAGACTAGGACTCATACCATTGGTGCCCTGATTCTCAGAGATTCAGAGTTAGACTAACTTACACTACTCACTGGCTTTCTTAGTCCTTCAGCTTACAGATGGCAGACCGTGGGACTTCTTGGTCTCTGTAACCAAATGAGCCAATTCCTCTCATCTATATATCTAGATCTATTTCCATATATGTCCTATTGGTTCTGTTTTTCTGGAGATCTCTGACTTACACAGTGGGGAAAGAGTCTTCACCTCTTTTCAGGAGCAGCTACCAACGAATCTGTAGCTATATGTCATCCTCCACTATTTCTAACATAAATTCATCAGTTGTCCCAATGATGTCCTTTATAGAAAAAGAAAAGATTCTCTAGTCTAGGACCCAATTTGGGATCACGTGTTGCATTTAGTTGTCATATCTCTTTAGTCTCCTTTAATCTGGAACAGTTCCTTAGCTTTTCTTCGTCTTTCATGACATTGACATTTTTTAATTTTGTCTTTTGAACTATTTGACATTTTGAATTTTGTAGACTATCCCTCAATTTGTCTGATATCTCTTAGTAATTAGATTCAGATCATGTGTTTTGGCATTAACATTGTATAAGAGATGTTATGACCTTTTCGCTATATTACATTGGGAGGAAATAATATCAGTTCACTCCATTATTGGTGATGTTAACCTTGATCAATTGGTGTTTCCACTGTAAAGTCACTGTTTTTCTTTTGTAATTAATCAGTAATTTGTGTAATGATATACTGTCCCTTATTAAACTTTTACTGACTAGTTTTGGTATCAATTAATTATTTCTAAATAAAATTTATAGAAGTAAAAATTTTTAAATTTAGGTTCAAATTTTGGTTTGCTACATATCAACTGTATGATCTTAGGGCACTCACTGATGGCTCTGAGCCTTAGTTTCATCATCTGTAAATTGTAGATAATACCAATTATTTCATAAAGTTGTGAAGATTAAAATAAGATAATACAGGGGTGCCTGGGTAGCTCAGTCGGTTAAGCATCTGCCTTCGGCTCAGATCATGATCCCAGCGTCCTGGGATTGAGCCCTGAATCTGGCTCTGTGCTCAACAGGGAGCCTGCTTCTCCCTCCCCTCTGCCTGCCTGTCTGCCTACTTGTGATCTCTCTCTCTCTCTGTCAAATAAAATCTTTAAAAAATAAATAAATACATAAACAAATAAATAAGCAAATAAAATAATATACGTAAAGTACTTAGCAAAGTGATTACCATTTATTTATTTTAATTTGTTTTTACTGGGGTTCTCTAATTTTTATTAGTGTTCTAGGAAGACATAAGTAAAACAGTATCTTTGCCTTAGAAGAGATTATAGTCTAGTCTGCTGCAGATGTCAGCAAACTTTTTCTGTAAAGGACCAGAATGTAAATATTTTAGGACCCATACAAGCAATACATAAATGAATGGGTGTTGCTGTGTTCCAATAAACTTAAGTTACAAAATATGTTGGGGGCTAGACTTGGCCCATGTGCCATTGCTTGCTGATCTCTCTCTTTTTTTTTTAAGTTTTTATTTATGTATTTGTCAGAGAGAGAGAGAGAGCACAAGCAGCGGGGAGCAGCAGGCAGAGAGAGAAGCAGGCTCCCCGTTGAGCAGGGAGCCCGACGCGGGACTCGATCCCAGAACCTGAGCCAAAGGCAGCTGCTTAACCGACTGAGCCACAAGTGTCCCGCTGATCTCTCTTCTATAGAAAACAGACCAAAAAATAAATATAATTACAAATTTCCATAAGTGCTATGAAGGAAAAACACAGGTATTAGGAGATTATATAATACTGACCTCATCTTGTCTAGAATATCAAGGATAATAAAGCTAAGGAAATAACATGTACACTAAGACCTGAAAAACAGGTAGCTGGTAACTAAATATATGGTGTCAGGGAGCTTTCCAGGCAAAGCAAATAGGATATGCTAAGGTACTCAGGGAGAAAGTTGCACTGCATTTTTTTAAGACCTCAAATAAAGCCAATGTCACCAGAGGGCAAAAACATAAGAAAAGTGATGTGAAAGTCTTTTCACAAATGGTTATTAATTTCTTACTACATGCCAGGCATTGTTCTAGCTAAAAGGAATATATTGGTGAATAAGACTGACAAAGTCTCTGCCCTGATGGGGTGGACATTTGGGATAGAGATGGTATTAGAAATGTATAATAAACTCATAAATAAATACATATTTAATATGTAACTGCATGTATGTATATGCATGTATATGCATGTATAAATGAGTGTAATAACATATTGTGGTAAGTGCTAAGAAGAAAATAAATAATTTCTTCTATGATATAAAACAGGATGAGGATACTTAAGATGCATGGTTGGAGAAGACTTTTTGAGGAAGTGACACTTGATCTGAGACTTGAACATTGAGAAAAAGCCAAACACAGGAAAGCAGGAGGAATACGTTAAAAATGTGAAACAAGAAAAGGAGATGAGACAATAAAGAGCCAGTATTGAGGACAGAACCCTAAGGGAGCCAAAGTGAGAATGCTTTGAAACAAGACTGAAGATGTAGGCATAGCTCAGATCATTAGAGTCCTTGGTGAGAAATTTAGATTTTATTTGAAATGCACTGAAAATCCAATACAAAGTTTTATTGAAGGGAGTTATATTACATTTATATGTTGAAATGATTTTTCTGGGTAGTAGCATGGTGAATGCAATAGAAGAAACCAGGATCAAAAGCAGAAAGGCAAGTTAAGAGACCATTTGCACTAATCCAAGTGAGAGCCTACAAAGCAGCTACAAGAGGGTAGCAACAGTATAGATGGAGGGAAATGAACAGATTAGAGAGATATTTAAAAATCAAAATTGATTGGATTTGGTGGTTGATTGGGTATGAGCATTAAAAGAGAAAGATGATCTCTAGGCTCCTGAAAGGAGAAGTTGGGTGAATGGTGGTGCCATTCACTGGGACATTCAAATGGAAATGGTAAATATGCAGTTGAAAACGGGAGCTCAGAGGAGATTTTATAAAACTAGGGATGCATTTGTCCATCGATGGTCACTGAAGCCACAGATGTAGATAGTAACACCTGGGAAGAAAGCATGAAATAAGAATGGAAGGCAGCCTAAGTCTGGGTCTTGAGAAACTTGGACATTTAAAGACAGCAGAGGGGACAAACTGATCAAGGAGACTGGGAAGAAATGAGTATGTGTAGGCAGAAAATCAGGAAGCATATGGCTATGGACTGCTGCTGAGAGACAACAAAAATGAGGAGTGAAAAACAGCCACTGGATTTAAAGACAAGGGGATCATTGATAACCTTGGTAAGAGTTACATTAGCAGAGAGCACAGAGCCAGATTACAGTGGTGACGGGGTGTAGAAGACTTTGAGAAATGTCTTTTATTATATATATAGATAGATATAAAAGGAGTAGACACATAGGCCACAGAGTAATCTCTCAGTCAATAATAGTTTTTGTTACTCCTATTTTATAGTCATTTAATAAATGTTATAGATACTTGGGAGTTTTCACTTAAGTATCAAATTTGCTTGCTTAGTCCACATTAATTTTTAATGTTAATTTTGCTTTTTAAAATATGCAATATATCCAAATGGTTCCAAATTCAAAAGGAACAAACAGTACAGTGAAATGTTTACTTCTTACCCTGTTCCTCAACCCCCAGTTTCTTTCCCAGAGGAACCAATGTTATGAGTTGAGCTGTCTCATTCTTTTTAACAACTGCATGGTAAGTACTCAATTATATATGTTACCATACTTTATTTAACCAGTATGCTTGTGACAGATACTTAGCTTGTTAAGAGTCTTTTCCTATTACAAATAATAAAGCAATGGACAATCCTGTATGTGTCATTTCACGTATGTGTGAGTATCTTAGCCCTGTCTCTGTAGATGCAGAGATTCTGGTGGAGATTCTCGTGCAAGTATTTTATTAGGAGAACACTCTCAGGAACCTAAAAGAGTGAGGGAAGTAGGAAAAGGAAGGGGAAGAAGTCAAGCAAGAATGTGATTTCAGATGAAGACTGGATTCAGTCTGTTCCTATAGGGAGCTCTAAAGCATAAACTGCAAGCAGCTTCTATCTGCCCTTAGGCTAGGGACCAGAACATTTGTACCCTCGCTGTAGGAATGCTGACAACACTGACCATCTTTGGCCCTCCATCTTGTTCATGCCTTCACAGTGACCTCCCTCCGGACTATGCGTTCCAGGCCCCCTGGAGGTTAATGTACGACAAGAATACAGGGAAGGTTTGCTCTGATCTTACCTAAATTGGCCCGCAGAAGGTGTCACTTTAGATAACTAATAGAGATGACTGGCCGACAGAAGGCACCACTTTAGATAACTACACTTTGACCTCACCACAATGATCCTTTCACCCTAAAAAAGCCGTGGGTTAAGGTCCAAAATGGGCAGAGAATGGCCATGTGGTGCCTGGATCCTTGCCCGCCTGATCTCCTCCATCAGTAAGTTAGTCACCCTGAATAATACTCTGTGTACATGGTATGGAGTGGCTTGCTTCGTTTTTCAGTCTCAAAGTGCATTCTCAGTCTGGAGAATACTTTAGAGTCCCTCCCTCCACCTTCTAACACCCAAATAGTCACTGGCTACTCCAGGGTGGGGGTGGGGGTGGGGAGGTATGGGAGATCAGCACATAACTCCGGGCACTTTAAAGTTCAGGTGGCTCTAATCATCCAAGGGCAATCTTCTGGGGTTGTAGGTGGGAGCCATTCCCAGCAGCTCCCACAGCTGGGGAGTGTGGGGGAGGGGTGGAAAGGAATAGGCACACCAAAATGGTAGCAGGGATGTCCGGGGCACCAACAGATCCTGCAATGGTGAGTATAACTGTAGGATAAATTCCTAGAAGTAATATTGCTGTATGGGGCTAACATTGCTAGCTGCCTATTCAAACAAGATCCACCCCACCCTGCCCAACTCTTCTTCCTAATAGAGCACCTATGTCATTTGTTAAGTAGCTGTGTGCCCAATTCGAAAAATACTTTCCCATCCTCCTTGGCCTCTGGGCTGGTCATGACAGTTTTTGAAATAAGATGAAGGTAATAGTTTCTGGGGATAGTGTCCCTTTCTGAATAAAAAGAGAAAGCTTATTTTGTCCTCTTCGCCCTTTACTTCACATCCTTCTTTCTGCCAGGAATGTACAGAAATGGGTCTGGAGGTACAGTGACCAGAGTCTTGTGGCCATGAGACAGAGAGTAGGAAAATGAAGGCCTATGCAGGAAAGTGGGGGAAGTCAACACAAGCCACTAATTCAAATAGTGCCTCCCTATACCCAGTAATATACACAGTTTGTGTAATAATTATTACACAAACCGGCATTCATTTATATGGTATTTTCCAAGTCACAAGTGTGCTTTCACAAAATTCACCTCACCCTCATTCTTTCAATGCTTCCGCCTCTGTGTGATAGGTACCAGTACCCTGGCAGGGGCGGGGGACGGTCTCCTGCAATATTAAGAGCACATAATTCACTGATGGCTAATTTTGAGTTAGTTTGCTCTCCTGTTAGCAACTAGCTAAGCTCCACCACCCTAAAAGCATGGAACTTTTTAATTTGGGGACATAGGACAAAAGTAGTCTTGTGGCATAGAGTATTTTGAAAAGCATCCCATACCCCAAAATTGAAGTGATAGGGTAGAGTCCCACGAGAGCACCAAAGGTCAAAGGAAAGATGCACTAAATGGGAGGGAGAGAGCACAGAAAGGATGTCCATACATTACAAAAACACGAATTTTGCCCATTCTGAAATTCTGCACTATAGTCTGTGGGAAAATTAATTTTCCCTGTATTCCTGTGTTCCTGTAGGACACTGAGCCATGGGCACTGATCTACTATGAAGATGAGAATATTTGCCCTTTATAGCCTTGCTTACAGAGACGTCTGCTGCCACTTAAAGGGTAATAAAACTTATCTTACCTGGAGTCAAAGCCTCACATTCCAGGACCAGGAGCTTTCCCTCCTCCCTAGAGATGCCTACCGAAGGACTTAGGGAACTATCTGTCTATGTGTTTACACATCAAAAGAACAGAAAACTCAGGTTGCAATTTCAAAGAAGCTGGTTTTATCTTCCCTCAGAGACAATTTAGATAATTGAGTTTCCAAAGGGTAACAATCCAAGATTCTTCCCCTTCTGTTCTAAGGAGAATTAGTTTACATCAGAGGCGAAGACTTTTCTCCCTCCTCCAAAAGAAAGGGAAAGCAGAATGGTTATTCCTCCCTAGATAAGCTCCCAGAGTCCCTCTCCTGCAGGGTGATCCCTCCCTACATGTAGGCCTAGCCACCTCGCTCCCTGTATGGTGCGTGAGGCCTGAGGGACAATGCAACAGTGTTAGTCCACCTGGTGTTATTGCTGTGAGTAAATAAAGCTCTGATCTCTCATCCAGAGACCAGGTGTTTTTGCTAGTGCCCCTTTGTCTCTCACTCTTCTCTCACTCTCTCTCCCGCTCGCCCTACCTACCTATCTACCTATCTCTATGCAATCAGGGTAGCATCTAAGACCCATCTCAGTTCCTGACTTGACATAATCTTCCTTTAAGAAATTAGTGAATTACTCTCTTTAATAATGGTTCAACCAAGACTGAATTTCTAATATGCATACGATGATACTCACTTATGCATTTTCCTGCCTAAAATGGAGGAAATCTAAACATTGGAAAAAAATCTTAATTGGCAAACATTCTAAAAACATACTTCAGGGGCGCCTGGGTGGCTCAGTTGGTTAAGCGACTGCCTTCGGCTCAGGTCATGATCCTGGAGTCCCGGGATCGAGTCCCGCATCAGGCTCCCTGCTCGGCAGGGAGCCTGCTTCTCCCTCTGACCCTCTTCCCTCTCATGGTCTCTGTCTCTCATTCTCTCTGTCTCAAATAAATAAATAAAATCTTTAAAAAAAATAAAATAAAATAAAAATAAAAACATACTTCAAAAACGTCAATGTCAAAGAAGACAAAGGCTGAGGAACTGTTCCAGATTAACGGAGCCTAAAGGAACATAGGAGCTGAATGAAAAGTGTGAAGGAGAAGGATTGTTACAGAGGGCATTACTGGAACAATTCAAAGAATTTGCATGGACTGTATATTAATAATAACAGTGTATCAATGTTAAGATTCCTGAATTTGGTAATTATACTGTAGTTTTGTAAGACATTATCTTTTTCTTAAGGATAGATGTTAAATTACTTAGGTGTGATAGGTCATGATATCTATAACGTAAAGGGAGAAAGAGAAAAAAAAATCAAATCTGGCAAAATGTTTACTGAACATTGTTGATCTAGGTGAAGGGAGTTCCAGAGTTCATGGTACTATTCTTATAACTTTTCTCTAATTTAAAATTTTTTTCAAAATAAATAAGAGGAAAAGTATTTCTGTCAAAAGAGTCTAACATGTGGCAGGCCCTGAGCTAACCATAGCCCCAGAGATAGGGTAATGGATGTGACATATTCCCAGCCCTCAAAAACCTGACATGTAGTGAAGGAGATAAACAAGGAAATTGATATAATGTGATAAAATTAAAAAGCGTATTATTTATGTTTATGTTTATGACCATTTTCTTTTCACATGGCTTATGTGACACCCCTCTCTCTTAATCCCCTTCCTATCTCCCTGGCTACTACTTCTCAGTATCCTTTGCTAATTTCTCTATATCTGATGCCTCACAGACTCACTCTTTGAACTTCTTCCCTTCTCAGGCTACTCTTGCCCCTCAGGTGGGCTTAATTTAGTTATATGGCTTTACAAATCATCTATAAGCTGATAATTCCCCCATTTATATATTATATATCCAGCCTAGGCCTCTCCTCTGAACCCCTGCCTATTCCACATCCCCACCCACATGTCAGATAGAGATCAAAAACTCAACTTCTCTAAAAACAAACTCCCGATTTCCTTTCAATCCTACCCTTCCTGGAAAACATGTGCAGATCATATATCTGACAAAGGACTTGACTCCAGAGTATGGAAAGAACTCTCAAAAGGCAGAAATAAGAAAATAAACAGCCTTATTTTTAAAATGGTAAAAGATTGGGCGCCTGGGTGGCTCAGTTGGTTAAGCGACTGCCTTCGGCTCAGGTCATGATCCCAGGGTCCTGGGATCGAGTCCCCACAGAGCAGGGAGCCTGCTTCTCCCTCTCCCACTCCCCCTGCTTGTGTTCCCTCTCTCGCTGTGTCTCTCTCTGTCAAATAAATAAAAAATCTAAAAAATAAATAAATAAAATAAAAAATAAAATGGTAAAAGATTTAAATAATCATTTCACCAAAGAGGATGCACTGATGGCCAACAAGCACATGAAGAGATGCTCAACATCACTAGTCATTAGGGAAATGCAAAATAAAACTACAATGAAAATGAAATACTACATACCTATTAGCATGACTACACACACACACACACACACACACACACCACAAAAAGCTGACAATACCAAGTGCTTGTGAGGACTCCAAGTAACTGGAATTCTTATACATTGCTGGTGAGAATGCAGAATAGGACAGCCAATTTGGAAAACTCTTTGGCAGTTTCTTTTAAAGTTAAACATACACTTAGCATATTTATCTTAAGGTAATGAAAATTTATGTTCACACAAAAAACCTGTATGTGTTTAAAGCAGCTTTATTCATAATCATCAAAACCTGGAAACAACTCAAATAGCCCTCAACTGGAAAAAAAAAAAATCCTACCCTTCCTATAGCATTATCCAGCTCAGTGAGGAAAATTTCTCTTATATGTTTAGGGCAAAAATGATGGATTCATCTTTGATATCTTTCTCTCAAACTCTACATAAATCCTTTAACAAATTACATTGGCTTTATTTTTATTTTTATTTTTAAGATTTTATTTATTTGTTAGAGAGAGAGAGCATAAGCAGGGGGACCAGCAGGTAGAGGGAGAAGCAGGCTCCCCACTGAGCAGGGATCGATCCCAGGACCCTGGGATCATGACCTGAGCTGAAGGCAGATGATTAACCGACTGAGCCACCCAGGCATCCCTATATTGGCTTTAAATTCTAAATGTAATATATCCATAACTAACTATCTCATAGCATATCACTGCTACTACTGTGTTCCAAACCATCATCATTTCTTGCCCAGATTATTGCAATAACTTTCTAATTAATCTCTATACTTCTCTATATCTGTTCTTCGTACTGTTAAAAATGCAAGCCAGATCATGTCACACTTTGGCTGAAAGCCTGCAATGACATCCTATGTCACCCATCATTTTACAACCAACACCTAGCCCTAGCTACCTGGCCTCATCTCCTTTTATTCTTCCCATTGGTCCCTCAGCTGCAGCTACACTGGCTTCCTTTCTGTTTGCTGAATGCAAGCATGCTTCTACCTCGGGACCTTTGCACGTGTTTTTCTTTTCTTTTCTTTCAAATTTTTATTTAAATTTTAGTTAGTGTATATATAGGGCAATATTGGTTTCAGGAGTGGAATTCAGTGATTCATCACTTACATACAACACCCAGTGCTCATCATAAGAATGCACTTGCTTTTCCTTCTGTTTGGAATACTCTTTCATCACAGCCATATTGCCATATCACTTCCTCCTTTACTTCATTCAGGTCTCTATTTAGATGTCATCACCTTCATGGTGAAGCTTTCCCTGACCACCCTATATACTATTTTGTATTTCTGCCACCCCGCCCCAGGACTGCCTAACCTCCCTTGCTCTTATTTTTCTCCATAGCACCTATTACTATTTGATATAATGTTTGTTGTTTTTTGTGTTCCCAAATTAAATGTAAACTCCCTGAGAGCAAAAACTTAGTTTTCACCCTGTATTATCCCTACACCTAAATCAATGCCTGTCATATAGTAGGTGCTCAATAAACATTTGTTGAAAATGTGAATGAATGAATCATAATGGAATGTAAGAAATACACATAGAATCATAAATAACAATTATATTTGGTTAAAAGCCTTGGAAAATGGCGAACAGGGTTATCCAGATATGGGTATCTGGAGGATTTTCAGTTCTAAGGGAAAATTTCCCTGGTCAGCAATAAAGAAGAATGAAGTTGCATAGCTGGCTCTCAGCTAAGAGATAAGAGAATGAAGACCAAATTCGGCTTCAGACTTGAGACTGCCAGACCTTACTTACCAAGTAAGCCAAGAACACATTAGAAGCTGGCCAAGGGAGTGGGTAAAGGGCTCCACAAAGCAGGACTCCCCAGGCATGCTCTGGTTACCAAGGAGATAAGCCTCCTCCTGAGGAGAACATTATAATGAAAAATGATGTAAATCGTCAGTAAGAGTTGAGCAGAACATTGGTCTAATTGGTGCCAGCTTGGAGGAAGATCTGGGGGAAATGTAACAGTAGATTAAGGATAAGATAACCTGAGCACGGGTGCCTGGTGGTTCAGTCATTAAGCGTCTGCCTTAGGCTCAGGTCGTGATCCCAGGGTCCTGGGATCGAGGCCCACATCGGGCTCCCTGCTCAGTGGGGGGCCTGCTTCTCCCTCTCTCACTCCTCCTGCTTGTGTTCCCTCTCTTGCTGTGTCTCTCTCTGTCAAATAAATAAATAAAATCTTAAAAAAAAAGAAAAAAAGATAACCTGAGCACAGATTTTAGATTGTAAATAAAATATAAACCAAGACTCGGGCTCAAGAACTTTGTGGGTGCTGATCATCCATGAACCTTCCTCTGACTCTATTAGTGATTGGGGTTTGTGTTTATAAATTTGATGTTTGACCTAACAACATTGATTCATTTTATACTTCAGTAAAAACAAAGTTGTTTTTTTGTTTTTGTTTTTGTTTTGTTTTGTTTTTCTGAAATGAAACAGAACTTATTGTCTAAGTAGTCTGTGTGCCCTGGCAAGGGGATGGAATGCCTATGGCCTCTTACTGCTTTGTTTGCTTTCTCTGCCTCTTACTATAGTTGCAAAGAAACTATCCCGACAGGGAGAATATCAAAGAGAAGAGCAACATAAATCAACATTTAATATACAGTGGAGGATGTGAACTAGGCTTCTTGTGGTGATCATTTCCCAATATATACAAATATTAAGTCATTATGTTGTACACCTAAAACTAATATAATGTTATATGTCAATTTTACCTCAATAAAAACTATATATTCACACATATGTATTCACACACAGTGTGATGGTTCAGATCAGTAATATTAGTAATAATCATTTTAAAATATTATATTTATATGGTACTTTACAAATTCAAGTGTGCACTCTTCTCTCATTTCGTTCTCACTACTGCCCCCTTGAGTTAGGTGTCAACACTCCCATTTACAGTGAAGAAATTGAGGCTCAAGCAGGTTAAGAAAACTAGCTCAAGGGGCGCCTGTGTGGCTCAGTGGTTAAGCGTCTGCCTTTGGCTCAGGTCATGATCCCAGGGTCCTGGGATTGAGCCCCGCATCGGGCTCTCTCCTCCGCAGGAAGCCTGCTTCTCTCTCCCACTCCCCCTGCTTGTGTTCCCTCTCCTGCTGTGTCTCTCTCTGTCAAATAAATAAATAAAATATTAAAAAAAAAAAAAAAGACTAGCTCAAAGCCATTCAGCTGTGACCTACACCTAGAATGAAGATATGTACTGGTGTGTCCAGAATAGTCCCAATTTATGCCTACTGTCCTAGAGTAATAAATATTAATAGTAACTCTTTTCACTCTCCAAAATCTCCTAGTTGGACAATAAATTTTAATGGTCATTCTACTAATACCTACCTACTTCTTTCATTCACTCAATTCCAATCTTTTCTTTCACTATTGCTTTGTTTCCTCCATTTACAGCAGTTCGGGGTGGTTTTAACAGCCTAAAGAGCTGGCTTCAGACCATGAGATCACTTCTCTGAGCAACGGCATTTCAGTTTGCAAATAAACTCATCCTTAACAAACTTTTAAAAATGGAAAATTACCAATATAGTATAGCTGTTAAATGATCAGGGTCTCAATCTCAGCTCTACTACTTCCTAGCCATGTGGCTGGGGAAATTAATGTGGAAAAAATCAGCCAGAGGACCATTAGCATAGGACTTTATTTTAAAATGTTGGTCCTGGGGCGCCTGGGTGGCTCAGTCGTTAAGCGTCTGCCTTCGGCTCAGGTCATGATCCCAGGGTCCTGGGATCGAGCCCCGCGTCGGGCTCCCTGCTTGGCGGGAAGCCTGCTTCTCCCTCTGCGACTCCCCCTGCTTGTGTTCCCTCTCTCGCTGTGTCTCTCTCTTCAAATAAATAAATAAAATCTTTAAAAAAAAATAAAATAATAAAATAAATAAAATAAAATGTTGGTCCTGACATGAATAGACATTTTTCTAAAGAAGACATCCAGATGGCCAACAGACACATGAGAAGATGCTCAACATCACTCATCATCAGGGAAATACAAATCAAAACCACAATGAGATACCACCTCACACCTGTCAGAATGGCTAAAATTAACAACACAAGAAACAACAGGTGTTGGTGAGGATGCAGAGAAAGGGGAACCCTCTTGAACTGTTGGTGGGAATGCAAGCTGGTGCAGCCACTCTGGAGAACAGTATGGGGGTTCCTCAGAAAGTTAAAAATAGAACTACCCTACAACCCAGCAATTGCACTACTAGGTATTTACCCAAAGGATACAGAAATACAGATTCAAAGGGGTACATATACCCTGATGTTTATATCAGCATCATCAACAATAGCCAAACTATGGAGAGAACCTAAATGTCCATCGACTGATGACTGATGAATGGGTAAAGAAGATGTGATATAATGGATAAAGATGTGATATGGAATATCACTCAGCCATCAAAAAGAATGAAATCTTGCCATTTGCAATGACGTGGATGGAGCTAGAATGAATTACGCCAAGTGAAATAAGTCAGTCAGAGAAAGACTCCATGTATGATCTCACTCATATGCAGAATTTAAGAAAGAAAATAGATGAACATATGGGAAGGGAGGGGAGACAGAGAGGGAAATAAACCATAGAGATTCTTAATAGAGAACAAACTGAGGGTTGATGGAGGGAGGTAGGAGGGGACATGGAATAGATGGGTAAAGGGTATTAAGGAGGGCACTTTTTGTGATGAGCACTGGGTGTTGTATGTAAGTGATGAATCACTGACTTCTACTCCAGAGACCAATATGCACTGCATGTTAACTAGCTAAAATTTAAATTAAAAAATAAATAAATAAAAATAATAAATAAATAGTTGGTCCTGAGAAGGCTCCTGAAGGAACTAGAGAACAGTTTGTCTTCAGGAAGGAAGGGGCAAGAATTTTATGGAATTTTAGCTGGAGTCAGGGAGGGGACTTCAGCCAAAATTCAGCTAGTTTTAGGAACAGCTGGTCAGAAAAGCATCTCAGAAGAGGAGGAAATTGATGGGGCGCCTGGGTGGCTCAGTCGTTAAGCGTCTGCCTTCGGCTCAGGTCATGATCCCAGGGTCCTGGGATCGAGCCCCACATCGGGCTCCCTGCTCCACGGGAAGCCTGCTTCTCTCTCTCTCCCACTCCCCCTGCTTGTGTTCCCTCTCTCGCTGTGTCTCTCTCTGTCAAATAAATAAATAAAATCTTTAAAAAAAAAAAAAGAAGAGGAGGAAATTGTTAATGCACATTAGCAGCCATTGTTTGGGCAATTTGAATTTATCAAAATGGATGGGAGAGAGAGATCAGGATTAAAATCCTGTGCAAGAAGGAATGGGAAGAACAACTGAGGCAAAGTAGAAATACAGGGGCCACATGGAAAACTCTTGGGACTTCAGGGATTCTCACATAAATTAACTTCTCCAAAGCTCAGTTTCCTCATCTGCAAAATAAGAGGATATACAGCATATACCTTCTAAGTTGTTGAGAAGAGTAAATATGTTATTAAATATAAAGCAGGCAAAATAGTGTCTGACACATATTAAGTGCTTAATGTTATTATTATTTTCTTTCTTTACATACCTCTGCCCTTCTGAAGGAGGGTAGGATGGAAATGAGGGGAACATATATTTGCCAGAAAGGTTTAAGGCAGTGCCATCTCCAGAATTTTTATAAGCTTGGGCTTAGGGCTCACAATTCGTTTGGAAGGGGGTCAGTAACAAAAGGAGGCTTGGTTTGGCATTAGTGACTTGATAATTTTAATAAACTCCCGCATATATCCTTTGATGTGAAAAATGACTTTTTCTCGAAGAACTAGCCCCACACTAATCCCTGTGACACTGGGATCCATCCACCATCCTCAACCCAACCAATTTGCTATCTCTAAACCCCAACGTACTGGATCTGTAAGGAACAGCTAAGGGACTTTTTCAAGGCTTTCTTGTATTTGCATAATAAGTCCACCGTTCTCTACTTAGATTACATATTTATCTAAAATAAATATAAATAAATAAATAAATAAAACACAATTTACTAAAGAAGCCTTGATTTACACTTTCCATATGTTTGAGGGGGGAAGACTCAATTGTTTATAATAAAAGATGAAAACCCCAAAAGGCATCTGAGGCGAGGGATAGAGAGCATGCATAGAGATTATGGAGGCAGGGAACTTTCCAAGCTGTACTCGGACCTCACCCACTCAACAGATTGGAACACAGACTGGTGACTCGTGGTAGTTTGAAGGTGCTTTATTTGTTACTCATTACTTAGAGATTTTACTATATTTTCCTTGGGGGGCGCGGGGAAAACTCCTTCTTTTGGCTTTTGGAAAATAAGGTCGATGTCTTCAGATGTCAAAAGTATTAATGACTAGTTCAACAGCTTCTCTCTAGCTCTAAGACTAAAAGAAGAGCGATTAACTCCCATCTGCTGTTTAGTAGTTTCGTTCCCAGAAATCACAAATTTTCCATTATTTTCTTGCCGGAACTGTCCAAACTCTGTCTAGAACCAAAGGCTCTGGTGATACAAACAGTTTCTAATTCTAAGTGTCAACATTCTACACCTTTTTACCCTTATCTGGACAACAGCACAAGTGCTTTATAGAGAGACGTGCTGCTATGAATCAAGGTCTGGAAAGGCTGTCCATTTTTACCTCTGTTCAAGGAGATCAGTCTCCTCTGAAATCAAAACTCACCTAACAAAAAAGAAACCTGATGCTTTACTCCATGAAACAAATACCATGTAGGAAGGTAACACTTTTATAAAGGCAAATTACTGTTTTTAAATTCAAAGTTTATATTTTTAGCACCAGACTAGATGGTCCTTCCCCATCCCAAGATTATACAAATACGCAACTAGGGTGGTTTTTTTTCCTTTTGTATTTATTGTTTTAGGACAAGTGTTTCATTTCATTTTACTCCTTTATGTTTTCTGTATTTTAAATTGAACAAGTTTTACTTTTATAATAAGAAAAAAGATAAAAATAAATTTTTAAAAATGCACATACAAAAGGATTCACATAGTGTCAAATAAATGATAAGGTAGTCAATAAGGGCAGAAAGAGTCCTGAGAAAAACAGATGGAAACTAAGGCGGCAAAAGAAGCTTTGCAGGGGCAGTGAGATTAAAATGGTCTTGAACAAAAGTGACATCGGTTAAGAGGACCGGAAAAGGAGAACAAAGGATCAGGGGAAGGGAAAAAGCAACAAAAGCATTGTGAAGGGGGGGAAATTAGTCAGTTTGTCAATTAGTCTGTTTGAATTTTTATGCAAAGGAGAAAACTTTGGGGATGTAGGATCCACGCTGTAAAGAGTTTAGAATTAGGATTAAAGGAACTTTATTCTGCAAATCTCAGACACAAATTCAAGAACTGAGCAGAGTTTTAACTTGCATTTGCAAAGGAGACAAGTTAGTGCAGAACTGGCTCACCTAATCAAGAAAATAGAAGCCTTTGAATAAAAAATCGCAAGGTCAGGCGATAATTCAGTTTGTTCTATGGTAGTCAGTAATTCTGATTGGATAACTTTTGCGTCCATTTTGATAAAAAAGAAAAACAAAATGTTTCTGTCTCTGAAATAAAAAACAACTTTAGGCTTATCTTAGAATTCAAGGCTTTTTAGAATATTCCTGTTTTTTTAAGACTCATCTAGGAGCGCAATGTTTTTAGAAACGTCAGCCTTTTCTAGGCTTTGGCACAGGATGGGCTTGATTAGTCATTATTGTGGACAGGGTTAGACAAGACATCAGTATTCTTTGCCATATTGTATAGACTAGAGTGTAGAGCATCAAACGTCCAGAGGTTTTAGCCAGGCCACAGGGTAGAGCTGTGATGGTACCAGGTTGTGCACTGCACAACTATAGGGGGTGCTATGTACACAGTGCCCCCTGGAGTTATACAATGCAAAATCTGCTCAGCTTTCCTTGGCAAGTTACATAAATCAGTGAAGCATATGACCCACCTAAAGGATTCCAACTAATTAAAAAAAACAATGTTCAAAACACTGCAAAGCAATAAAACAAATTTGCAGACCATATCCAGCCCTGGAGCTCCACTTTGCAACCTCTGCTATAGAATGTAGAAACAGTCAATATTTTTGAGCAGTGTAATGATGCATTAAAGAGGTTTGTAGGGGCGTCTGGGTGGCTCACTCGTTAAGCATCTGCCTTCGGCTCGGGTCATAATCCCAGTGTCCTGGGATCAGCCCCGCATCAGGCTCCTTGCTCAGCGGGAAGCCTGCTTCTCCCTCTCCCACTCTCCCCGCTTGTGTTCCCTCTCTCGCTGTGTCTCTATCAAATAAATAAATAAAATCTTAAAAAAAAATACATCTCTAAAGAGGTTTGTAAAATGAATTACAGAGAAAAAAAAACTAGAAAGAAGGAGACCAGTAAGAAAACTACTTTAATAGTCTAGAGCAGAGGAAACAAGAGCCTGGCCTAGGCTGATGATAGTCGGATAGAAAGGAAAGAATTCTTAGGATTCAGTGCTAGAATTCAGATTTAATTCAGATGACTTCCCACAAGGAAAAAATGAAGGAGTTCAGAGTAATGCAAGGTTTTGAACCTAGGTGCTTAGGAAAATACTTGGAGAAAAAAAGATTTACCTTTGAAACAAAAAACCCACAAATTTTACATGCAAAGAAACAATGCTAGACTACAATAATAAAAATCATGTTTGGAAAGATTATTTAATGCTATAGTACTGCTTATAATTAAAAATACGTGGGGAAAAAAGCCAAAAAGAGGGAGAAGGGAATTGGAAAAATGATACAAAAATTTAACAGTGACTATCTTTGAGGAATGTGATTATGAGTTCTAACAATTCTCTTCTTTATATTTATATGCAGTTTCCAAATTTTCTACAATGAACATGTTATGTTTATAATTAGAAAAAGCAATTGTTTTAATATCCTAGGGACTCACCTTTTACAAAATCAATAAATTAAATCTCCATTGTTTTGTTTTTGTGACAACTATTTGTAATAGCAAATGCTAATAGGTTAGTGGGGTTTTTTGTTTGTTTGTTTTGTTTTTTAAGTAGGCTCCACACCCATTGTGGAGCCCAATGCAGGGCCTGAACTCAGGACCCTGAGATCAAGAGTCAGACAGTTAACCAACTGAGCCACCCAGGCACCCCTAGATTAGCTTTTTCATGTTGGGAATATAATCTTGTTCTAGGGTGCTAAATACAAAGTCCTTGCAATCTCAAAGAAATATTCGATATTTTCCAGTAATGTAGACTTGTAGGCATTATTTTTTGACTCAAAAATTAATTTCAAATGTGTTAATAATTTTGTTTAAAAGACAGTGGTTTTTTCTTTTTTTCAGCATTAGCTATTAGCCTTTCTCAAGTTGCACTCAAGACTTAAAGACCATCTGAGCTTTTGCCAAGAACATAAAAATTCAAGGTAAGAAGAAATGATAACAGTATCAACAATAAAAATAATATGTTTATAGCTTTAAAAATAGCTTCACATATATTTGATACAAGGCTATTTGACTTTTAAGAAAAAAATCGAATGTAATAATGGCAGGGTTTTTTTTAGCTCTACTTTGTGGAGGAGACATTGAGACTTAGGGAGGTTTGTCTCTTACTCAGTATCACACAGCTACTAAATAGTAAAATCAGAATTCAAATCAAGGTCTTCCACTTCCAAGTACTGTAATTTTTCCCACAGAGTATTAATGGGAAACCATGAAAACTATGTCCACCTTGTTAGACCCTTCTCTGTTCTGACAGCAGGGCCTGTTAATCTTGCCACCTTTGCCCGGCCCATGACCTGGTCAAGCTCCAGGCTCTCACTGTGGTCCAGCCTATTCCAACCTAGGAAAACCCAAAATACAACAAAGGAGAAGAGATAGTGATAAAAGAAAAACTCTTTCATTAAGGAAAAAAACCACTGTCTTTCATTTCTTTGAGGCATATTTGGCATTTTAAACTTTGCACAATGGTTTGCAGGTAAGTCCTTCCTAAATGAATAAAGAGTAAAGTTCTGAGATAGATAATGGAAATGACTGCAAATTCACAAGTTCATTATGCAATAAGTCACATCCACCAACAGAATAATTTTTTATGCATGAATCTTATACTTATCATAAATGGGTTGAAGGGGGGTACAACTCTCTTGGATGACCTGAGGTAGAACTTCAAGAAACAGCTTCAGTTCCACCTGGTTCTAACCCCAAAATTAGTTTTCCTCGTATTTCTTCGTATTTCTTTTATATGATCCCATTTGGCAGTTACACACACTTGCAGGAAGAATTTCTCATTGTTCTAGGATCAAGGGTATCATTTTTCTTAACTGATACTCCACTGTTCGTCATGCAAACATGATTTTTGCTTTGAACACAACTTTGATTTGATACATTCTCAGATTGTTCTTCATGCATGCATGGGTTCTTTGTAGGTGTCATTTTTTTCTGCTTGCATTATTGACTTCTCACATATACTATTTGGACATTTGTTCATGCTTTTATGCTTAATACCCATACTGCTTTGTTCAGTATGGGTGGGTAATTTGGATATACTAGCAAATAGCTTGTCGGCACTCTACTAATCACTTTCAAAGCAACAATGTCACATAATAAATATTTATCAAATGAATTATTAAATGGATATCAGCTAAAAGGTATTACAGACAACTTTGAGTGGGATGTTACAAAAAGTAGGAGATTCTGCTGTGGGGTGTTTTGTTTTTTTGTTTTTTGTTTTTTGTTTTTTGTTTTTTGAGCAATAAAAATGATTAAAGTCTAGTTGTAAGTTAGAATTTAAAATATTTCGGGCGCCTGGGTGGCTCAGTCGTTAAGCGTCTGCTTTCAGCTCAGGTCATGATCCCAGGGTCCTGGGATCGGTCCCCACATCGGGCTCCCTGCTCCGCGGGAAGCCTGCTTCTCCCTCTCCCACTCCCCCTGCTTGCGTTCCCTCTCTCGCTGTCTCTCTCTGTCAAATAAATAAATAAAATCTTTAAAAAATAAAATAAAATAAACTATTTCAAGATACCAAGAATAAGCAATAAAAAATAAGCTTAAAGAACAAGAACTTATAAAAATGACCCAACTTGATAACGTCTCTGAGGAAGCAGAGAACATCCTCCTGCGCAAAGCTGTTCCCTCCTGTATTATTTATCTATTTATGCTGATGGGGTTCAGAACACACTATCCCAAAATATGAATACTGAATATTTTAAATGAAGGAGTTTGAGAAAACAAGCAGAAGCAGGAAGATCACTCTGACCTTCCTCCTACACTTCTGCCTTGAATCAGGTCATAAAACCCTCATGTGAGAGGTGCCTTCCCTGTATGTTGGAAAGAGCATCGTTATCTCCAGGACAAAAGGACACCAAGAAGAATCCAAACAAACAGGCATTGCTAAGTGTGTTACTACAGTTACCTCAAATTCCTTAATCTATCATATTCCTCCACAGCAATGCACTCTTCAAACCTAGCATAAAAGTACTCAGTTCTGTTTCTTTGGGTCTTCATTTCCTTATGAAGGCTCCTGTGTCACATAAAACTTGTATTCAGTTTGTACTTTTCTCCTGCTAACCTTTGTTTAATTTTCAGACCCAGCCTGGGACCTTCACAGGGTTGAGGAACACCTTTTCCTCCCAGATACTGCATAGCAAATTACTTGAGACTTAGCATCTTAAAACCATAAACATTTTTTTATCTCACACCATTTCAAATGGTGAAGAATCTGGGATTCTGAATATCTCATGAGGTTACAGCCAAGATGTCAGCCAGGAATGCAGTCATATGAAGGCTTACCTGAGCCGGAGGATTCCCTTCCCAGCTTGGCACTTGGTTGTCGGCAAGAAGCCTCAGTCCCTCACCAGGTGTGCCTTTCCATAAGATTGCTTATGAAGTGGCAGCCAGCCTCCCCCAGAGCGAATGATGAGAGAAAGAAGGTACCAAGATGAAAGCTACAGCGTCTTTTAGGACCTCATCTCAGAAGCGACATAGCATCACTTTTGTTGTATTCAATCAGTCATGAAGACCACCCCTGGTACGACCTGGGAGGAGATGACCCCAGTGTGTGAATACCGGGAAGCAGGGCTCATTGGGCAACATCTTGGAGTCTGGCTACCACCCTTCCCTTGTATCCTTTACTACCTTCTCCCACTCCCATCACCCTTTTGCTCTTTCAACTTATACTACTTCCTCCTTACTAGGTCTTCCCCTATCTTGGTTCTAGATACTCTGAAACTGTACTCTGAAGCTCCACTTCTATACCTTCTTGGGGAAAAAAAGAAAAAACAAAACCCTTCCGAAATGCTCTTCCTAGTTCAGCTCTAGTTACCCACTCTGTCTCCATGGTTGAATTTATGAAAGAAAAGTCCATACACCCTTCCACTTCCTCACCTCCCATTTCTTTGGCCCACAGTAAACTTTCCAGTGGAGCTGCGGTCCCCAGGTCACTGGAATGTTGCAAGGAGTTCTTGGTTTAAAATTCCAATACATTTTCAGCCCTTACTTAATCTCTGCAGCGTTTGATTTCCATGAATCTCTTTTCCCTGGGCCACTGTGACACCATTCCTCCCTGGCTTTTGTCCTAACCCTTTCGTGACTATTCCTCAGCTTCCATTGCTGATCTTCTTCCTTTACCTCCCTGTAAGTACTGGCATTCTCCACAATTCAACCCTTACCTCTTTTTTCTTATTATTTTAATCATTCTCCCTATATTTTTTCTATTCCAGTGGCTTTAGCTGCCATCTATATGCTGCCAACTGCCAAATCTAAATCTCCAGATTCGTTCTCTTTCTTGAACTCCATACCATTATAACCAACTCCTGGCTTAGGAGTGTGACAGCCGCCCCACAGGTTTCTCAATAGGTAGATATGTTGGCTCAGGTCGAGGGGATCAATTACTTCTAGAACTACTAATTGGGAAGGGAAATTTTAAAAAAAATATTCTGAAGGAAACCTTAACTCCAAAAAGAGTTTCATCCATCTGGTACAACCTCTAGTGCAAAGGCATGATGGAGTGTGATCCCAGCAAGAGGGTTTCCCTCTCTTCCTAGAAGAAGCCACCAATATGGTCTACCCAGCCATTATTCATCATTTTAGTTCAACATAAAGAAGAGCAGACAGCTCACCCTCATCACCAGTTTATGCAGAGATTGGTAAAAGCAAGAGCTACACCCAGCCTCATAATCAACTCCTACCTGTCAGCACCTCCTTCAAATAGTTCATGGTAGCTCTGCCAAGACTCCCAGAATCTTTCCACATTCTGTCGCCCTGGACACATTGTTCAAATAAGACCAACCTCTCCCTGGAATGTTCAGGGTTTCAGACCTAAACCCCTCCTAACGTACTGTCCTGAGACCATGTTCTGAGCCCCGTCCCACAGTGTGTTGTTAGCACAGACACAGATGTTGCTACTGCAGCTACACCTGCTCTCCTCACACTTGTACCACGTAAATGTGCTGTGAGCAGGAGCTTATCAGGCTCGGTAATGTCATGATGCCCAGTCAAGCATTCCGGGCAGCAGCCTGCTGTTCATACACCTACAAGATCAGGAGCTTTTCACATTTCCCTATTGGTATGTGCCGCTCCTCAGGAGCAAAGCTAGATGTCAGGTGGGTGGGTGTTTCCTTTTATTCGAGCCACAAACCTTATTTTTGCCAGGGAAACCACTGGTATTGAGACTGAGCACCCAGAATTTCTCTACCTCCTGGAGTCTCCAGAGCCTCATTCTAAGGCTAATGAAACCATCTCTGTAGGTCATCTAGTCAAAGAGACTGCCAGAAACCAGACAGCAGTGCTACTGTTCTTCTAAGGTATAAAACTGATCAGGAAAAAAATAAGATAAAATAAAACTGATCAGGGATCACAAGAAAAACTCAGCTTTCATCCAGGGGAAAATATCTAAACACTGAAAAACTTCAGTAGTGTGGGGGGAAATTGTAAAATAAAATGAAATATTAAATAGAATGAAAATATGAAACATATGGGGCGCCTGGGTGGCTCAGTCGTTAAGCGTCTGCCTTCAGCTCAGGTCATGATCCCAGGGTCCTGGGATCGAGTCCCGCATCGGGCTCCCTGCTCAGCGGGAAGCCTGCTTCTCCCTCTCCCACTCCCCCTGCTTGTGTTCCTGCTCTCGCTGTCTCTCTCTCTGTCAAATAAATAAATAAAATCTTTAAAAAAAAATATATGAAACATATGTACTGAGGAAATGCCATGTCTTAACAGATTTAATGCTAGTCCTAGATTACTTAAGGAGAAAAGGCAGAGAAGAAGAAAGGAAGAAAGGAAGGGAAAGGAAGAGAAGGGAAAGGAAGGGCAAAGTGGGGGGGGGGAGGGAGGGAAAGAAAAAATATATAAGAAGAGCCTCTTTATCTAGAAATCAATGAAAAAGGGACAAGGCTTGGTTCTAAATACCCCGAAACCACCTTTGCAAGTTAGTCAAGTTTCCTTCATCTCATAGTGCTACTTTTTATTTACTGGGATTTCATAAATTTATGGCTGGTACTGTTTTATACTGATATGCTTGTATTTTTGTCATTTTGAGAATGCTTTATAGACTCTTGTAACTAAGACATAATTAACAGGTGAAATAGACAAAGGGGATGACCAGTACACTTATCTTGATGAGCGCTGAGAAATATATAGAATCGTTGAGTCATTATATTGTACACCTAAAACTAATATAACATTGTATGTTAATTATACTTCAATTTTTTAAATTTTATTATGTTATGTTATGTTAATCACCATACATTACATCATTAGTTTTTGATATAGTGTTCCATGATTGCGTATAACACCCAGTGCTCCATTCAATATGTGCCCTCTTTAATACCCATCACCAGGCTAACCCACCCCCATTCCCCTCCCCTCTGGAACCCCCAGTTTGTTTCTCAGAGTCCATAGTCTCTCATGGTTCATCTCCCCTTCTAATTTCCCCCCCTTCATTTTTCCCTTCCTACTATCTTCTTTTTTTTTTTTTTAACATATAATGTATTATTTGTTTCAGAGGTACAGGCTGTGATTCAATAGTCTTACACAATTCACAGCGCTCACCATAGCACATACCCTCCCCAATGTCTATCACCCAGCCACCCCATCCCTCCCACCCCCCACCACTCCAGCAACCCTCAGTTTGTTTCCTGAGATTAAGAATTCCTCATATCAGTGAGATCATATGATACACGTCTTTCTCTGATTAACTTATTTCACTCAGCATAATACCCTCCAGTTCCATCCACGTCATTGCAAATGGCAAGATTTTGTTCCTTTTGATGGCTGCATAATATTCCATTGTATATATATACCACTTCTTCTTTATCCATTCATCTGTTGATGGACATCTTGGCTCTTTCCACAGTTTGGCTATTGTGGACATTGCTGCTATAAACATTGGGGTGCACATACCCCTTTGGATCCCTACATTTGTATCTTTGGGGTAAATACCCAGTAGTGCAATTGCTGGGTCATAGGGTAGCTCTATTTTCAACTTTTTGAGGAACCTCCATACTGTTTTCCAGAGTGGCTGCACCAGCTTGCATTTCCACCAACAGTGTAGGAGGGTTCCCCTTTCTCCGTATCCCTGCCAACATCTATCGTTTCCTAACTTGTTAACTTTAGCCCTTCTGACTGGTGTGAGGTGGTATCTCATTGAGGTTTTGATTTGGATTTCCCTGATGTTGAGCAATGTTGAGCACTTTTTCATGTGTCTGTTAGCCATTTGGATGTCTTCTTTGGAAAAATATCTGTTCATATGTTCTGCCCATTTCTTGATTGAATCATTTGTTCTTTGGGTGTTGAGTTTCATAAGTTCTTTATAGATTTTGGAGACTAGCCCTTTATTTGATATGTCATTTGCAAATATCTTCTCCCATTCTGTCAGTTGTCTTTTGGTTTTGTTGACTGTTTCTTTTGCTGTGCAAAAGCTTTTTATCTTGATGAAGTCCCAATAGTTCATCTTTGCCCTTGCTTCCCTTGCCTTTGGTGATGTTTCTAGGAAGAAGTTGCTGCAGCTGGGGTTGAAGAGGTTGCTGCCTGTGTTCTCCTTTAGGATTTTGATGGACTCCTGTCTCACATTTAGGTCTTTCAACCATTTTGAGTCTATTTTTGTGTGTGGTGTAAGGAAATGGTCCAGTTTCATTCTTCTGCATGTGGCTGTCCAATTTTCCCAACACCATTTGTTGAAGAGACTGTCTTTTTTCCATTGGACATTCTTTCCGGCTTTGTCGAAGATTAGTTGACCATAGAGTTTAGGGTCCATTTCTGGGCTCTCTATTCTGTTCTATTGATCTATGTGTCTGTTTTTGTGCCAGTACCATACTGTCTTGATGATTACAGCTTTGTAATAGAGCTTGAAGTCCGGAACTGTGATGCCACCAGCTTTGCTTTTCTTTTTCAACATTCCTCTGGCTATTTGGGGTCTTTTCTGGTTCCATACAAATTTTAGGATTATTTGTTCCATTTCTTTGAAAAAAGTTGATGGTATTTGATGGGGATTGCATTGAATGCGTAGATTGCTCTAGGTAGCATTCACATCTTCACAATGTCACACAGACCAGAAAGGAACACAGACAATATACAGTAACACCTTACAGGCAATACAATGGCACTAAATTCATATCTTTCAATAGTTACCCTGAATGTAAATGGGCTAAATGCCCCAATCAAAAGACACAGGCTATCAGACTGGATAAAAAAAACAAGACCCATTGATATGCTGTCTGCAGGAGACTCATTTTAGACCCAAAGACACCCCCTGATTGAAAGTGAGGGGGTGAAAAACCATTTACCATGCTAATGGATACCAAAAGGAAGCTGGGGTGGCAATCCTTATATCAGACAAATTAGATTTTAAGCCAAAGACTATAATAAGAGATGAGGAAGGACATTATATCATACTTAAAGGGTCTATCCAACAAGAAGATCTAACAATTGTAAATATCTATGCCCCTAACATGGGAACAGCCAATTATATAAGCCAGTTAATAACAAAAGCAAAGAAACACATTGACAACAATACAATAATAGTGGGGGACTTTAACACCCCCTGCACTGAGATGGACAGATCATCTAAGCAAAAGATCAACAAGGAAATAAAGACTTTACATGACACACTGGACCAGATATATTCAGAACATTCCATCCCAAAGCAACAGAATACACATTCTTCTCTAGTGCCCATGGAACATTCTCCAGAATAGATCACATCCTAGGTCACAAATCAGGTCTCAGATGGTACCAAAAGATTGAGATCATTCCCTGCATATTTTCAGACCACAATGCTTTGAAACTAGAATTCAATCACAAGAGGAAAGTCGGAAAGAACTCAAATACATGGAGGCTAAAGAGCGTTATACTAAAGAATGAATGGGTCAACCAGGAAATTAAAGAAGAATTAAAAAAATTCATGGAAACAAATGAAAATGAAAACACAACTGTTCAAAATCTTTGGGATGCAGCAAAAACAGTCCTAAGAGGAAAGTATATAGCAATACAAGCCTTTCTCAAGAAACAAGAAAGGTCTCAAATACACAACCTAACCCTACACCTAAAGGACCTGGAGAAAGAACAGCAAATAAAGCCTAAACCCAGCAGGAGAAGAGAAATAATAAAGATCAGAGCAGAAATCAATGAAATAGAAACCAAAAGAACAGTAGAACAGATCAACGAAACTAGGAGCTGATTCTTCAAAAGAATTAACAAGACTGATAAACCCCTGGCCAGACTTATCAAAAAGAAAAGAGAAAGGACCCAAATAAATAAAATCATGAATGAAGGAAGATCACAACCAACACCAAAGAAATACAAACAATTATAAGAACATATTATGAGCAATTATATGCCAGCAAATTAGATAATCTGGAAGAAATTGATGCATTCCTAGAGATGTATAAACTACCAAAACTGAACCAGGAAGAAATAGAAAACCTGAACAGACCCATAACCAGTAAGGAAATTGAAGCAGTAATCACAAATCTCCCAACAAAAGCCCAGGGCCAGATGGCTTCCCAGGGGAATTCTACCAAACATTTAAAGAAGAATTAATACCTATTCTTCTGAAACTGTTCCAAAAAATAGAAATGGAAGGAAAACTTCCAAACTCATTTTGAGGCCACTATTACCTTGATACCAAAACCAGACAAAGACTCCATCAAAAAGGAGAATTACAGACCAATATCCTTGATGAATATGGATGCAAAAATTCTCATCAAAATACTAGCCAATAGGATCTAACAATACATTAAAAGGATTATTCACCATGACCAAGTGGGATTTATCCCTGGGTTGCAAGGTTGGTTCAACATCCGCAAATCAATCAATGTGATACAATACATTAATAAAAGAAAGAACAAGAACCATATGATCCTCTCAATAGATGCAGAAAAAGCATTTGACAAAGTACAGCACACTTTCTTGATCAAAACTCTTCAGATATAGGGATAGAGGGTATATACCTCAATATCATAAAAGCCATCTATGAAAAACCCAAGTGAATATCATTCTCAATGGGGAAAAACTGAGGGCTTTCCCCCTAAGGTCAGGAACACGGCAGGGATGTCCACTATCACCACTGCTATTCAACATAGTATTAGAAGTCCTAGCCACAGCAATCAGACAACAAAAAGAAATAAAAGGCATCTGAATTAGCAAAGAAGTCAAATTCTCACTCTTTGCAGATGATATGATACTTTATGTGGAAAACCCAAAAGACTCCACCCCAAAACTGCTAGAACTCATACAGGAATTCAGTAAAGTGGCAGGATATAAAATCAATGCACAGAAATCAGTGGCATTCCTATACACCAACAACAAGACAGAAGAAAGAGAAATTAAGGAGTCGATCCCATTTACAGTTGCACCCAAAACCGTAAGATACTTAGGAATAAATCTAACCAAAGAGGCAAAGAATCTGTACTCAGAAAACTATAAAATACTCATGAAAGAAACTGAGGAAGACACAAAGAAGTGGAAAAACGTTCCATGCTCATGGATTGGAAGAACAAATAATTATACTTCAATTTAAAAAAAGACATAATTTTCATCCCTTATCACATTAATTATTTGTAGCCACATGTAATCTTGATGTTCTGATGATTGACTGGGAAGAAGGCACAAAAAATTTCAAATAGCATCTCTAGTACCAGATAGCTACCAGATATGACCTTCAAGTCCAAGATTGTCAACTTAGGAGGAAGAATTTCGGCAGCAGAGCAGAATACAACCTCACTCCATCAATCTGCCCTGTCTAACTCTGCATATAACACTGGTATATATATGCAAAAGAACCACTGAATTACTCCAAGTATTACAAACACTTATAGGATGTAGGTAATGGTAAGGAGACTCTTACCATTGTTGTAATCAATGTTGTAAATTTGGGAAGGTTTTGATTATATATGTTTTTTCAGAAGTTTATTCTCACAAGCTAGGTTTGAGACATCAC
Organism: Mirounga leonina; assembly: GCF_011800145.1. Lineage (NCBI taxonomy): Eukaryota > Metazoa > Chordata > Mammalia > Carnivora > Phocidae > Mirounga > Mirounga leonina. The sequence continues at coordinate 3,890,517 of NW_023270504.1, forward strand.
GACACTGGCATGAATCACAAGGTCAATAAAACCTTCCAAGGTTCTGCAAACCTGGTACCTCTGTCTCCTTGACATTCTCCTGTTATGCTTAAGACAAGCTATTGAGCTTGAGGGTGAGGTTAAAGGGCAGCTTGAAGAAAATTGTAAATGTTTGTAAAATCTGCTGAGGCAATTTTGGAGAAGCAGATGGCCCAGAACAAATAAAAAGATTGCCAAGCTCTGTTGGAGGTTCACCTGAGTTTAGAAGTCATGGATTTTTTTTTTTTAGACGTCATGGATTTATTGTGGCTATTATATGCCAGAACCATTAGGTTTGTTTTCACATTTAATGCTCATGACATCCATATATGTAAATGTAATTTTTCTTGATTATCCAGAATTTAAGTCACTAATATTATCTTCCGCAGCTAGTTTATTAGGGTTTTGTGGTTGCAAACAATAGAAAATCACTCTGGCTAATAGGAGATAAAAGGAATTTCATTGGGAGGATATGTGCAAGCTATCAAAACAAAGAAGAGGCTAATGACCAGTATGTAAAGGACAAAATATTTTTCCAGGTCTCAGCAGTAGAAACAGAGAGATGCCCATGTAAATCACTTAATGTCTTTGGGTCACTCCATTCCAGAGTCCAGTTCAAGAGAGAGAGAAACTGCCCTAGTAAGGGTCATATGCTTAGTTAGGAGAGCTGCCTCCAAGCCTGGAGGGTTGGGCAGGTAATTCACTAAAGGAGAATTGTAGTGCTGTTGTCAAAAGAAAAGGGGTTGGATGATGGTGAGCAAAAATTAATAAATGTCCGCTGCAGACAAAAGAGTAGAATTGAGATCTGAATCTGTATTTGTCCCATGTAAAACCCAATATTGTATGTTCTTTGCCAAGTTCCTTCCTAATAGGAATGGAGAAGGTAGACTGTTGGTTGGGGGGTGACAGTGCAGGTGAAACAGGAGAGTAAGAATGTGAGAGAGTTGAGAAAGATGCAAATAACAATGGATGGGCCTCCAAGCTTGGGATGTAAGTGAGGCTAGAAAGGGCCTTCAAAACTGGGAGAACTGGAGGGACAGGGTACTAAAACAGGTGAGGTGTGGGCATTTCTGGGAGTCTTCTGAGATGATGCCAGAAATTCTATTGTGTAAACCAAGTGAGAGACATGTCCTGAGACGCTGAGGTATGTCATGAAGGGTCATGAAAGAATAAAGTTTCAGGTGTCTTTGAGTTTCTGAGGCAGTCAGAAGCATACTAATTATTTGGTTCTTGAAAACTTAAGCAGGAGGAAGACAGTTCATTGCCATAGCCTTCTAAAAAATAAAATCTGCTCCAGAGGTTTTATGGCTTTATGTTGAACAAAGGAAAAACAAAAACTATATTGATCATGGTATTTACAAACTAAGTGAAGAATGTCTGAAGAATATTTTATGAATGAACTTATTTTTCTACCCACACACCTTTCCCCAAAGAACTGTTTTATGATTCCAGGTAATTCTCTCAAACAGAGTGTTAACACAAGCCTAGAGGCATTAAGTTTTTGTTGCCTAACGATAGTCCTACTGATAAAAAGAAATTGAAAGCAGGTGTCTCTATTTGCTTTGTATTAAAAGGAAGGAAAACAGATCAGAGGAAATCTGCCATTTACAAAAAGAGCAGAGCACATTAAAATGAACCTTTCTGGAGTGTGGGGGGCAAGAATGAGTGTGGGCATAAAAGGGCAACCTGAAGGATCCTTGTGTTGATGGAAATAATCTGTACCTTGAGTGTATCAGTGCTGGTTGTGATATTGTACTATAGTTTTGCAAAATGTTACCACTGGAGAAAGCCAGATAAAGGCAGTGTGAGATCCCTCTGTATTATTTTTTATAATTGTGTATGTATCTATCATTATCTCAACATAAAGTTTAATTAAAAAGAAAAACAACACACACACAAACACAAAATGAACTTTCCTAGCTATAGGGAAGAACAGTCATCTCCACCCCTTGTGTTTCCATATGCAATAACTTAAGGGAGACCAAAATGGTTCTCTAACCTGGTGCTCATTTGTAACCTGGGTGACCTCAAACTTCCTGGAAAGCTGAGAATCACAACCTCTCTCCACCCTTCATTTCCTCCTCCCCAGGGGAACAGGAGAGCCTCGTTGGACACGTGAGTTTGGGAGAATAAACAGCTCAGCCCTTCCCCTACCATTTCTAGACCTGTGTTTTGCAGAGAGTGTGTCAGTTTTCCTCTCATGGGCCTGTATTCTACTGGGAAGCCTGTGTTGTTCAACTGTACCAGTAACTACTGGATAAGTCTGGGAAAAGTATAGGCAGTGCCCACTTGGCCATGTCTTCTAGTCAGCTTTATTAAGGTGACAGTTTGACCTTCATTTGTCTGATTCTGTATCTCTTTCAACTGATTCCGAATTCAAGAGGAAGAAAGGGACACTATATTTTAGGTACCCGGTTCCTGCAAGAAGAGGGTTTTCAGCTGGCATGAACTCATACATGAGACCCAGGGACCCCGGGGATACGACCTTAGATTTGCCTTCTTGCCACCCTGCTCTCCAGAATGTAGCGAAGTAAGATAAATGTGGAATGTTAACAGGTCAGATTGCACCTAGTTTCCAGAAGCATTCATTGTGAAATCTCTGACTAATGAGTTGCAGCTGCACTGGGAGGCATGCGACTTGGCATTTACTCCCAAAGAGACTGTACAAGAAGCATGGGATTACACTCAGGTAGGGAATAGAAAGGGGGGGCTGCCCTAATGTGAAGCTGTCTGCCCCAGGTTCAACTTCATCTCTTGTGCCTGAGCCCTCCGGAGTGGAGGAGAGTGTCACCAGGGATCCTACAACACGTGCAGCAAGTAGTCCACTAAAATTCTAGCAGCTGGTACCTGCTCTTCAGTAACTGGACAAAGTTCTTTGTTAAGTTTACTTAGTTGTTGCAGTCATTCAGGAGGTTAGCACAGCTAACCCTCATTCCGACACTGATTTCCATTCTCCTTCCCTTTTTAGAGATGCAAGAAAGCTAACGTGCTTCTCAGATTGCCTTGCAGGTAGAGGTGGCCCCCATGACTCAGTTCTGGCAAATGAGACGTAAACTGCATTTTTCTGGTACTGTCTCTTCCACTTCATTCTTCTTGCCTGGAACACATGCATGATGCTTGAGACTTACAGTCATTGCAAACTATGTATACGGCAAGACAGAAGGGGTCAGGTGATGGCGTTGTGGAGCTACCATACCAGTCTTGGACCTTCTATCACCAGATCTTCGGAGTGTCCTGGATTATCCAGCTGGACCCAATGTGATCATAAAAGTCCTTATAAAGGAAAGAGGGAGGCAGAAAGAAGGATCGGAGAAAGATGTGACAACAGAAGCCAAGTCAGAGGAATGCTCTGTTGCTGGCTTTGAAGGAGGAGGCAGGCCGTGAGGCAAGGAATGTGGGCAACCCCTATAAGCTGGAAGAAACAGATTCTTCTCCAGAACCTCCAGAAGGAATGCAGCCCTTCCAATACCTTAATTTTAGCCTAGTGAGGCCTGTGTCAGACTTCTAACCTACCAACTATAAAATAATAAATTCGTGTTGTTTAAAGATTTTATTTATTTATTTGAGACAGAGAGAATGAGAGAGAGAGAGCGAGCACATGAGAGGGGGGAGGGTCAGAGGGAGAAGCAGGCTCCCTGCTGAGCAGGGAGCCCGATGCGGGACTCGATCCCGGGACTCCAGGATCATGACCTGAGCCGAAGGCAGTCGCTTAACCAACTGAGCCACCCAGGCGCCCAAATTCGTGTTGTTTAAACCACTAAATTTGCAGTAATCTGTTACTGCGGCAATAGAAAATGAATAAGCTCTATTAAGACCTTTTAATAACAAATTATGATTAGTCTAAGGAAATTGTTTCCTTTCAGTGCAAGACCCCTCTAGTTTTCAAAGCAAGGGCAGGCAAAAAGAGACATAACTTATTTTTTAAGAATTAAAAAAAAAAATCCCCAGGAACCTAGGAAAAGACTGATACTTTTATAACCATGGTAACAAAGACCAAAGCTGGTTTTGAAGCTATTTAATTGATCAGTGACAGTTTACTCCAGTAAACACACCTCAGAAACAGGATACAGGCTTTTATAACCTGTGTTTCTAAGGCTGATTTTCAACTACTCCTGCCTTGGTAACTAATACGTCCCAAAACAATACTTCCCTTAAAACCTCTATTTGCACCGCTCAGTGAGACTGTGTCTGATGAGCATAGCTTTCCTTTACCTAAGTAAGCAATAAATTCAGTTTCTAGGTTTCACATTTTGGGTGATGATCTTATCCTTTAGTATACTGTACATTCTTCTTAATTTAACAAGGGTCAAAGAAAACACAAAGTGCCAGGTTTTCATACTAACTGTTAAGTGAAGGAGTTGGGAAAGAGAGAAATAGGAGAATTTGTTTTGATTATGCGAAGAAATAACTTTATGTGGTTGTTTAAATTTGTTCCTATATTTGAAAAACAAAAACCCTAAAACTAAATAAAGTCACTCACGATTCTACCATCTTCATTTTTTAAGTATTTAAAGAAGTACAAGTTCTCCACCTCTTTCCTACTAATCCCACCCACCAGGGGTAATTGCTAATAACAATTTTAAGTATATCTTTTCAGATGTAAACTTAGGCACTGAGGTGTTACAATAAGCCTATTTTAACCAGTTGCCACAGTGTTGCTGGTGTATTTGAAACATATTTTATATGGTTAATTATAGTTTGGTATTTTAGCATGGTTGTGGGCTTCATGAAAATGGTAGCCATGATACATTCATCTCTCCATAACAAATTATGTTACATAATAGGTTTTCAACAAGTACTTATTGAATTTAACTATGAACTAAATTTCTCTAAATTTTAATTTCTGGTATGAGAATATAATACCTAGTCCTAAGGTAATAGAGATACAGATATTGAGCCCAACTGTGGTAGACTCTTTGGGATCATAATGTTTAAAGCTCTAGGGCAATACTGCTCAAAGAGTGGTCAAAAAAGTTTGGCCATTTCAGGGGAGAAAGCAAAGAAGTAATTTTGTCCACACACAGTTCATAAATGTGAAGTTAAGATTAATTACTTCTTTTACAGAAATCGTCTTATATTTTTAGTTTATTATTTTAAAAATAGATATGATTTTCATGATTCAAAGTTGAAAAATGTTGGGGTGCCTAGCTGGCTCAATCGGTAGAGCATGCAACTCTTGTTCTTGGGGTTGGGAGTTTGCGCCCAAAGTTGGGTGGGGCAATTACTTAAAAAATAAAAAAATGAAAAAAAAATTGAAAAAGGTCAAAGGATAAACAGTAAACATTCTCCTTCCAACCACATCCCCTAGCCACTAGTGATCAGTTTGTTATGTATTCTTCCAGAGATATTTTACAATAGATAAGAAAACACACACATACAAACACACACACACACCTCTGATCTTTTTATACATGTAATTTAGGCTATACACTCTTCTATACACTTGCGAATACTTTATCCCATTCTTTGGTTGTCTTTTCACTTTCTGGGTAATGTCCTTGAAGCACAAAATTTTTTAATTTTCGTGAAGTCCAATGTATCTATTTTTTTCTTTCATTGCTTATGCTTTTGGTGCCATGTCTAAGAAACCACTGTCTAATGCAAGGCCATAAAGGTTTTTATCTATGTTTTCTTATAAGATTTAGCTCCTGTATCTAGGTGTTGATCCATTTTCAGTTAATTTTTGTATACAGCATATGATACTTGGGTTTTAAATTTGTTTGTAAATTCCAATTGCCCCAGAACTGCTCATTAGAGACTATTACTTCCTCCCACTAAATTGTCTTGAGAGCCTTATTGAAAATCATTTTACCATAAGTATATGGGTTTTTTTCTGGACTCTCAGTTCATTCCACTCACCTATATGTCTATCCTTACGCCAGTACCACATAGTCTTGAATACTATAACTCTAAAGTAACTTCGAAATGGGGAATTGTGTGTTCTAACTTTAAACTTTTTTGTTATTGTTATGCATCTGAAAGTCTTTATTAAAGAATAATTGACATACAATATTGTATTAGTTTCAGGTGTACAACATAATAATTTGATATTTATATACATTATAAAATAGTTACCACAATAAGTCCGTAACCATAGAAAATAGTAACAGTATTATTGGCTATATTCCCTATGAAGTATATTATATCCCTGTATCTTATTTATTTTATAACTGGAATATTGTGCTTTATTTTTAAGATTGTTTTAGCCCTTAGGGCCTCTTGCAATTCTCTGTGAACTTGAGGACCAGCTTTTCCATTTCTGCAAAAAGGCAACTGGAATTTTGACAGGAATTGTATTGAATTGGCAGATTAATTTGGGGGAGTATTGTCATCTTAACAATATTAGCTATTCCAATCTATAAACATGGGTATCATTTCAATTCCAGTCTTCTGTAATTTCTTTCAATGGTGTTTCGTTTATTCACTATGAGTCATCCACTTCTTTTGTTAAATTTATTTTAAGTACTTTATTCTTTTTAATACTACTGTAAATGGAATTGTCTTCTTCAGTTTTGGATTGTTATTACTAATATATAGAAATACAACTATTTTTGTATATTGATCTATGTCTCTGCAACATTGCTAAACTCATTTATTAGCCCTAATGGATTTGTGGAATCTTCAGGATTTTCTATATATAAAATTATGTCATCTGCATAGAGAAATAGTTTTACTTCTTCTTTTTTAATCTAGATGCCTTTAATTTCATTTTCTTGCCTAATTGCCTTGGCTAGAACCTCTAGTACAACATTGAATAGAAGTGATGGGAGCAAACATATTTATTTCCAATATTTTTTAACTTCTAATTTTTCCCCAAATTATAAAGATAATTGCATTAGCGGGGTGCCTGGGTGGCTCAGTTGGTTAAGCAGCTGCCTTTGGCTCAGGTCCTGGGATCTGGGTCCTGGGATCCCAGGGTTCTGGGATCCAGTCCCACATCGGGCTCCTTGCTTAGCAGAGAGCCTGCTTCTCCCTCTCCCTCTGCCTGCCTGCCACTCCCCCTGCTTGTGCTCTCTTTCTCTCACTCTCTCTCTGTGTCAAATAAATAAAATCTTTAAAAAAAAAAAAAGATAATTGCATTAGGTAGGAAAATATTAGTGGAAATAGTCATCATTTTTTTAACCGTTTGTTAATGGGAGTGCTTCTAATATTTTCCTATTGAACATAAGCTGGCTTGGCGGTTAAAACAGATTTATGTCAAGGTAGTGTATTCTATTCTTATTCTTTTATAAACATCTTTGACTCAAAAGTAGCTTTTAAATTTTTATCAATTCTGTTTCAAAGTCTGTAGAGTTGATCTTCTTTATATCTATTCATAAAATATATGCCTAATATTCCTGAAATAAATCCCATTTTGTCATGTTATTCTTTTAAGATATTGCAGGTTTCCTTTTCCTAATATTTTATTCAGTATTATTTCATCAATATTTATAAGTGAAATTAATGGACATTTCTTTTCCCTATCATCTTTGTCAGACTTAGTATCAAAATTATTCTTGCTTCATATAAAGAATTTCGGAGGTTTCTTTCTTTCTGTATGTGCTAGAATAGCTTAAATTTTGGAATTATCTGTTCCTTAAAGTTGCAGCATAACAACTTATAAAAGTGCTTTGATTGTGTGGGAAAGCTCTTTATACTTTCTTTTATAGTAATTGATTTGTTTAGACTTTCAGTTTCTTTTGAGATCAGTTTTGGTATATTATAGCTTCTTAAAAACAAATCCATTTTATCTAGAATTTCCAAATTATTGCATCAAGTAGATTTGTGCTTTTTTTTAATTAACTCACTGAACAGTTTATCTTTTTTTTTTTCAAGCAACCAGCTCTTGGGTTACTTCATTCCACCATTTTTTATTTTATAATTAAGTGGTTTCTATTTATATCTTTTTATTCTCTTCTGTTTTCTTAGATTTATTTTGCTGATCTTTGTTTAATTTCACTTGGATGCTTACTTCATTTGTTTTCATTCTTTCTTATTAGTTAATATGGTGAAATTTTCTAGCTGCTTTGTAATTTATTCACCTGTGAATAAGACCTAGTTTGGAGTATTTATAAAGCTATATTCTAGGATATGTTTCTGTCAGCATGACCTGAAATATATGCAATTTATATCCACTTAAAAAACAAAATCATTTAAGCAGGCACTGATAGCCAATTACAAAACTGGTCAAACTTAATGCTTGACATAACTTTAGTTTGCTAAGAAACGGCTAGACCCTGAACTTTATGCAAACTTTCTGTGCTGTAACTTCTTTGCTCCATCTCAGACCCAAACTCCACCCATGTGCCTAACCACCAACTAAAATTTCCTGCCTTGATCTTCCCGCTTTTACAGTATTCGATACAGTTCGTTAAGTTCAAGACCCACCCCCTCCTTGCAGTTTTAGTATACCCCTTCCTCTTTCCTCTGCCACCTGTCCCATGGTCTCTGCATATAAAAGTTTTGCTTGCCCACTTCTTCTCAGAGATGTTTCTGCTTAGATTTTGAGTATCTCTCTATTGCAGTAGTCGCCCTTAATAAACTCTTGCCTTGGTAATGTCCAGACTCACATTTTTGTTTTGACACCATAACAGTTTGAAAGATACTTTGATTTCTAGAACTTTGTTGATTTTTGGATTTTAATTTTGTTGCTAGTGATTTTTGCTTACTAAATAGGATATTTACGTATGTACTAGGTTTTTGGAATCCCCTAGTACAATCCCTAGCTATTTTAAGCAAATTGTGACATATTACGAACATATTTAAAATGTTTGCGCTGAACAATGCTTTAGCAATATGACATAGGTTCCGATATGTACTGTTTTTATTATTGTTTTATCTAAATAGCTGCAATTCCATTTTTCCCTTGGGCCCAAGAGCTGTTTAGCCCAAGATACTGTATTTCCAAGGGGGGCTTTTGTTGCCTTCTAGTCTTATTGTATTGCTACTAGAGAAAGTTATCTGTACTGGGTTTGTTTTTTGTTTTTCTTTTTTTTTTTTTGGAATTTATTGAGGTTTCCTTCTTAATTAGGAACATAAATAGGAGGTATATTTTCTGATTTCAGAATTACAGAATTTGACATACACCAATTAACTCTACTGTATTATGTTATTTAAGTCTATTATATCCTTATTTGTTTCTTTATATGCTTTATCTGTCATGGACTGGAGGGGTGAATTGAAGTATCCTGCCACTAATGTGCTTCTGTCTACTTCTCTGTATAGACCCTAACTTTTGCTTAAGGACTATGCTTATCCTGATGCTACGTTATTTGTATGTAGATATCCCTAACTGTTATGTCTATGAATTGCACCCTTTTGCATATGAAGTGCCCTTTCTTATTTAATGCTTTTTCTTCTCCTAGTTTTAAGTTTCTCTTTCTTTACAGTGTAGAATTATTTTTGTTTTGTATCCAATCTGACTTTTCCCCCTGAGTTTAACTCGTTTATAATTATTACAATTATTTACAATTATTGATATGAAAGATATGTTTAGTCATGGTTATGTCATATTATATTGTTATGATTCATGCTTTTAAGGTTAAAAAATGATTTCCTGTGTGGGATTTTGCTTGGTTATATGCACAATTCTTCTGATGATTATAACTATTTGTATTTTTGTCTAATGTCTAATCCTTTCTTTCATTATAAATGCCCTATTCTAAGCAATAAATTAGTAGCTTGCTTCATCCTTCTACCTCTCCTTTCTCTCCACAACTTTCCAATTTTAATTAATTATATTATCTTTCTTAATGATTAGCTTTCTGTTTAGTAAAAATAATGCCCATATTTGTTTTTGTTTTTTGTTTTGTTTTTTTAAAATTTTATTTATTTATTTGACAGAGACATAGTGAGAGAGGGAACAGAAGCAGGGGGAGTGGGAGAGGGAGAAGCAGGCTTCCCGACGAGAAGGGACCCCAATGCGGGGCTCGATCCCAGGACCCTGGGATCACGACCTGAGCTGAAGGCAGACGATTAACCCAGGTGCCCCTTGTTTTTGTTTTAATCCTATTTGTCAACAGCCCTTAATGCTATCTACCTTATGCTTTCTAGTCATCTATTGTTTGATAAAATTTGTCCACTGGCAGAATCTTCAAATGAGTTAATAGAAACATTATCCCTAGGATCTTGTGTTTTCAGAACTCTTTGCCTTTTTACTTACACAACAGTTCAACTGGATATACAATCCCTAGGTCATACATCTTTCCTTGACTGTATTGCTCTATCTACAATGTCTTCTAGGAAAAAATAATTGTGGAAAAATATGAAGTCAGCCTATTTTTCTCATTATAAGTGATTTATTTTAACTTTCAAAGAATGTTAATTTTTGAAATCTAGTAATTTTATGAAGACATATATTGGTGTTGACCATGTGGGACTATTTTGTAAAGTAATATTTGCCTTTTTATATTGTTTTCAGACTCAAGTCTCTTTATTTCTATGATATTTTTCTTGAATTATATTTTTAGTATTTTTTTCTTCTTTGCTTTTAAGACCTATAGATTTATGCTTTTTCATCAGTTCTGAAAAATTCACAGCCATTATCTCTATATATATTGCCTCTCCTCCTTTCTCATTATTCTTTCTATGTGGAACTCTAAGTGTTAGATCTTGTCATTCCATCTTCCATATCTTTTAAGCTTTTTCTTTTTTCACATTTTCCATTTTCTTGTTTCTCTTTACTACATTCTGGATCAGTTCTTCAGATATATCTTCTGGTTTGCGAATTCTCACTTGAGTTATCTAATCTAGTTAAACCCTTCACAGTTGTTTGTTTGTTTTTGCTGCCAACAACTGTATTTTTTATTTCTGGTTTCTTTTGGATTGTTCCCAAAATGTTTCTGAAAATTCCTGGATGTTTCTAATTGAATGATCACTTTTTAAATTGCATGTTTATTTAAACAGTTCACACATAGCTGTTTTACGTTGTATGTATATAATTATAATTCCAATCCTTGAAATTTGTAGGGAATCTAAATCTGTTCTTTGTTTCTGCTGACTCTCACTCATGGTTATTGCCTTCTTGTGTGTTTGGCAATCTTGTTTCTGAGTTCATAAATCTGTCAGAGTCCTCTGGACCAAATTTGGAGAGATCTCCTCCAAACAATATTTGTTTCTATTTCTGTCAGTAACCAAGATCGCTTCAGTCCTCTTTGGGGCTTTGGCTTAGAGTGTCCCAGGTACCGCTTGTCCAGACAGCTGCCATTCCAAGCAGTGGTACCCACAACAATTGTGTTGCTATAGGAGTATTTCCTCAGGCCAGCGCTGCTCTTCCTGGCTTCCCGAAGCCAGGCAGCTTCCCGTTACTCTGGCTATCTACACTGTTTTCCAAGCCAACAGGAATCTTGCTTAGGACCTAGTATTTTGTGTGGGAGTTTGACTTTTCCCCAGGCAATGGAGATAGGCCACTGCAGGGATGTTCACAATGCAAAGTCTCTCTTTTCCCCTGCTGTCACAGATGCAGACTGTTTTCTGCAACTACAACTCCAATATGTGATACATCCGTTGCTATACTTTCTCTGCTTCTTGGAACCATGTTGATCCAGGGAAGCTCCTGCAACCAACCTGTGAATTGCATTCCTGCCTTTGAAATGAGATATTTAGGCTCTATACAAGAGATTTAAGCTATGTCCTTAACTTTTAAGCAGTATATTTTGCTACTTAACCATAACCCTGACCCCAAGCCAATCTGAAACCCTAAATCTAATGAGATCTTTCTAAAATCTGCAATCTTAACATCCTCCAATACTCTCACTCCCATCCACTTATTTTGTAATTTAAGGGTTTGTCTCATACTTTTTCTTATTCTACTCTTTACTTTTGGGTGATTTAGCCTCCAAAAGGAAAAATGCTAACTTTACACTACTGTCTTCAAATAATAAGTCCTGCTACATTCTCTGTGATAACATCATTTTTGAAAATATCACATGAACTATAAGAACCGTGCTTGGCAATTTGTCTCCACTAATAGTCAATTATCGGGTACAGTTCATCTCGATTTAAAACATTTCCACAACACTTTAATTTTTGTGTTGTTACTATTGTGTGGCCTTATATCTCCAATGTTTGAAGAAATGTTATTAAGAATTTTGGAAGCACTACAGCAAAAATATAATGATGAAAATAGTAATGTAAATATTAAAATTCAGAATGTCATAAATATAAACAATGAAGAGGACCCCCATTTTTAGATAAGAGGTAAATGTGATAATTTCACAGAAACAAGTAAAAAATATATGAAGTGTGATGGTGAATATCTGAAAATTAGCAATGCAGTTATTTTTTTCACACTGTGCTATCTTCTAAGAAACTTTGTCAAGTTTCGGCAAGAAATTAATGATGCTTTGATTTCAATTTCTAACATAACACTGTAACCTCCAGTAAACCAATTAGATTTTTCATTACTAAAACAAAACAATATAGTACAGATTAAATAATTATTTTTGCTAAAGTCAGAAAGAGACCAAAACTATCAATATTTTATTCAGAGTTGTGTTCCTTGTATACTAAATGGGGTAGTTCTCAATGTTGTCAAAAGGTTTGTAAAAACTAGCTGGAAAGTTGTTGAAAATACGCTCAGAAAAAGCAAAACAAACTACTGGCAAAATTCCATTGTCAACTTATTTGACATTGCATAATGTCAATGGCATTTAATGTGAAAGAGGAATTACTGTTCTGTGCTCATGCTAGCAAATATTTTATTTAGAGTTGCATGAAGACACTAATCGCTAATGTCTAGAAAATGAATCAGTTCTTGCATATATGTGGCATAAGGAGAAGTGCTAGAGGACTTTTTGTTCTGCTCATTACTAAAATCCAAGGCTTCAGGAGAACTTTTTTTTTTTTTTTTTTTTTTAGATAATCACTATTTTGTGAGCCATAACATGGACTGAAAAGGTATAATGGGTTCATTTCTGATACCGGCTAGCTACACATAACAAGGAATACACGCTCTGCTTTATAAGGAAGAATTGGTGGCCAATGACGATATGCCTCCTGCTCCTGGTATTTTTTTAAAGAAACTGTAAAAAAGAAGAAAGTGATCGAACTGAATGGTGGTCACTGAGTGTTCAACTCCCCAGTGTGCTGTGTAAAGCCAATCAGGTTTTTGCCTGCTTCCTCCACAAAATATCTTATAAAATTTGCTGACCATCTTTACTTTGCCAAATCTAATAATTAGTTCTCTGTCTAAATCATAGTTGATCTCTGAGCAGTATCTGACAATTCCTTTCTCTTTGAAACACTTTCTTCTTTAAAATTTCCTGAAACTGTACTCTTCTGTTCCCTTCCTTCCTCACTGGCTGCTCCTTCTCAGTCTCCTTGGGAGGACCCACTGCTTCCTCTGCCTACCTTCTAATTACTAACACTCTACACAAGTCCTTGATGCTCTTCCCTCCTGTGTCTACACTGTCTTCCTGTGTAATCTCAACTAGTTCCATAGCTTTATGACAGCTGTATGCCACAGACTCACAAGTGTATACCTGTAGACCCACTTTCCACACTAAACCCCAGATTCATATATCAGAATGCCTTTTTGACTTCTCCACGTAGATGTTGAAAAGCTCCTCAAATTTAACATATCCTTCAGATAATTTTGTTTCTCCCCCCAAAACCTTTTTCCTTCTGCATTCATTGCTGTCCCAGTTAATGGCACCACCATCTATCCTGTTACTTCAGCCAAAAACCCCGTAAGACATTCCAACTGGTGTTCATCTTAAAAAAAAAAGAAGTTAAAAATAGAGCTACCCTATGACCCAGCAATTGCACTACTAGGTATGTACCCCAAAGATATAAATGTAGTGATCCGAAGGGGCACCTGCACCCCAATGCTCATAGCAGCAATGTCCATAATAGCCAAACTGTGGAAAGAGTCGCGATGTCCATTGAAAGATGAATGGATAAAGAAGACGTGGTATATATATATACAATGGAATATTAGTCAGTCATTAGAAAGGATGAATACTTACTATTTACATGGACATGGATGGAACTGGAGGGTATTATGCTGAGCGAAATAACTCAGAAAAAGACAATTATCATAGGGTTTCACTCATATGTGGAATATAAGAAACAGTGCAGAGGATCATAGGGGAAGAGAGGGAAAACTGAATGGGAAGTCATCGGAGAGGGAAAAAAACGAGAGACTCTTAACTATAGGAAACAAACTGAAATTTGCTGTAGGGGAGGTGGGTGGGAGGATGGGGTAACTGGGTGATGGGCATTAAGGAAGGCACATGATATGACGAGCACTGAGTGTTATACACAACTGATAAATTATTGAACACTAAATCTGCCATATGTTGGCTAATTAAATTTAGATTTCAAAAAGAGAGAGATGTGAGAAAAAAAATAGATTTTCCCTGCCTATACCTTAGTGGGAGGATATATTGCTTAGAACTGTAGGGTCATCTTACAAGCATGAGAAGAAAACTTGAGAATTACAGAAATGCTAAGCTGGAGTCATGATGCCATTGAGTCACCGAGTAACCAATCATGGAACAATCCTACTCTGACTTTTCCAATGAGATAAAAATCTTAATGCTAAAGCCATTTTGAGTTGGGTTTTCAGCCAAATATATTCTACCTCATAACCTGTTACATTGCCCTCTTTTATTTTCTTCTTAGTACTTAACATTCTGTGTAATATCTGGTTTGTTTATTGCTTGTCTCCATCAATTAGAACATAAAAACATCAAGGACCTTCTCTTATTTGCTGCTGTACCTAAAGCATCTTAAATAGTACCTAGTATCTAGTCAATAGCCAATAATTATTAGTTAAACATGAATGAATGAACAATGCCTTGATTTCTCTCTTTCCCTCACTTCCAATCCTTCAGCAAGTCTATTGGTTCAACCTTCAAAATATATCCAAATTTGACTACTCTGACCATCCCTGGGGCTTTCATCAGTAAGTGTGCTGGTTGAAGTGTCTCACCCTCCTGTTTACCTAGTAATAATCTCTTTACTCCTCTTCCTGTTTTCGTTGATTCCATGTTTATTGAGGTGCATGCAGGGCACTGGGCTGCCCTCATGAACCTATAGTCTAGTGAGGGAGCTGGGTAATGAGTAATGACACAGGTCATTATTGCATAAGAAATAAGAGATGCAGAGGGTGGGTATGGTGGTGGGGCAGGTGGAAACCTGCAGTCCTCACTCCAACTGCACAGAAGACCAGGCAAAAGACAAGGAGCCACTCCTCTGTTTTCTGTGTGGGGTGGAGGTGGGGTTTATTTAGTATTACGGTTGGGAGCATTTTCTTCGTGTATATAAGGAAAGATCAGGCAGATCCTTGCATATGTTCTTCCCCTCAAATGACATTAAAAACTAAAATAATCCTTCAGTCTAGAATGGGTACACTTGTCATACCTCTCCTCTCACATAATGAGGTGGGAGGGATCAGCCAGCCCCATCTGACAGATCAAGAAATTAAGACTCAGCAAGAAGCCACTTCCCTAGGGTTGTGCACCTCTTCAGCAGTAAGGCCACAAGTAGACCATACGCCTTTCACTCAGAAGCAGTTCACATTACAGCTCACTGGGACCCAGCCCAAGTCTCCCCAGAATAGGGACTCAATAAACAGGAGTTATTCCCCCAACTCTGGGGTCCTCTGAGAGGCCCTCCTGTTAGAGATAGGGAAACTGAGAAGTAACTTGCAAAGAATAGCAGCAGAGAGGCTGACCTGCCCCAGGAGCTCTGATTCTAATCATAATTATGGCCAATAGTTATGGAGTACTTCCTATATGCTAAATCCTATTCCAAACCCCTTAACACAAAGTATTTTTTTCCATCCCCCAGCAACCTTATAAGGTTATATGATACAAGTCTACAATTCCTTATCTTAATTTGGAAGCCCAAAAGACTGAAAACCAACAGTCTTTTCCTGTATTTGCTGCCCAAATGCTTCTGGTGGCAAAATTTGTCTTGAACAGATGTGAGGCTCTTTAGATTACTTATAATGTTTTTTATTTTATTTTATTTTATTATGTCATGTTAGTCACCACACATTACATCATTAGTTTTTGATGTAGTGTTCCATGATTCATTGTTTCCCAGGACCCTGGGATCATGACCTGAGCTGAAGGCATCTGAGCCACCCAGGCGTCCCTATCTCTAAGTCCAAACCAGGTCCTCTGCTTAGGGTCTCACAAGGCTTCGATCAAGGTGTTAGCTGGGGCTGCAGTCTCCCCTGGGTTCAAATGGGGAAAGATCCACTTCCAAGCTCACTCATGTTATTGGCAGAATTCAGTTCCTTGAGGTGATAGGACTGAGGGCTTCAGTTCGGTTTTTGTTTTTGTGTGTGTGTGTTTTGTTTTGTTTGCTGCCTGTCAGCCAGAGGCTGCCCTCAGCTCTTAGAGGCTGCCCATCCATATTCATTGCTGTGTGGCATCCCCTACCACGGTCATTTGCTTCCTCAAAGCCAGCAAGAATGAAGGGTAGGAGGAAGAAAGACTGAGACTCCAGCAAGATGGATACTACAATCGTATGTGACATAATCACATAATCATGTGCATATAATCACAGACATCCTATTATCTTTACCAAATTTTCAGTTAGAAGCAAGCACAAGTCTTGCCCATACTTGAAGGGACAGGATCACATAAGGGAGTGAACACTAGGAAGTGGGAATTGTGGGACCACTTTAAGAGTCTGTCCACCATAATATTTTCAATGCAGAAATATTAATGTTTGATTTGCCCTAGAGCCCCATGGGGGTGTCTCATGGTATCTGGTATTCACATCATGATAGCATTCTAAGACCCTGAAATTTAGAAATTCTCAGACACATTGTCCTCGTGGATTTTGGATAAGATACTGTATTACTACCCTTATTTTACAAGTGAAGAAATTTAATTACCGAAGAGTTAAGTGACTCAGTCCAAGGAAAGCTCACTTCCATGTGTTTCTCCTCTACTCTCAATATTCCACTGCTATATAACTTCCTCAACTTATTATGGGATTACATCCTGACAAAGCTATGGTGATTGAAAATGTCATGAGTCGAAGATGCATTTAATACACCTAACTTACCGAACATCATAGCTTGGCCGAGCCTGCCTTAAACATGCCCAGAACCCTTACGTTAGCCTATAGATGGGCAAAATCATCTAACACAAAGCCTATTCTATAATAAAGTGTTGAATATCTATGTAATTTATTGAACACTGTGCTGAAAGTGAAAAACAGAATGGCTGGTTGTAAGTTTATCAGTTGTTTACCTTTGTAATCGTGGGCTGACTGGGAGCTGTGGCCCATCGCCACTTTCCAGCATCACAAAAGAGATGGTGTCACATACTGCTAGCCCGGGAAAAGAACAAAATTCAAAACTTGAGGTACAGTTTCTACTGAATGCATATTGCTTTCACACCACCATAATGTCGAAAAATCATAAATTGAACCATTTTAAGTTGGGGACCATCTGTACACTACTTCATTTCTGACACCAGATGTCTGGGTTATCTACACATCAGGCAATTCTGCAGCACCAGCTGGGTGTCCTACAATTTAACTCGGTTCTGACACTATCTACCTGGAGACAGCACCAGATCCCACAGGTTAAAGGCTCACAAATCCCCTCCCACACTCACATCTGATGCCAATCACAAGTCCAGGTTGTCACCTATGCTTCTGACCTACTGGCTCTAAAATGGAAATTCCCTGGCGCCTGGGTGGCTCAGTCGGTTAAGCGACTGCCTTCGGCTCAGGTCATGATCCTGGAGTCCCGGGATGGAGTCCCGCATCGGGCTCCCTGCTCAGTGGGAAGCCTGCTTCTCCCTCTGACCCTCCCCCCTCTCATGTGCTCTCTCTCTCTCTCATTCTCTGTCTCAAATAAATAAATAAAATCTTTAAAAAAAAAAAAAAGAAGGAAATTCCCATGAACCCCCTCTTGGGTTCAATTACTTTGGTAGAGCAGCTCACAGAACTCAGGAAAACATTTTACTTACTAGATTACCAATTTATCATAAAAGAATATAACTCAGAATAGCCAGATGTAAGAAACGCATAGGGTAAGTTTTGGGAGAAGGAGCATGGAGCTTCCATGTTCTCTCTGGGTACACCACCCTCCCCAAATCTCCATGTGTTCACCAATCCAGAAGCTCTCCAAACCTGTTCTTTTGAGTTTTTATGGAGGTTTCATATGCAGGCATGATTGGCTAAATCACTGGCCATTGGTGATTGATTTAACCTCCAGCCCTTCTCCCCTCCCGAGATGGAGGGTGGCATTGAAAGTTCCAACCTTCTAATCAGGTTAGTTCCCCTGGCAACTAGCCCCCATCCTTACGGGCTTTCCAAAAGTCACTGCATTAACATAAATTCAGGTGTGGTTGAAAGGGGCTTGTTATGAATAACATGACATATTCCTTTCACTTTTAAGGCTCTGGAGCTATTTCAGGAACGAAGGAGAAAAGACCAAATACTATAACAAACAAAAGCTGCTCCCATTGCTCTTAGGAAATTCTAAGAGTTTTAAGAGCTCTGTACCAGAAGCAAGATGAAGACCATATATATATACACACACGTGTGTGTGTGTGTATATATATGTATTTTATTATAAATCACATATTTTATCTATATATGTATATATGTATTGTATTATTATAAATCACAAACATATATACCAAATATATATTTTTATTATTATTATAAATCACAATATTACACTCACCTTAGGCAAAAATAAGGGTTCAGACTCTGAGGGTAGAGCCCAAGCTCTTAGCCACATGCAGGCTCCATGGTTCTGAGATTCAAGAGTCCCAGGTTCTGAGACTCATCACCACCATGACAGCAACCCAGGATTAAAATCTTCACAGTCCCAGCCATGAAGGTCCTATGAATGCACATGCTGCTTACTACCACCACAGTTCTTCTCTTTCCCTGGGGCTCCTTCCACCTGCTCCTTCCGTCCTTCCAACTTTAGCAAGCACATTGTCTGCTTCAGAGCCTTTCTCTTCCATCTCCAGATCTCTGTGTGGTTAGCTCCTTTTATGCTTCAAGTCTGTTAAATTAATTAAACAAGGAGGCCATTAGATTGAGGTAGCTCTAATGCTATAGTGGCCAACATGTGCAAACCAAAATCTAAGCCTATAAATGGCTCAAGGTTCCAATATCAAAACGCTAAGGATAACCAATCACAAAAAGCCAACTAGACTTCAATATATGGCCAATCAAGTACTTTCCTTTCTCTGCTTCTGCACTTGGTGTATATAAGTCTTTCCCCTGAATTCTGTTGGCTCAGTGATCATAGCTACATTTGGTTTCGCAGCACCTAATTCCAATCAATTTTTGCTCGAATAAACTTAAAATTGTTTATCTTTTAACAAGTCTGAGCAAAAATGCTACAGCCTTAAAGATGTCTTCCTTGACCACCAGAGCAAAACTAATCCCTCTCTTTGTCTCTCCGCCTCCTTCTCCCTTTCTCCTTAGTACCCCTTTGTCCACCATCCTATCTTGTTCTTATAGTCCTTATCTCCACATATTTGTTTGTATGCTTGTTTTCTCGCTCTCACACTAAAATATAAACTCCAAGAGGATATGTTTATTTATTGATATATCCTGTCTGCCACGTAATAGGCATTAAATACTTATTTGAATAACTGTTATTAATGGATTTTTAAAGTCTATCCAATGGGAATGCCAGGCATTTGATTCCACTGCACATGACTAATAAATGTGAGTTAGGAATTGCGTAACTTTATAAAAATAAAAATAACCAATGAAGCTAACTAGAAAAAGACAGGGCTTAAGCTGTCATTGCTCAGACTCTCAGAATCTTGATGAAAGACCACAACTGCCATCCCTCTCAGTTATAAAACTATAATAATTACTACTTTGGCTCAGACTGAGTTATTACTTTTTTTTTTAAGATTTTATTTATTTGACAGAGAGCGAAAGAGGGAACACAAGCAGGGGGAGTGGGAGAGGGAGAAACAGGTCTCCTGCAGAGCAGGGAGCCCAATGAGAGGCTCGATCCCAGGACCCTGAGATCATGACCTGAGCCGAAGGCAGACGCTTAACAACTGAGCCACCCAGGCACCCCGCTGAGTTATTACTCTTATTAATTTTCAAAATGTTCATGATATTTAATTATTTTATCTAAAAACCAGTGGCTTATGAATTGGTTATTTTCCACTCTATCCTTCTCTACTTTGGGCTTTAAGAGGCTGATTTTTATGGACTGCACAAACTGGGATTTCTTTACCTCTAACTTCTGGGTGGGTTGAAACTCTAAGCAGAGGCACCAGGAAATCAAAAAGGGATGGAGAATGGGTTTAGAATATTTATTCTTCCAGGATCCCTCCCAGCTGGGTTGCCACAGGTGGACTATGTTCCTTTACTGACCCAAAAGCCATAGCTCCTTCTAGGTGGCCTCACCTACGGCCAATCTCTCCTGGTTTTGGTAACTGTTCCCTTCCCAGCTTTCAGGACTAGGAGAGGTAAGGGCTTCCTGCTATTGCTAGTCTAAGGGTATTAAACCACCCTTACCCCTGCTTTCCTTTAATTCTGCCCACACCTTTATAAACAGCCTCTTTATTAATAAATATCTCCTTGCCTAACCTGTTTGAACTTGCCCAGCTATTTCCTGCAACAATCCTGAGTCATACATTTTATGCCTCAAATTAAACCAAGGGTTTAATCAATGGAAAATTTTAACAATGCACAAGAATTCATGAGCATGGGCACTGTTTTTTCCAATTTGGAGTAAGACATGATATGAGATATAAAAAGAAATTAAATAAAAAGAACATGTGTTATTTTCACATTGAAACGAATTAAGGACATTCCCACTTGGAAATAACCCACACATAGTAGGATAATAGTCACTCATTTGGCTTCTCTTTATTCTGTTTGTCTTCAGCCCCCTTCAGAGTTATAACCTAAAGATTAGGTTTAGAAAATATACTGGACATGGGATTGGTAAATATATTCTAGTCCCATCTTTGCTCAGAAATCTTGAGAAATCAGTGAACTTTTCTGAAACACAGTTGCCTAAACTGCAAAATTAAGATGTTGGAATAAATCATAGCTAAGATATCCTTTAGTTTTAAATCTCCGATAACTGTATTTTATGATTATCAAGAACTATCAAGAGTTTTTATTTTAAACGTTGTAGGGGCAACCATATAGTATTGTTTAAGAACCCAGCTCTGCAGCCTAACTGTTTGGCTTCAAATCCCAGCTCTACCACTGACTAGCCACATGAACTTGGGCATGTTTCTTAGTATCTTTGGGCCTCAGTTTCCTTGTCTGGAAAATGGGTATGATAACAGTAAAAATATCTATCAGTGAGGGTTTCTTTAACAGTTAAATGAGTTAGAAGTTGTAAGATACTCACTGTGTGCAAGGTATTATCTAACTATTCTATAAGTGTTCACAATTATCCTTGATGCTGTTAACAGAAAATTTTCCACAATTTACTGATCTAGTAGGTTTTATTCAGCAATTCATAAATGGAGCAACATCTCGTCTAGCAGATAGAAAAGAGCTCTAAAGAGCCATACAAGGCAAGAAATGTTTACAGACCAAAGTGAGAAGGAACAAGGAAGTTATACTCGGCATCTGCTGATTGGTTAAAGCAGGATTACTTCCCTATATGGAGCAAAGGAGAGTCTTAGAGCCAGGGCAGATGACTTGTGCTGGGCAGGCAAGCACTGATTGGTTGGCCAAGGCCTGCTTTTTCTGGAACAGCCAAGCATAGAAACTTAAATTCCAGTTTGCTGATGTGGGCTTAGCATAAGTGGTTCCATCTTGCACCTAGTCTGGACACTAACAATACCCAAATGAAATGATTTGGGGTCAGTAGTAGATGATAATGTATAGGTTATACTGAGCTGAAAATTAATATTAGAAGAGCAATTGCTGGGGCGCCCGGGTGGCTCAGTTGGTTAAGCATCTGACTCTTGATTTTGGCTCAGGTCATGATCTTGGGGTCCTGGGATCGCACCCCGTGTCAGGCTCCACACTTAGCAGAGAGTCTGCTTGGGATTCTCTTTGTCTCTCTCCCTCTGCCCCCCAAGCCCCTGCTCACTCACACGCACTCTCACTCTCTCTCTCTCAAATAAATAAATAAATCTTAAAAAAAGAAGAGAAATTGCTATTTTGAATCTAAATATAAGCAGTATGGTTTAAAAGTGAAGAACCTAACTCATAGCCTGTTCTTATATTTTGAGATATGACATGTAAAGATTATCTGAACAATTTATTGCTATCTACTTGTACGCACGCACATTCTTAATAAATGACCCAAGATTCATTACACACACACACTCACATAGTTGACGTAGGGGGCCCAAACCACTACACAGTCGAAAATCCACATGTAACTTTTGACTCCTCCAAAACTTAATTATTAATAGTCTACTGTTAAGGAAGCCTTACCAAAACATAAAGTCAACACGTATTTTGTATGTTATATATATTTTATACTATTTTCTTACAATAAAGTAAGCTAGAGAGAAGAAAATCATAAGAGATGGGGCGCCTGGGTGGCTCAGTTGGTTAAGCGACTGCCTTCAGCTCAGGTCATGATCCCAGGGTCCTGGGATCAAGCCCCGCATCGGGCTCGCTGCTTGGTGGGAAGCCTGCTTCTCCCTCTCCAACTCCCCCTGCTTGTATTACCTCTCTCGCTGTCTCTCTCTCTCTGCCAAGTAAATAAATAAAATCTTTAAAAAAAGAAAGAAAGAAAGAAAATCATAAGAGGAAATACATTTGCAGTACTGTACTAAAAAAAATCCATATAAGTAGACCTGGCAGTTCAAACCCATTTTGTCCAAGGGTCAATTTTGTGTGTGTATATATATACATACATATACATATATTGCATAAGATATACTTCATCATTTTATCTGTAGACATTTATTATGTATTTTTCTACACATACACAAACATGCTAGGAATAAATAGCATGATTTAAGGTAAGTAATGTTGCTTATTATTCTTATATAACCTACCCAGAAAAACAAAACTAGAAGTTTTTTTTATATGGTAGCTAGGATAGGAAATGGAGGAGGTTCCGAGCTAGAGGAAACTACAATAAAGTGGGTACAGCAAGCAAAGAGGGGAGAATGGGAACACGACATCTTGCCCTTAGCCTGGCACTGTCCACAAATCACTTACCATGCACCAGAAAAGACTTTTATTCCTAATAACCTTGCATTCCAAGATAAACCATGAATAACAGGAAACTCCTAAAAGCATTGACTAACAGGAAATCCTGAAAGCTTTGCCTCTTGAGATAAGCCACAAAAATAAGAACATCCTGTTTTCCTTACAAAAAGACAGGAACATCTTGTTCTTATCCAATCTGAACTGTCAGCTGCCATATCTGAGCTATAAATATCTGCCATATCATCAGAGCTATAAATGCGTCCTCTTCTACGGGATGAGCCACTACTTCTGAACTGCGAGTGAAAATGTTTTCCTAAAAGGCAAAATAGGTAAAGGGGATGAAGGGGTACAAACCTGCAGTTACAAAAGAAATAAGCCACAGGGATGAAAAGTACTGCATAGAGAATACAGTCGATAATATTATCACTTGGTATGGTGACAGATGGTAACTATACTTTATCATGATGAGCATTTCATAATATATGTAACTGTCGAATCACCATGTTGTACACCTGAAACTAATATATCATATGTCAACTGTACTTGGATTTTTTTAAAAGTTGCCCGGTGTTCACATTTGTCTCTGAATTCTATTTTGACCAAGTTACTGAATAGTCACTAGCTGAAACTGATTTTCTTGGGACGTCCTGCATACACCAAGGCCGGCTTCATGGGTGGACCACTGGTGCTGATAAACCAAGGTCCTGCCTTGGTTTAATGCTCTGCTATCACCATCTTGAAAAATCTAATAACTTTTTGAAAGGGGGCTTTGCAAGTTATATTGATGATCTTAGATGTACCATAAACCTCTCTCCTGAACACCCAAATAAAGTAGAAACAGCATGGTCTTTGGAATCTGACAGACCTATTTATTTAGGTAAACCTCATGTTCATCTATAAGATAGCATATTTCAGACTCGATTGATGACTACATGAGATCCTGTTAAGTATTTACCATGTTTGACACCTAGAAGGTCCATAAATAACAGTTCTGAGTTATCCCATTTTACCTTCCACAAAGTAGAGCTATACACTTTTACAATCTCCTTTCCTTCTCAATATGAGTCTTAAGAGAAACAGCAATTCATTTGAACAAGTATGTATTGTAAATGAGAGTTGGGCTACTTGTGTGTTCATTTCCTTACTTCCCATTCATTCCTGACATTACAATCAGACTGCATCCTCCATCACCACCTCAAAGACCCTTGATGACCTTCTTCTGGCTAAACCACCTTCAGGTGTTCTCTTACTTGATTTCTCTTCAGCATGTGACAGTTTGGGTCATGATTATCTTCTGTAGCACCCCACTGTTTTTTTTCCCTACCTCTTTGGCTGTTTCTTCTCTGTGTCAATTGCTGTTCTCAGCTACCTCTCCAAGGATTTGTTCTCACTCTATGTACCTCTGACCCGCCCACTAGCTCTCTCCAAAATAAATGAATCTTTGAAGAAAAAAAAAATAGTCCTAAGAATTGTGATATCATGTACACATCTTTGACCTTTAAAATAATTGGCTAGAGGGGTACCTGGGTGGCTCAGTTGGTTAAGCGTCTGCCTTCCACTCAGGTCATGATCCCAGGACCCTGGGATCAAGCCCCATGTCAGGCTCTCTGCTCAGCGGGGAGCTTGCTTCTCCCTCTCCCTCTGCCTGCTTGTGCTCTCCCTCTCTCTGTCAAATAAATGAATAAAATCTTTTAAAAAAATAAATAAAAATTTAAAAATAAAATGATTGGCTAGAAATAACTAGGACTTTGTCATCTTATCTCATTATAATTTTCTTTAAAAAAAAAAAACAGTTGTGATGACTTCCTTTGACTACTGAGAAGAATACTGGCACCCAAAGATGAACATCTCATAATAATGGGGCAATGGCCTATATTTTCCTTGAAGAATCAAGTAATCAGTGGAAAGACCCAGATGGACAGCTGTGCAGCACTCAACAGATAGGAAGGACTATGAAGTCCTACCCTTATCTGCTCTGTCAAGCTCTCCCGTGGTCTTCCAAGGTCTAAATGGCTCCCAGAACAGCAGAGGATTCTTCTAAATTACTGTTATCAATAAGTAAATGCATGCATTATCACTGCTATTCAATCTCTTCTTTAAAAGCAAACCAGCACAATTTGCAGATCTATAGCACCATGCCTACATTTTTCCACAGATACCTCAAAAGCCACATGTCCAACAATACTTTCCTTCTCTCTTCAGAAAACTCTTGCAATCCTCTCAGCTCAATAAATGGCACTACCATATGCCACCCAATTCTCTGAACCCAAAGCCTAAAAGTTCATCTTGACTCTTCACTTTCCCTCACCCCCACCAATATCTAAATCCTATCAGTTCAACTTCCATTACCTCTTGAATCTGTTTATCCATTCCATTGTTACTACTTTAGCTCAGGCTATCATCAAAGGACTCCTATCTGGTCTCCACCTGTGACCTCTACAGTTCTTTGAATACTTCACAGCTAGAGTTCTTTCTAAATCTCATTTTTCCTATGCATGCCCTGTCCTTGCTTAAAACCTACCTATGACTCCACCCAAAGTCCTCCAGACAAAGCCTAAATTGTTTAACACAGATCATTAGGCCCCATTTTAGCTTTCTGATCAGAAGAGGACAGACCTACCACCAGCCGGCCAAATCCAGCCCACTGCTCATTTTTGTAGTTTGCAACGTAAAGTTTTAAATGGTTGAAAAACCAAAATATGAATATTTCATGACAATGAAAACTACATGAAATTCAAACTTCAATAAGAAAACTTTATTGGAACACAGCTCCACTCATTCATATTGTCTATGGCTTCTTTTTGAGCTACAAGTTGAGTAGCTGTGACCAAGACAGTATGGCCCACAAAACTCTACAATCTTTACTATCTGGCCCTCCATAGAAAGTTTGCCAACTCCTGCTCTACATTCATCTCTCACCACTCTCCATTGTAGCCACCACCCTGAATTGTCTGCAGTCCCTAACAGACCACAGTTTTCTCTCTGAACTGCTCCCCCAACTCCTCCATGGGTGCTCGCATAGCATTAACTTCATCTTAGCATTTAACAATTTAATTGTCCTTCTGAATCCTCAGCACCAGCACTCTCTCTACCCTCCTTCAGTGCTTGATAAATGTGTATTGCCTGAATAAGCAGCATCCTGAAAAGAGCAAAACTGGGTTCCAACTTTCAGCTTATAAAAGGAAGACAGACACATAAACAACAAATCAATCCACAAGGAAGAACGAAAAACACTAAAAAATAGCCGGCACTCTGCAGCATAACCAAAGAGAAAGAATTCCACCTGGGAAAGGGTGCCCCTTCTTTAGAATCCTTTCTGATTTGAACAGATGCCCCTCCCCCCATGATGAAATTCTTACTGAGCTTTTTGGCATGTAGTGTCCTCATCTGTAAAATAAGGCTAAATAATCACGACTTCACAGGATTAAATGAATGTAGTTAATTGAGAGCACGTAGCTCAGTACGTGCTTCAGAGAAAATGCTCGGTAAACAGCGGTCACTCCTGGTTGCTCTAAAACGCTCCGTTTCACGTTAATGGAGTCCATCTCCAAGGGAGTCTCCAGTACGTGTCGCCAAATGCACGGACCAGCATCAAACACGTCCCTGCAGTAAGAGCAGCGGCTTCTAAGCAGAGCGCCGAGGGAGGCGTGCCCAGCTGGGCTGGCGCGGGGCTTCAACTCCTGGGAAACCGCCCGTAAACGGAGCCCGCGAGGCGGCGGAACTACAACTCCCGTCGCGCCTCACAGAGTTTAGGGCTACTCTACATTTTATCACCTCCCTTCTCTTCTTTCCCTCCGTAGTCCCGAGCGTGGCTGCGTCCCGGTCACCGGAAGAAGCCGTGTGACGTCACGAGGGCCTACGCGTCGCGCGGGGGCAGGAGTTGACGGACGGTCTCTGGCTCCGTTTGGGCGGCCCCGGGACCACGGAAGAGGCTCTCCTGGGCGGCCGCGATGCCTAGCTCGCGGCGGGTCAGTCAGCTTCTGGATCTGTGAGTCCACCCGGTCCCCGCCTCCCCTTCGCCCCGCCCCAGCCGAGCCCTGTGCTTGCTCTCCCTCCCCGCCCCTTCCCAGCTCTGGACCTCTGAAGAGGGCCCCGCTGGTGTTTCTGTTTCTGAGTTCCGGATTTGTTGTCTCCTCTTAGAGGACAGTTGTGTCAAGTGGGCTGCTAGGCAGGTTTGCCCCGCTGTCCCCCGTGGGCGCCCCCAGACGGGTGTCCGAACTCTCAGTCAGCCTTGACTACTTGATGCCCAGGCAGTTCCTGGCAGTGGCCTGTTTCTGACGGGAGCCGAAAGCCTTGGTAGAACAAAACAAAACACCAGATGTGGCTCTCAGAAGCCTTCAGCAGAGTTCCACCTGGGATAGATACTGCTTCTTCGGGGCAGCACGGCTCCTTGATTGCTTGATTGCGATTACAGGGTTCAGCTCCCAGTCCCATTCACCAGCTGTGTGACCATGGAGAGTAATTTAACCTCTGTGCCTGAGTTCTTGACCTATCAAATTAGTGTAACAACGGTACCTATCTCATAGAGTTCTAGTGAGGAATAAATTTAACATATGTAAAGTCTTTAGAAGGATGCCTAGTGTCAAAAGAAATTTCAAGGAGCTTTATTTTCGTGAGGGAGAAACGAGAATCCCAGAGGCATGTGTTTGCAAGATGGCTTATAAACTGAGAATGACTAGGTTTGTTTAACCTTTACAGTGATTGGTTATTACAGTGATTGGTACCACAATTTAAAGAACTGCAAGGGATTGGTTAAAAGTAATTGTCTTACACTATTTTAGGGAGATGATTTAAGTTTTGTTTATGATTATCGGAGGGATTTACAAGAAATAACTTGTTAAATTTCACTTACATTCATGAAATAAACCAGATTATGTTTACTTATATGATCTAACTGGTTTGGTCTGCTTAGGGGATTTTCAAGTGTGGTCTCCATTTTATTTTATCTAAAAAATTACCCCCTTTTGGTCATTCCCTCAGCAAGCTGAAAGTGTGAGCCAATATGCTATTACTCTCGCTACCACTGTTGATGTAGTCTTTGGGTCGTATGGTCATGTAGTTGCCATTACAAACAGTTGCATAGTCATTGTAGGCATGGGCAGTAGGATTACTGAGTTCTTTGAGTTGTGTAATCCTGATGGATATCATTTGGTGTGTGAGTGGCTGCTGAAAGGCATTTAAAACTCTTGAGAGGATACAGTGCACTAGTGTTAGAAGGTGGGGGAGGTACAGTAAAATATCCTCCACACCAAGTAGGCACTTGGAAAGCCAAAAATGAAGCAAGCCACTCCATAGTGTTTACACAGACTTTATTCAGTGTAACCTACTGACAAGGGGGAGCCAGTGGATAAATGATCCAGGTGCTATGCAGCTATTCTCCACCCAGTCCAAACCTTAAGCTACAGCTTTTATAGAGCACGGGGCATTGTGGTGCAGTCAAGGGGGGTTATCTAAAGTGGCGCCATCTGTGCACCAGTCATCTCTCCTGGTTATCTAAAGTGGCGCCTTTTATGCACCAGTCATCTCTCCTAGTTATCTGGAGTGTGCCTTCTGTACGCCACTTGAGGGAAGATCAGAGTAAGCCTTCCCGCATTCTGGTCAGGGCATACATTAACGTCCAAGTGGCCTGGAACATGTAGCCCTGAGGGAGGTCATTGCATGAGCAAAAACAAAATGGAGGGCCAAAGATGGAGTCAGTGTTGTTGGCACTCCTACAACTAGCAAGGTTAATATGATGACTATGAGGGAAGTAACAGACAAGGATTGAAAAATTCCTGGAAGCAGAGATTCCCAGGAGCCAAGATTTAACCAACTAAATAAATCAGTGAAAGAAGTATCACCTATTTGATGAAAGAGTGACATCTGATCTTTAAGATCTTTTAAATTGGGGGTAATTAGTCCTAATTTATTAACATGGAAATTTTTTTTTTAACCAGTTGGAGCATATGCATCTCCTTATTAAGTGGTTAGGGTGTCTAAGGCTGTGCAATTATCTAATATAACTCTGGCTAGAGAGTTTATAGATTTTTGCTGTAATTGTAGGGATTTTGCAGAAGAGATCTCTCTGAGGTGATTTAAAAGCAGTCTTTTGTTGGTGTCTTTTCCAATAAACTAAGTCTCTAAGTTCTAATGTCTTTTTTTGGAATGGATCACAGAAAGCTTCTTAGACCTGGTGGAAAGTAAGTTTTTTAATATTATGTTAGTGCCTCACACTGTTGAATCATGTTATGATTACTTAGGATAAACATGATGATGTCTTATTTCAGGAGTGTTATAGGAGAGCTTCCATCTAAGTTGGGCCCCTATACAGTGTGACCAAACAGGCATTTCTATGGAAACAAAAGAAGGATAAAAATTAATCGTTGGAGCAAATTACAAACTCAGTTTCTGAGTCTGAAGAGCAGCCAGTCAAGAAAATTTCTAGATTTGAGCTCAAAACATCTTTAGATAGTGGAGTGAGGATGGCAGTTTCAATCTGTTGGATTTTCCTGATTTGCAGTTTGAATGACTTTGATGATGTCATTGGGTGTTCTGGTGAACTGGGTGGCCCGTATAGAAATAAGCACTAAGGTTGTCTGTACATGATCTCTTGTGGTGATATCTCTGAGATTTATATCAAGTTGTCTGGCTTTAGGTTGTAGGGCTTGGGTTAAAGGGCAATTTTAGTTTTTATTCCAAGTCAGAATGGTGAGAGAAAATTGGAAATGTTAGTTTGGAAAGCTGTAGCCAGGTGTTGGAGGAAACTGGAAGAATTCAGGACCAGTTGAGTTTACAGATAGATAACAAAACCTCAAAGATAATGAACAGGACTAGAATCTGATAATAGGTATACTATAGTTTTCTATTGAAACATAACTTTTCTCTCTTATAGTCACTTCGTGGGTTTTTTTTTGTTTTTTGTTTTTATTTTATTTATTTATTTGATAGAGAGAGGCACAGTGAGAGAGGGAACACAAGCAGGGGGAGTGGGAGAGGGAGAAGCAGGCTTCCTGTTGAGCAGGGAGCCCGATGCGGTGCTTGATCCCAGAAACCTGAGATCATGACCTGAGCCGAAGGCAGACGCTTAACGACTGAGCCACCCAGGTGCCCCTAGTCACTTCGTTTTTACCAAAGATAATCACAATATAATTGTAAAACAAGTTTAGTCTCATTAAATTCAGCTTGTTATTTATATAAGTGCAGCAGAATAGTGATTTTATGCATATGTTCAAATATGATATTCCAGTCCAAGCTTTGGTAACTCAAAGGGTTTTATTGGCTCCACAAACCAACCTTAGCTTCTTAAAAACCATCTGGTAATTAGAAATCTCGGATTAGATGTTTAAACACCTCTTCAGGCCAAGAAGCCAAGCCAAGGGCTTGTCCAATTGTGTCCTGTTACAAAAAGAATAAATTCTTGTTGAATTTATGCAAATATCTATACTGCCATGAAAATAAGTACACTCAATAAGGGTTTTTTTGTTGTTGTTTTGTTTTGTTTTGAATTCTGAAGGGATCAGGTAGGGAGAAAAAGATAAATGTTTAATCTTTGTTTACAAAAGTTTACCAAATTGTTATAAGTTACATAGTGGCTTCATAGGAGAAAAGGGGTTCTTTAAATTTGGAGAGTAAAACAGTAAAGAACCAAAAATGTTGCAAACAATGTCATAAAAATTATAATCATCTGCATGAGTTTAGTCCCATGTAATCAATTCTTGTTTTCTTGCTCTTGGGTTAGCAGTTTTATGGATCAGTTTCTCCATAGCATGCTAGAAATTCTTACCTAGTTAAGTCGTATGATCTTAAAATTATCAGAAACTTCTAGAGTATATGTCAGTGTCTTTTCTATGAATCTCCTTGAAAACAAAGCATTCTGGCCTGTAGTTGATTATAAATGTTTTCATAGAAGAATTAAGTGTAAAACAACTGTCTGTGAATGACAAAAGACTTAAAAACAGCCTTAAAGAGTTCACTGTAAAAAAAAAAAAAAGATGTGATTGACAGGTAAGTTTGGCTATTCCTGTGGCATACAACATTTAAAAATAACTGATAACATTTTATCAGGGCATATCAGATTCCTAGGAGTTCTATGCAATTTCTGGAACACTTATATTAATAACATATATCCATACAAATACAGTCTAAGAAGATTAAGCATCCCCTTTACTTGATAATGTTTCCCATGCAATTTAATATTTGAGAAATTTATAATTCAATGTCTCCATTTTTATAAGGAGAGAAAAAAACCAGATCTTCCAGGGAGCCTTGGGAATACCCCAAAGTTAGTTCGAAGTCAAAAAGACCTCATTTAGAATTTGATTTTGGGGAGTTTGTAAAAAATGTCAAAAGGTTTCAGTCACTTGATTAGGGGCGCCTGAGGGGCACAGTCAGTTAAGCCTCCGACTCTTTGATTTCGGCTCAGGTCATGATCTCAGGGTCGAGCGATTGACCCCATATCGGGCTCTGTGCTGGGCATGGAGCCTGCTTAAGATTCTCCCTCTCCCTCTCCCCCTCCTCCTCTCTCTCAAAACAAAACAAAACACCACTTAATTAAATAGGATCACAGGTCATTGTGAAATAATACTTAGTTACCTATTCAACCAAAGTAAGAAAAAGACTTCACAAGCAAATATAGAAAGTACATAGTTGTTAAAAATACATTAGCTCTGGGGCGCTTGGGTGGCTCAGTCGTTAAGCATCTGCTTTGGGCTCAGGTCATGATCAAGCGCCGCATTGGGCTCCCTATCCGCAGGAAGCCTGCTTATCCCTCTCCCACTCACACTGCTTGTGTTCCCTCTCTCGCTGTGTCTCTCTCTGTCAAATAAATAAAATCTTAAAAAAAAAAAAAAACCTTAGCTCTTTTAATATTGAAAAGATTGTTTTCCTAAGCAATCAAAAACCTGATAAAGACAAAGTGAAACACAGGAAATTATTTTCGTAAGACATTGAATCTTTGTTTCCTAGACAAAATACACAAAAGGTAAAGAAAAACCTTTCAGAATCTCTGATTAAGAGCAGACTAACAATCTAAGAAACTTTGTCCTTTTAACAGAGAGAAAATTAAACTGTGGTTTTGTATTAGTGTATTATTCAACTCAGTTTTGGAAAATTTTATAAATAAATCCATTTAATTTTAGCTAACTTTGACCATGGAATTTCTTCACAAGCCTTCTGCAACTTTCTGATTCCATTTAGATTTTTGTTTTATTCCTTTTTTCTTTCTCATTCTGGGATAACCATTTTACTTTAGGACAAGATTACTCTTTTTTTCCTTAATAAGAACACATCCTATATTCTTTGCATACTCTTCATATAAAAAACGCGTCCTATTCTCCTCTCATACTTTGTATACATAGTTGTTTTCTTTTACTCTTGTTTTAGTAGGCTTATTTTTATATATGGATTATAAATTTTAACTGTTAGTAATCTTTATTTTCCAATGAAAACTAGGAAGAAGGCAGTTGTAAACATCTGGCATACATCAGCATCTTGTAGTAGATTAGCAAATTTATGAACACTTAATTATAAGAAAGTATATTTTTTAGAGACATGTGCTTCTTCATAGTACATTTTTTTAATGTGGCAAAAGGCATGTTTAAAAATAGATCCAAGTATTTTTTGTCTCTTTATAAAAATTAAGCTGCTAAAAGTAAATAAACTTTTTTTTTTTAAGATTTTATTTATTTGACAGAGACACAGCGAGAGAGGGAACACAAGCAGGGGGAGTGGGAGAGGGAGAAGCAGGCTTCCTGCCAAGCAGGGAGCCTGATGTGGGGCTCGATCCTGAGCCGAAGGCAGACACTTAACGAATGAGCCACCCAGGCACCCCAAAAGTAAATAAACTTAAACATATATTTAGCAATTAATGTTTCAATATATTATCTATTTGGAAATTATCTACATTTCATTTCATTTCATTCATCTACGTTAGATGAATATACATCATCTTATTTAATCTTAAAATATTTGTTTTTAATAATTATGCTTGGATTAAATATTAAATACCTAACTAACATCTTTGTTTTTTCTTGCTTACAAATTTTGTAACAAAGACAGCATCAGCTTATTTGACTAGTAAACCCAGGTAGGAAAGATTGTATATTGGCATTATGTTTAATGTTACTACTAAGAAGACATGCCTGTTTTAATTACATCAACACATTTAAACTATTTGCAAAATGCACTGAAGATTATCCCAGGTCTTATGAACTTGAAAAGCATTTGGGTTAGTTTCTATATTTCTGAGAGTTTTAAGAATACTTAACTTATTTAAGTACTTATATTTCTTTAAGCCAATTAAATAGAGCTCTTTTTGAAAATCACATATGCATAACATACATACATAGATACATATACATTAATATATAGACAGTTGTAAACAGAGATTTTATAGCTTTCATTTAAAAATTTTAGCTGTGTGTCAGGTACAGTAATACAAAACTCAAAAGAATAGCTGGACCCAAATTGTGTTTCTGGCAGATAGAATAATTTAAGGTTATCTGCTCAGATGATTTAAGCTTTTTACCACAACTTTTTTATTTGTGTGCTGTAAGAATTCTTTAGAGAAGCTATTTTTGGAGTCATTTTGTCTTTTTATTTTTTATTTTTTTATTTTTTTATTTTTTTATTTTTTTTTTAGATTTTATTTATTTATTTGAGAGAGAGAATGAGATAGAGAGAGCATGAGGGGGGAGGGTCAGAGGCAGAAGCAGACTCCCTGCTGAACAGGGAGCCCGATGCGAGACTCGATCCCGGGACTCCAGGATCATGACCCCAGCCGAAGGCAGTCGCTTAACCAACTGAGCCATCCAGGCGCCCTCATTTTGTCTTTTTAACACTTTGGCATACCAACTAATGAATGCATTTATTGTCTTTAAGTAATTTGTGATCCTCTTTTTTAAAAGGTGCCCTAAGGTGGGCTATTTTATCTAAGTTAAGGATTTTCCCAAAATGGTCACTGCTGTTCCAATTATTCTTTGTAAAGTTCACCCATTTTTCCAAAAAGGCATAAGATCCTAGTCTGAGTTTTGGACCAGGTAGAACCCATCTTTGCCTTAGATTCCCTAGGAAATCTTAATTATCAGGGTTACTGTTTTTCAACGGCTGTTCCAAAACAGAGAATATCACACATTTACCCCTCTTTTGAACAGAATAGCGTGACTTACTGAAAACCTTGAACAAAGGTTGCTTAGTAAAACCAGAAAGGTCAACACAAAGGGAATAGAGTTTGAATCTGAGAAAGACTTACCCTGGAATTCCATGGTTGGTAAGAAAGCAGTGTGCAATGGGCTTCATGGGTGTTGGCACCTGGTTACTCACTGGCCTTGAGGCTGAGCTGGGGTCATCTTTGGATCCCACTTCTGACACCAAAAACTGTCAAAATAAAATTCAGAGAGTTTTACTTGATATGAATATTTTACTGAGTGAGAAACAAATTGTTAGCAAACAGGGAGACTTCAAACCAGAAGTGGTTAGAATCTCAGAGGCATGTAATTACAGGATAGCTTATAAAGTGAGAATGAGAAAGTTGTTTAATCTTTACAACGATTGGTTATTTACAAGAGGAATTTACACAATATGAAGTTTCCTTAAAAAGTTAAAAATAAGATTACTGTATGATCCAATAATTTCACTACTGGGTATTTACCCAAAGAATATAAAAACACTAATTCAAAAAGATATATATACCCCTATGTTTATTTTTTTCTTCCTTTTTTTTAATTAACATATAATGTATTATTTGTTTCAGGGGTACAGTTTTGTGTACCCCTATGTGTATATTGCAGCATTATTTTCAATAGCCAAATTATGGAAGCAACCCAAGTGTCCACTGATAGATGAATGGATAAAGAAGATGTGAAACACACACATACATGCTCGTGCACGCACACACGCACTGGGATATTATTCAGCCATAAAAAAAAATGAAATCTTGCCATTTGCAACAACATGGATGGAGCTAGAGAATGTAATGCTAAGTGAAATAAGTCAGTCAGAGAATGACAAATACCATATGATTTCACTCATACGTAGAATTTAAGAAACAAAACAAATGAGCAAAGGGAAAAGAGAGAGACAAACCAAGCAACAGATTCTTAAATATAGAGAACAAACTTATGGTTATCAGAGGGGCGGTGGGTTGTGGGGGGAGATGGGTAATAAGTGAAGGGGATTAAAGAGTACACTTATCATGATGAGCACTGAGTAATGTATAGAATTATTGAATCACTACATTGTACGCCTGAAACTAATATAACTGTTAAGTATACTGGAATTAATTTTTTTTTTAAATGGGAGTTTATAAATGGCAGGGGATTGGTTAAAAATGATTCTCTTATACTACTTGAGGAAGATGATTTAAGTGTTATTTATCATTATCAGAGACATTTACAAGAAATAACCTAGGTTAAGTTTCTCTTACAATCATGATAGAAGCTAGATTAAGTTTCACTTATGTGACCTAACTGGTTTTGTCTGCTTGAGGGATTTTCAAGCCTGGTCTCCATGTTATTTTATTTTAACACTAGCAAGTAATAAGCACCACTAAGTGTTAGTTATTGTTATTAATTATTTCACATGAGATATTGTGCTGGAAGTTGCAGTTACAGTGGCAATTGCTTCTCTCCAGGAGCTTTCAGTTCATTAATATTACATTAAAAATATTGCCATGTAAAAATTAAGGCTGAGGAGAACAATTATCTTAATATGTTGAGTGCTTTTGAAATCACTGAGATGTAACCTTTACATTATATCTCATAAACTTCTGGCCCTCAGTCCACAGTCACGTGTTTTGGGTTTTTTTTTTTAAGATTTCATTTATTTGAGATCAACAGAGTGCACACTCAAGAAAGAGCATGAGCGGGGTTGGGGGGTAGGCAGAGGGAAAGGGAGAAGCATTCTCCCCTCTGAGCAGGGAGCCTGATGCAGGGCTCCATCCCAGGACCCTGGGATCATGATCTGAGCTGAAGGCAGATGCTTAACCAACTGAGCCACCCAGCCACCCCCACAGTCACTTTTTATAAGAGAAATCTGTTGATTCTCCTATGTATAACTCAGGCTTGTTTAGAGTCCTGAGAAAAGTATCTTGCTTTCATTCTTGGCTTAAATTTTATGCCTAATCCAAATAGGATTTTCTTTGTCAGTAAAAAGAGTTGGAGAAATAGTTGAGTGCAAGTTAGGAAGATAGACTAAAGCCTAGCTGAATTCCTGTCTTTTAATTCCTGTCTTTATCTTGACACTTCCCTGATGTCTCCATACAAATGATCCTCTGAACTTCTGTGGCCAGAATCAAGTCTTTTATCTCTTCATAGCCACAGTTCCTTATTTTTAGGAGTTGCTCAATATTCAGGTAAGCATGTATTTAAAGTGCACATTTGGCATATGAAGCACTATGCTGATGATTGTGGGAAATAACTAGCATAAAGAAGGTACAGTCTTATGGGACTAGCATTAGGCAAATATATAAATACCTATAATATAAGTGATAATAGCACAAAAGAGGGATTAGCAAAGAGTTTTGAAACTTCTGATGAGGAAAAGAATATACAAGACTAGGAGAAGGCTTTGTAAAGGGGGTTGTATTTGAAGATTCGTAGCATCTGACAATTGGAAATGGGAGGAAATGCATCCAAGAAGGAGTGGAATAATAAGGGCAAAGGCTTGACAAGCAGGAAAGTTAGAAATACGGGAGAAGACCAGAAAGCAGTATTTCACCAGAAAGTAGCATTTCAGTTTGGCTGGAGAATACAATATGAATAGCAGAGTAGTATGACATCAAATCATATAATTAGGAGTAGAACTTTGGGGACCAGAATGATATAACAGTGTTTAATTCTGTAGCAATGGGAGCTATAAAAGGTTTTGGAACTGTGCTGGGAGTACAGAGAGATTTGAATTAGGGAGAAGTTGGGAATAAAGAGACACTTAGGAAACTGTTGCAGAATCTTGGAAAGAGGTAAGGAGAGCCCAAACTAGGAGACATGTATGAAGATGTGCAGAATTCCACTGTGGTGACAGAAAATTGGAATGTCTATCACTGGGAGAGGTGCCATCGAGTATTATGCAGCTGTTAGGGAAGTGAAGAGTAAATTTATATGGATGGAACTTTAAGACATAATGCTGGGGTGACTGGGTGGCTCAGTCCATTAAGCTTCGGACTCTTGGTTTGGGCTCAGGTCATGATCTCACAGGTTGTGGGATCCAGCCCCGCATCCCGACCCATGTTTGCCCCCCCACACACACACACACACTCAAACCCTCCCACCCACCCCCATCAGGTCCAGAGACCAGCTCCACACTTGATGTTGTGGAGTCTGCCTGAGATTCTCTGTCTCTGCTCCTCTCCCTGCCCACACACATGTACGCACACTCTCTCTCTCAAATGAATAAAATCTTAAAATAAAATATAGTGCTTAGTGAGTTAGCAAGGAC
The DNA here is from genome assembly GCF_011800145.1 of Mirounga leonina. NCBI lineage: Eukaryota > Metazoa > Chordata > Mammalia > Carnivora > Phocidae > Mirounga > Mirounga leonina. The sequence continues at coordinate 3,928,026 of NW_023270504.1, forward strand.
ATTAGGTTTGAGGTTGGTGTTGAGGAGAATAACTACCATGACTTCCAGTGCTTTGACAAAACCTCAGATACGAGGCCTTCTGGCCAAGCATCTGTGATTTCATATTGTTGGAGCATTCACTATACCCCTGGGGGTTGCATCTTTCTATAAGTTTGGCTGTGGCCAAATAAAGATAAATAAACAACTTGATAAATAAACCACTAACATAAAATAAATAAAACATAGTGCTTAGTGAAAAAAAGAGGAAACGGAATAACACCTTAAGAAAAATTATCTAGAACTTGGAAATAAAGCAAAAAGATTGGGGTGCCTGGGTGGTTCAGTGGTTAAACATCTGCCTTTGGCTCAGGTCATGATCCCAGAGTCCTGGGATTGAGCCCCATGTCAGGCTCTCAGCTCAGTGGGGAGCCTGCTTCTCCCTCTCCCTCTGCCTGCCACTCTACCTGCTTGTGCTCTCTCTGTCAAATAAATAAATAAAATCTTTTTTAAAAATTAAATAAAGCAAAAAAATGAACACATGACCTTCATTGTCATACTACAGTGTTGTCCCCCATAGGGTCCATATTTGGCTTGAGATTCATATTTCCTAATCCTTTTGGGAAGAGGTATGTTCAGGTTGGCAGCTGGTCAGCAAGCTATTTCTGGGATGTAACAAGGTAAGGAGCTTGATCCAAAATAACGATCAACTCTTTTACTGAGTGCACTGTTTAGTCCAGAGGATGGGACTTCTCCATGCAGGAAACTGCTTGGTTTACATCCTTGAATCTCCTCACTGACTAGCACTTTGAAGCACTGCCTTAGAGAATTCTTTGGATCTGGGATGTGGTGAATAGTTTTAAATAGAAGGACCAAGGAAAGGGAAAAAGCAAAAATTAAAGTTTTCAGCTTTGTTGACCAGGAAAATGGTGATTAACATTAGATAATCATGGAGAAGTAAGTGTCTTATGAGAAAAATGAATCAGAACATCCATTAGAAATATCAAACAGGCAGATAGAAATATGAAAGAGAGATCAAGGATTGAGTCTAAAATTAGGAGTAAATTCCTAACAGATGATAGATGAAGCCATTGCTAAGTTTAAGGGAGAGAATATGGGGAGAGGAAAAGGTGACCAAGGACCAAATTTTATACAACATTCGTATTATGCCAAAAATGATTTCTTTGTTACATTAATTCACCATATAACTGATGGGTTAAATATAAATAAGTTGTTTCTTTTAACTATAAAATTTGGAGCAATTCCTATCAGATGAGATGTCTATCTCACCCCACCTGCCCACCCCCACCCTTTTTTTTTTTTTTTTTTACAGCTTTTGAAGATTTTGTTAAGTTTTAGCTGGCCAGTTTTCATTTTTGTTTTGAGAACTTAGACCACCTGTGTCAACCGATGGGACTGAAAACTAGATAGCTTATGTCAATATAACTTGCTCCAGGAAATTTTTGCCATCTGTTTATCTAAACAAATGTTTGGTTATTAGGACAAACATTTTGATTATTAAAGCAAACGTTATGTTTATCAGGATAGATTGTTCACCAAGGCCTGCTTTGAGACCCTGTATCCATCAGTCTTACACTATTAGGTCACAAATTTTGCCTAATATTAACCCACTCCCCATCTTGGAGGGAGAAACCTGAATGTACTCTTGCGTAGCTTTCCCCTATTGAGACACTACCAAAACCCTGTTAAATCCTTGCTGTGGAAAATTTAATAAACTTTCTTTGTTTGACCAGATCATGAAGTCTGACTTTTGGATAGACTTCATGAGCCATTTAATAGTTCTCATAGCAGTATTTTTCAAAATACTGAATTTGTTTCTTTCCAAGCTCCCTAATGTTGCTGCTAGAGGGAACTGGAGCAAAAAGAGGAAGGCATTTACTGTGGAGAATACATGGCACAGGCTAGACAGCTGAGTTCAGAGAAGAGGACCCTAAAGGGCCCAGATGAAAAAGACTAGGAAGAGAGATGGAGCAGAAAAAAGGATGGCATTGTGGGGAAAAGGGAAACAGTTGAAATATAGCTGAAATCTGCGTAAAGGAAAATATAAGGGGAATGACTGTCAGTATAGAATCTGATTTTACCCTTCTTATAAGCTATTACATTTTTTAGCCTGGTTTTGTTTCGTGGATGCTGGTAGAACAAAGGTTCTTGGATCAAAGGCACAATGGACTTTATTATTCATTGCACAGCAAGCAGTATGAGCATTAGCATGTTTATGTCACTTCCTCTTGACCTCCAAGACAAACAGCAGCAACACAAAGGGCTCCGATGGATGCCAACACAAGCAGTGGGTTGCATTCCACAAGAGTAACACAGAGGGCCCAAATGAATGTCTAATCAAGCTGTGAGGTGCATTACAGGAAAGAAACACTGAATTTGGGGACTCTGCCATTGTAGAGTAAGCAGTAAGTGATGTAGAAAAGATGTTAGGATTCAAAGCTGACAGCCAAGAAAGAATTCTTGACATGGCTTTGGTACAAAAAGGTGGTTTTATGAAAGCATAGGGACAGGACCCGTGGGCAGAAAGAGCTGCACTGGGGTCATGAGGAGCTGCCCATTATATACTTTCAAGTTGGGAAGGGGTTAGTGATAGCATACGTCTCTGAGGGATTTTGGAAGCAAGGTTTCCAGGACCTTGAGGGGGCTAGCTATTGTTGGGAAAAAGGTCATTTATTACCATCTAATAAAACCTTAGTCATGAGACCCTTCAGATGTATATCAGTGGGCCATATGCTTGGGGGATGATTGCCAACACGTATCTTGGGGGGTTTAGATATAAAGGAAGTTTCCAAAAGAATTTTTATATGTTAAAGTAGGCTTACGGGATCCAGGGGGATGGGGCAGATTGGGCTAGGATTGCCTTCTGCCTTTAGCAAAGTGTCAACATCGAGGCAGTTGAGTCCCAGAGGAATGTCACTCTGCCTGTTTCAAGAACTTGTCAGTGGGCTGTAGGTAGTAAGGAAATTTAATAATTTTTCTTCTGCCTTTATTTCCCATATCACATTGACTAGAGGTGGAAAAGCGCCATTTTTTTAA